>NC_081185.1:165704236-166304236 GCF_029867415.1 Vicia villosa
AAGTTTCTAACAAGGAAACCTCAATTGTTGAATAAAATTGATCTTGTGCATCTTTACTCTTGTTTTGCTTGCATTTGTGCAAATTGTGGCCCTTAAATTAAGGATTGAAAGCAAAGCTTGTGAAGGCATCCTCAAAGTTCGCTAAGCGATACATAGCGAGCACAGAGTCCAAAATTCATTCATTTTGCTAAGTGAGCTCCAATAGGTTTCCAAGTGAGGCTTGCCAGAAAGTTTCACAATTCAAAATATGGCTATTTCGCTAAGCGAGCTCTAGCGAATTCCAAGCGAAGTCTGGAAGAATGTTTTCAAAGTCCAAAATTCATCACATTCGTTTAGCGAAACACAACGAGGAAGAAGTGAGAAGTTGATATAAATACTTTTGTCACTTTAAATAAATATTTAAATAGTTAAAATAAATAGTTAAGTTCAACTATTTTTTATTAATTAGATATTTTAATAATTATTTAATTATATATAACATTTTAAGCAAAAATTAACACAATCAAGTTTAAAAATTTCATTTAAAAAAATCAACACAATTTTTTTTCAATGCAATATATTTTAAATATTATTAATTATGCTTAACATTACTATTTAGAATTTTAAACAAAATAAAACAGAATTTTAAATATCGCTACTAATATCCATTATATACAAATGCATTGTAATTATTAAACCTCGGAAATAAGTGGCTTAGTGGAGAGGCATGAATGCTGTGAGTAAAGAGGTCCAGATTAATTATCTAATTTAGGGATCACAAAATTTTAGATCCTGCCAACCAGTGCCTCGGGGAATTAGATAAGGAGTATTAAATGAGCTTTATTCATAATTTTATTTTTTTAAAAATGATAATTATAGGGTAATGCTTACTCGTGCCTCAATGGATAAGTTAAGTGAAAATATAATAAAGGAAAAAGCTAACATGTGCCCCAATGACACAAGTTAATGAGCTATTTATAGAAATATTTTCTTGGCTGAATGGCCCTCAAAAGCTAGATGCTTATGATCTCTTTGTCAAAGATCTTATGCGACCCGATGTAAAACAATGGGATGTGGTTAAGGTGAATCGAGTTTTTGGTAGGGAGGAGGCCAAAACTATCCTTAGTACTCCGTTAGTGGAGGATGTAGTGGAGGATAGGTTGATTTGGCAAGAGGAACAAAGTGGTGTTTATAGTGTGAAATCGGGGTATAGACTATGGCGACGGCTTCAAAGTAATATTCATCATTATGGTACTGAAGGCAAGTGGAGTAATCTTTGGAGTATTCTAGCGCCTCCCAGAGCTAAACACTTGTTATGGCGAATTTGTAGGGATTGTCTCCCGACCCGGTCAAAACTTCAACAGCATCATGTTCAATGCCCGACCTTATGTCCTTGGTGTGAGTTAGAAGATGAAGATGAGTGGCATGTGTTCTTTGGGTGTTGTTCTACTAGCCAAAGTTGGCGGGCAGCAGGTTTGTCATCTATTATTGAATCCCGTTTACATACATTCCGCGATGCTAAGTCACTTATTTTTGATGTGTGTAGTCGTGAGGATCGTAGGGATGCGGGAAGATTTGCGGTTTGTCTTGAGATGCTCTGGAGAAGTAGAAATAATGTAGTATGGCAAGATACTCGTGAAGACCCTATGCGGGTTGGTTTACAAGCCTATCAAAATTGGTACGATTGGTTCCTAGCCAGAGAGAAGCAAAATCCTTCCGGTCCTAATAGTAATTCAGAAATTTGGGTTCCACCTGCGGTAAACCAAGTAAAGTGCAATGTTGACGCAGCTTTCAACAAGGTTAGTGATACTACTAATAGAGGATGGTGCTTTAGGGATCATGTGGGGAGATTTATCACAGGTGGAGTGGCTTGGGATGTGGGTTCTCTTTCCGTCATTGAAGCTGAAGCCACCGCTTTGAAGGAAGCAATCCAACATGCCATCTCTCTTCAGTTATCTCATGTTATCTTTGAAAGTGATTGTCAAATTGTAACTAAAGTTATTTGCTCTAAACATGTAGGTAATTCTGAGTTTAGCCTTATTATTAAGAATATTCAGAATTTGTTATTTCTCTTTCCGAACTTTGAGGTAAAGTTCATTAAGCGTCAAGCGAATTCGGTTGCCCATACTTTAGCTAAGGCGGCCAATTCTTGGTCTAGGCGTAATTTCTTTAATATGATACCTCTTTGTATTGATCTTTGCTTAAGGAATGAAAGTCGTTAAGTTTGTTTCTGTCAAAAAAAAAAAAAAACTATAGAATTTGCCAACATACTTAAAGTAAATAAATTATTTAAATTTAACTTTGACAAATTCTTTTATAAAATAATACTATATTTGTCATAATGAAAAATTACTATTTTATGAGAATAAATTTGTTTTTCAAATTCCTTAAATTCTCACGGTTTTATCTTCAATTTTCTTTAATGAGTGAACGTCAGGATGTTGAACAGCAATAATGCATATTTCTAATGTAATAATGTTTTTTTTCTTCCTTTATGTTGTACAATGTGATGACGCTATTCTCGCACCTTCCACTTTGAACAAGAGAAAGTTTTGAAAAAAATGGTATCGAAACAATTTTGAAAGAGTAATTAATAAAGGTGTTTTAACCGTAGTGACTAGTGAGTGTTTCATTAACTTTTGGCTGTATTCACTATTCATACGTTAGAACCGATGACACATGAATTTGGAGCTGACACATGACTTTCCTTTTTGATGCCTTGTTTTGAGTTCTGACAGCACCCTATATTTGGTAGTACTAAAATCTATATTGTGGCACTAGATGACAAAAACTGATCTTAAAATTTATTTTAAATTAATAGTATAAAATTTAAATAAACTAATAATTTAATAATTAAAATAATTAATAAGTTTATTAAATCTTGATTATAATATTATTTTTATTTTTATATAATTTTTAATTTACTTGATTCTTTCTTTGGTAAATAAATTAAAAATATACTCTCGTCCCAAATTATAAAACGCTTTGGAGAAAAAATCTGTCTCAAATTATAAGTTTTTTTACCATTTCAATTTAATTAAATTAAAAATAAACACTAAAAAATTAATCTTAACAATATCTAATTGCTTTTGTTAATTTTCAATATGCAAAAATTAGTTATACCTATTTGAAATCTGAGTGGCTTAGAATATATGTACTTTAGAGCGAATCTGGAGGTTGATTATGAATAGATTATTGTCTAAGACAAATCTAGTTAAGCGGGAAATTCTAGATGGGGATCATAATTTAGTGTGTCACTTATGTTTTGGTCATGAGGAAGACTTAGAACATCTCTTCAGTGGATGTCCAATATCGGAATGGTGGTGGAACAAGCTTTGTCTATGGCTTCATATGGATCTTTTGAATTTTTTGGATTCTATTTTGGAGAAGTTACACGTTTTAGAGGTAAAGTCTTTTTCTTCTTTCAAGCAAAATTTAAGTTGGAGTTTTAGCCTAACTTTTTGTTGGTCGATTTAGAATTGTAGAAACATGATTTTTTTATGGGGTTTGTTGAACAATATTGAGGGATTGAGTATGATTAAATTAGTTATGTGGTAATGGTTTTTATTGGATAATAAAATGAGGGGAAATATTTTGTGGGCGGATTAAAATACCTCTGTGGATTTTTGTTTTGTTTAGTCATTTTCCTATTTGGGTCTATCTGTTGATTTTGTGACCAGCATTTTTTTTTGTTACTAAAAAAACTAAGTGGGTACGTTTTGTTTTTGTTTATTGAAAACACCAAAATAATTGTTATATATATATATATATATATATATATATATATATATATATATATATATATATATATATATATATATATATATAGGGTTGTTCAAAAAAACATGAATCGAACATAATCAGCGAATTAGAGTTAAAATAACTAAATTATTACTAATTAATAGTTAGTGAACCACACTTATATTTTATTAATAGTTTTAGAATAGAACTGTTATTTAGCCATATATATATATGAGAATTGATACTCTTACACCAAGTTTTGACAACTACACCGTATTATTATACAGTTTGGTTTTCTTATATATTAAATAATTATTTTTTCACTGATTTTAATACAAATGAATATATCTCTATGTTGGTATTTTTTCAGGTGTAAGATACAATGTAATATTGGGGTGTAAGCATAGCACCCCTCTATATATATATATATATATATATAACTGAAATTTTGAAGTGAATGGCTGAATGGAATGTAGACTTTGACTCAAAAAGACTTTTTACTGTAATATTATAATATATAATAAAGGAAATACTGTTTTGTTTTTTCTTGCGTACGTCGGTATGTAGAGTTTTATTTCACGACAATGTCAAGGTGTAATATCATTAACTGAAGGATCTCACTGAATTCCAGAGGTTTCAATTTGTACTTTAATCAGACTCGAAATTCAATTTTGCAGCCACTGACCATTCTGCAAACCTCTCTAGTAACTATATACTGACTGCAGCACTAACTAAGTGGTCCATGCATCTTGACAGATTGAAAAGCCCATAAAACAGACACACTTTGGGTATGGAAATTGAAAGGAAGGAAGAACACAGCTACGGAAAACCTAAAATGGATTGGAATACTGTGAGCACAACACCATTTGTTCCTCATCTAGACTCTTCTTTAAGCTTTTTATACAACTATAACACCAACCCTTATTCAGGTAAAAACCTTTCTTCTTCAAATCATTGGCATTTGTACTTCAATGTTTTTTACTCTTTCTATTTATTGCATTTCTAGTCACATTATATATAACGCAAACCAAATACTATATTTGAAAAGTAGTACATGTATATATATCTTCAAAAACACTTGCATGCATGGTTTTAAATTGCGGCCGCTGCGACATGCATTGCAGATACTTTGTAATTATTTGTGTGTTTTGGAATATTAGGTATGGAAGTGAGTGAAATGGCATTGAGTGAGACACAACAAAGGTTGCTTCATGTGACGGAAGATGAAATGAACATGATTTATAATGGAAATGGTTACGGAGAGAAAAAGAAGAAGAAATTGACAAGTAACCAGATTGATTTTCTGGAGAGGTGTTTTCAAGAAGATATGAAGTTAGACTCTAAAAGGAAAATGAAACTTTCAAGAGAGTTAGGGCTTCAACCTCGCCAAATTACTGTTTGGTTTCAAAATAGGCGTACTAGGTTGAAGACTAAGCAACTTGAACGCTCGTATGATGAGCTTAAGCAAGAAAATCAGAAACTTCAGAAAGAGGTAACAAAAGTGCTTGTTTTTGACACATCTCTCATGTACTTCTTGCACTATGCATGCTCATTTGAATAATCTTTTATCACTGAACAGGTTATGGATTTGAAGGAAAAACTAAAAGAGAAAGCTCATTTTAGGACACAGACATATGGTGAAGAAACAATAGAAAACCTAGAAGGGCTGCCATGCAGAAATATAGAAGGAGAGCCATATCCATGTTTCAATATGACACAAGCAACAACAAGTAGCATTCAACAAGCTGCAGAGGGATATGACCACAGTTCCTTTAATGTTGCAGATTTTGACTCAGTTTCATTGTTTCATGAGTGTCACTGGCCTAATTTACCTTATTATCCCTAATTTACAATAGAAGTTAAAGTTTTAATGGATTCTAAGTACTTTTTATTTCTAACTCACTTAGTTTTAGTTTTTGTGTACTAGTAGTTAGATATTGATCGTCTGAAGACTGGTATTAGGATCCATGATAAGGACCGCAGTAATGATTAATGAGTCATAATGCACTCTTTTGTAACAGAATTTTTAAAATATTTAATTGGAGATTTGCAAAGTTTGGGAAGTTAAATACATTTAATAGCTACATTTCAAAGAACCTAGTTGGGTTAGGAGCATGGTTTTAAATTGCGGTCGCGGTTGCAGTTGCGGATGCGGTTGCGGTTGTATCTACTGCGGTTGCGGGTATTGCGGCTACTGCGATGCGGAATGCGGTAGTTGCGGCGTGAATTTAATATTTAGAGCATAAAATATTATACTTTATTATTTAGTTTATATTTGACATGTCTTGCATTTTGTATATAATTTTTCATACATATCTCATTACTAGATCGCCATCACTTTGAAAATCACCAATCCGTTCAAAACATACCTTAAATCTATGATAAAAATAGAAAGGAAGATAGTATAACGATTTTTGCTTGCAATGTATAATCTATGGCGGTCTGATGCGGGCTGATGCGGCCGTTGCGGTGTTACGATGCGGTCGTTGCGGCGTTTTGATGCGGTTTTTAATGTGATTTACGATCACACCGCAATTGCGGCCTGATGCGGATGCGGACACTACCGCAACCGCAATATTGCGGCCGCATCAGGTGATGCGGTCCGCAATTTAAAACCATGGTTAAGAGTAAAGCATCCGTTGGCACATCTCGTTCGGCGTGAAGAAGCATTTAGAATCTTAATTTCTTTCTTTGGAGCCTTTTATTTTCCGTCTATCTTGAAGAAAGATTTGTAACCCTGTAAAAAATGAGAAGGGGCCAAGGATTTATCTTTCAATAGTGTTTCCCGATACTCCACTCTCTCCCCCTAAATAAGTAAAGCTCAGTTAGTCTGGGCGAGGTGATTGGTAATAAGGATGGAAGCTAAGAGTATAACTACGCTTCTTATCTTATTCTTTACCATTTGTCTTATAGCTACGCCTTGACCAACTCCAAATTCAATAGAAGCAAGTCTGACGGCCAACCCAACAACGAAATAAGCAGCAATTATCCGTGGATTTAGGTCGCATAAAATATTTTGTAATTTCAGTTGTATAGATGTTGCATTATAGATTGTGATCTTCGCGGTATGAAAAAATCACTATATTGCACATAATAGTTCGATTCTATTTTCAGTGTAAAGAGAAATTTTACTTTAGAATTTCGCATTTATATTTTACTGTGATTTGTAATTTCACATTCTAATTTCAAAATTTGCGTCTTTATCGATGTCGTAACGGCCTTTGCGGTCGTAATGGTGTTACACAAATATAACGACATTTTTTAGGATTGTAACGACTTTATATCTGTGATTGTTTTCTTGCAATAAAACATTAGATAACTAACACCTTTCAATACCATTTTATCGCGATCATTTTTATAATAACGAGTTCTTTTTTAAAACCTTGATTATTGTATAATTTATTTATGGTTGCATCCCTAAGGAGAAAGGTTCTTGGCACAAGTTTATGTCTGTTGAAGAATGAATTTTGATTTTTTTGTTAGGAAAACTCTATTTTAACCTTAGAAGTTTGTTCAAATTGACATTTTAGAGAAGTGATCTCGTCATGTAAAATATAACTAACATCCTAGTTTCTCTATTTCATCAGAACTTTCCTTTGGGGAGACTCATATTGTTCGCTAACACACTACTATAAAAAATATATTTCATATTAGTTGTGAAATGCATTTAATATTGACTAAAGAAACAAGGTAACGAATGACATCATGAAAAATATCAACTTTACCCCTCAATTTTTAAAACACCAAGGAAAAAATGCTTATGCACAAGGATAACGAATGGCTTTCGCACTTTTAAAATTTTCAAAACTAGCACATCAAACCTCTTGGTTTATCAATAACACTGAGGAGTAAGATTGTAGAATGTATTCTCGCCCATCTGTTTCTATGTTTCCATGACATGAACCTATGTGCAGGATATCTTTAGGTTGAAATAGAGGAATAGTCGTATTGCTATGCGGTTATTGAGGATGGTTTAGAAGACCGCTCCATTAAATTTCATTATGTTGAACTAGTAAGTCAGCTAGTATGTTTGAAATGTAATAAGGCTCTAGTATTGTGACATTGGAGTCAGAATTCATATCTTCAAACTATTGTGTCTTCTTGTTTTAATATTTTTGAACAAGTACTCAATTATGACAATTATTTACATTGATTCGAGTTAATGTGATTCCCTATTTGAGTGAATGACACATTATTAAAATATATGTTTCAAAATCTACAGATACCTGTTTGGCGGATACCCACACGGGTATGGGCGGGTACATATATCATATTTATTAAATGAGACGGATAGCTGAGGACTAGTACCTGTGTCCACGGATACCCATTGTCATCCCTACTCTAAAGTGACATCCAAATCTACCAACTCTTGCACGACTAAAGTTATTACCACCACAAAAGCCACCTCAAATTTCATTGTAATTAGGTGTAGGAGGACCAAAGTGAGAGAGAGAGAGAGAGAGAGAGAGAGAGAGAGAGAAGATTTATCCAAAATTAAATAAAAGTATCGTATATAATTTCACGTTCTGCACAATAAAAAAATATAGAGAGGCGTTTAAAGGTGCAATAAAAAATTTCTTTTATTAATTAAACAAAATATTCTTTTGTTATTTTACCGTGCACATAAAAACAGACAGAAGAACAAGGAGTACTTATATATTACAGAGATCTTCACATATAAATAAAGTACATATTTACCAATAAAATTAAGTTATTATACATAAATGCATATTACAAATTTATTAAATGAACAATTTAAAGTAATACTAAAATTAAATAAAAAAATGTTTATGTTTGTTTTGACGTGTGTGCATATTAAAAAAACAGATAAACAGACACGGGAGTGTCCACTTAGACGTTAGTCACAATAAATTACATAAATTACAAAACTGAATTTGGGCTTAGACTATGGTTACTCTAATTTTTTTTGTAAGAAAGATATATTGATATGAGAATTAAGAGCTCTCAATCCCGATTATAAAATGACTTGATCAAAAACAAGCTCGACAAAAGAGAAAAGAGAAATTACACATCAATTGCATTTATGATAAATAAAACAGAGGATTTTCGCTAAACTCGTAAAAATTGCAAATGGGTTGAGTAATATCTCCAATATACGACCATCTCCACACCATATCCTTAATATTCCAAACGGTATCAAGAATATTCCATTCGTCATTCTAGAAGATAATACCATTCTTAAGAATCCAAAGATTCCAACAAGTCGCGAGCCAAATACAACCTTCTTTTCCTATTTTCACTTTCTTGCGTTTGCAATAAGAATACCACCGCAAAAAAACCCCTTTAAAACTTTCACCCGAATACTCCAGAAGCCCAATCCACTCTGCCAATTACCTCCACACTAACTTAGCCACACAACATAGCCTTGTCAAACCTATTAGCAGGTCCGTGGGGAATATGACAACCTGTGATTAAGTTAAAGCAAGAACGGACAAATTTTTTTTGATCAGGTCCTTCACCTAAAAAACCTGATCCCTTCCAGCAGAGATCCGCAAATATGCGGCCACTAAAACCAACATCTGTTGTAATTCCTCTGTTACAACAATGCAGCCCGAAACAGGATGAGGGATACCGAAATCCCCTCACTGCCACACGCCATCGGTTCATCCCCTCATCCCCGCAATTGAAACATCCTGTAATTGAGAAACAAAAATCAGTAACGAAAAATAATCCTTCAAGCTAATGTATTAAAACCATATTGTGTGCCAAAAAGAAGTGTTAAAACCACTACCAATGCCAAATCTATAACTCTTAGTGAAAACGTATTCTTCCAAATTTTTATCAAACGTAACAATGTCGGCCCACCAGGAAGAAAAAGATAATCTAGGAGATTTGAAGCTACCCCCACAACCTGCATACCAATGTCCCTGTAACGGGCCCTAAAAATATTAAACCATAAAGAATTGGAGCCTTCCCAAATCCTCAATCTCCATTTGTTGAGTAGAGCCAAGTTAAAATCATCAATCCTTTTTAAATTGAGACCTCCTTTACCAATGGGCAAGCAGACATGCTTCCACCTCACCCAGTGAATCCTTCTTCTTTCCTCCAAACCAGCCTACAAGAAATTACTTTGGAGTTTAGTAATGTCTTTAGCAATTTTCACAGGCATTCTATAGAAAGAAAAGTAAACTCTTTCTCTTCATTCCTACAAGAGAGGAAAGAGGCTGATGCCTCCAAGAAAGTCAAATTATTGTTAATACCATTGAGTTTGCTTTTATGGTAACTGATTCCAAGCCTCAAAACCAACTCAAAAGCCCTCAAAATAGTTTTGATAGTCCATACTTGTTTTCAACTACCTTTAAACAACAAGGTATTGTCTACGAATTGAAGGATATCAATCCAACATTTACCGTTAATTACAAAACCTTCGAACTCTCCAATCTCTAGCGCTTTTGCTAACCAAGCCCGTTAAACCTTTTGCAACTAAGACGAAGAGAAAAGGAGAAAGGGGATTTTCCTGTCGCAAACCCCTCTACACCACAAACTCCTTAGTCGGACTACCGTTTATCAACACCGACATCTTGCTGTTAAAAATCGTAGCTTCCATCCATAGCTCACCAAAACCCATTTTCCTCATCATAAATCTAAGGAACCCCCAACTCACTTTGTCATAGGCTTTCTTAAAGTCCTCCTTGAAAAGTAAGCAACTCTTTCCCTCCTTAACCGCAAAATTCACTAATTCATTAGCCACCAAAACACCGTCTAACAATTGTGTACCCAGACGGAACAAAAGCACTTTGGCAAGGAGAATAGTATATACATGCAAAGACAACGCATTTTAATTTTGTTTTTATTTATTGAAGAAACAAAAATTATATATATATATATATATATATATATATATATATATATATATATATATATATAAAGGTGAATTTTTATCGACCCAATTTAAAAAATTGGATAAAATATTTTAAAAACAATAAATAATTAAATATATTAAAAGTAGATGGTATCTTCTAATTCGTTGAATATATATTATCCAACAGGTGAACAAAATATTTGTACTCTTTAACTAAAATTTTGAAGTGAATTAATATAATATAATATTGAATGTAGACTTTGACTCAAAAAGACTCTTTATTTATAATATAAAAAAGACTGTTTTGTTTTTTTCCTGCGCGTGTGAGTGTTAGAGTTGTGAATGTGATGGATTCCATGACAATGTCAAGGTGTAATATAAATAACTGAAGGATCTCACTGAATTCCAGAGGTTTCAATTTGTACTTTAATCAGACTCGAAATTCAATTTTGCAGCCACTGACCATTCTGCAAACCTCTCTAATTTCTATATACTGACTGCACTGCTGACTATGTGGTCTATGCATCTTTTAACCGATTGAAAATCCCATAAAACAGACACACTTTGGGTATGGAAATTGAAGGGAAGAAATCAGGTACGGAAAGCCTAAAATGGATTGGAATACTGAGAGCACACCATCCTTTGTTCCTCATCCAGACTCTTCTTTAAGCTCCTTCTACAACTATAACAGCAATCCATATTCAGGTAAAAACACTTGCATGCATGGTTTTAAATTGCAGTTGTTCTTGTTGCCACGCGCATTGCAGTTGCAGCAGCGTGAATACCGATTAGAGACATATTGTAATTATTTATTTTTGTTGAAATATTAGGAATGGAAGTGAGTGAAATGGCATAGAGTGAGACACAACAAAGGTTGCTTCATGTAACGGAAGATGAAATGAACATGATTAATAGTGGAAATGGTTACCGAGAGAAGAAGAAGAAGAAAATAACAAGTAACCAGAATGATTTTCTGGAGAGGTGTTTTCAAGAAGATATAAAGTTAGATTCTGAAAGGAAAATGAAACCTTCAAGAGAGTTAGGGCTTCAACCTCGCCAAATTACTGTTAGCACTTGGATTCATTTTAATTTAGTTCCTATTTTCTAGTTAAGTTTTAGAATAGTCAATTTATGTAATCAACTATCATTACTACTAAAAAAAATTCGCTTTTAGTAACCGAAAAATTGTGATCACTGTAATGACCGAATTAGTCAGTAAAATTTGATATTCATGAACCAATTTTAAGGGGTCACAAAATCGGTCACGAAAAAATATTTTTATATACAATTTAATTTATATATAAAAATTAGAGATCGAAATTTCGGTCACTAATATTTTTTTTTGTTCGATTTCTATTTTTAATCCTCTTTAATATGTTACTATTTCCTTTTTTATTTTATGAAAAAGAACACTAAAATCGGTCACTAAATTCGGTCACAAATTCAGTCACTAAATTTATCGCAAAAGCTTAGCGACTAGCACTTTTTCAACCGAAAACTAATGTTTGCTAAATCGGTGGCTAAATGTTCACTATGCCAAATTTGTTTTTTAGCAGCACCCCTACGAAAGCGCTTTTGGAAAAAGCGCTGGCATAGGCTTCACTAAAAACAAAATTAAAAAACACGCTAAAAAAACATTAAAAAAGCGCTGGTATATAGGGTATGTCTACAAAAGCGCTTTCCAAAAGTGCTGGTATAGGCCACCTTACGAAAGCGCTTTGTAAAAGCGCTGATATAGGGGTAGATATGAAAGCGCTTCAAAAAGCGCTGGTATAGGTATAGGGTACGAAAGCGCTTTTAGCGAAAAAGCGCTGGTATAGGGTTACCTATGAAAGCGCTTTTGAAAAACGCTGACGTAGGTCATTTTAAAATTAAATTTTTTAAAACAAATTAAAACAGACGCGTATTGTCTTTCATTATTTCATCGTTCTCACTGTTCTTCACTGCCCTCACTGTTCTCTTCTTCATCGTTCATCCTTAACAAAAGCTACAGCCGACCACCACTCAACGTCTGTCGCCGCCGCCAACCTCCACAACACCGACCACCACTCAACATCTTCTCGCCGCCGCCGCCGTTCTTGCTGAGTTGTTTCACTTTGTGAAGGTTAGCGAAATTCACTATTGTAGTTTTAGGGTCTGTAGTAGTTTTTGGGTTTTGTGTTAGGTTTTAATGAATGGGTTTTCTGTATTATTGAATCCTATTATTAGTAATTTGCAGAAGCCATAAAATTCATGTGTGTTGTGAGTAGAATCGAATAGAGGATTTCATTGCTTTAAGTGCTTTTTCTAATTAGAGAATCGAATGAAAACTGATACTAATTAGCCTCTGAAGAACTTATTATTAGTAGAAAGAAACAGAACAGTTTTGTTACCCATTTTTGGTCTTGTCATGATTCCACCAATGTCCTGTGTTGAAAATGATATATTATATCAGCATTATAATACTGAGAATCAGCATTATAATACTGAGAATTAGTAGCCCAATTTTATTTGAATTTGAAAAGTGATTTGTAGCAACTTGTATCGTATCAAAGCTAAATTGCAATGACTCAATGACCATTATTTCATCTTCTCCGTCGTCTTCGTATTCTTCATTGTTAGCTTAGGACATTAACCAAGTTAAATAAGATAGTTTTTTTAATGGCGCTGCTATGGCGATGACAGTATGTGTTTTGTTGTGTCCTGCGCCACAAATTTAGTCTCAGTTACTAATATTTTCACTGTATTTAGTGTGTGTGATTTTCAAGCAAGCATCTTTAATATATAGATATGAGAATTACGTTTTCTTTTCTATATGTTTAAATTAGAATTTGAAGGACTGAATTTCATGTGTCTATTAGGATGTAGGTTCTTTTAGAATCTTTCAATCAATTTTGTCTTAGTGGTTACTAACTTTGTGAATTTGCTATAGGGGTAACTTGTGTAGAGTGAAAGTTTGATCGTTTCCCGGCCTAGTTCGACGTTTGGCGTTTTCTTGAGTTCGGTAACATCCGAGGTAAATTTCTTTCTCAAATTACTGGTATTATGATGAATTTTGCAGTATAGAAACTAATTTTAATATGTTCAATCTAGATTGGGTTTTTTTTGATATTGTGTTAGTAGTGGTGTATTTAACAGCATCGTGTGTGTGTGTTTAATTTTACAGTTACTTTGAAGCCTCTGGTTTCTACTTGTACAACGCCGATTCAAACCTACCCGTCTCCCACATCAAGTCCAACTCAGGTTACTAGCCCTTTCTTCTTGCTTATAGTTTGTTGTTTTCTGCTTATAGTTTATTGTTTATGGTTCTATTTAATTTCAATTTAGTGTCTCTCAATCAGTTTTTTGGTTTGTGGACTTATATTACCTTGAAATAAGGTAATGTCTTCTTTAAGAAATCGGGGGTAGGCTGAAATAAGGTACTGTATTCTTTTAGAGACTCAAACAATCGAGACAACTGTAACTTCCTATCTATAGTATATTTTTGTACTATAGTTGCATAACATTCTATTATTCACATTTTATAGGATCTCACTAGGTATTTTGATCAAGACATAATGATGATAGCTATTTATTATCTTGACATAATTCCTTAGTACCTGATAGAGAAACCAAGAAGCATTTGTTTAGCTTAATTAAGACATGGATAAGACATGGATGAATTCAAACCGATTGTCGAAAGAGTACGAGAAAGGGGTATGGGAATTCGTTGAGTTTGCGGTTGCGCACTCCGAAGACCCGCTTTGAATGCCGTGTCCTTGCTTGGGTTGCTGTTATGGGGGTAAGGTTGACGGGAATAAGTTGGCATCCCATTTACTACGGTTTGGAATTGATAGAAGTTATACATGTTGGACAATGCATGGTGAGAAAAGTAACGGGAATGCTGAGTCGAGGTGTAATAGGAAGTATGCTTCAAACGACGATTGCACAGACACATACGATTGCGATCGAGTCGAAGAGATTGCAGAAGCGCTTGAAGAAGATCTTGAGGATTGTCCCAAAATGTTTGAGAGGTTGGTAAGCGATGCAGAGAAACCGTTGTATGATGGTTGTTCAAAATTCACAAGATTGTCTGCGGTGTTAAAGTTGTATAACTTAAAGGCGGACAATGGATGGTCGGATAAAAGTTTCACAGAGTTATTAGCCCTTATGAAAGATATGCTACCAAAGGATAATGTTCTTCCCAATCGAACGTATGAAGCCAAAAAGATGTTGTCCTCTATTGGCATGAGCTATGATAAGATACATGCATGTCCAAACGATTGCGTTTTGTTTCGAAACGAGTATGCAGCGTTGAATGAGTGTCCTAAATGTGGTGCCCCTCGATATAAGAAAAAGTTGTCTCCTGCTAAAGTCTTATGGTATTTTCCTATAATTCCGAGATTTAGACGCATGTATCGTAGTGAGACCGATTCAAGACATTTGACTTGGCATGCAGATGAAAGAATTATTGATGGAAAGTTGCGACATCCGACAGACTCACCACAATGGATGAAAGTTGATACTGATTATCCTGAATTTGGAAAAGAAGCAAGAAACCTTCGGTTGTCATTGTCTACTGATGGAATGAACCCGCATGGTATTCAAAGTATCTCGCATAGCACATGGCCTATGATTCTTATGATTTATAACCTACCTCCGTGGCTATGTATGAAGTGTAAGTACATGATGTTATCTATGCTAATTTCTGGGCCTAAACAACCAGGGAATGACATAGACGTATACTTGGCACCCTTAATCGAAGATTTAAAGTTTTTGTGGGAGAACGGTGTGGAGGTTTACGATGGGTATAGGAAGGAAAGTTTCAACTTGAGGGCGATGTTGTTTGGAACAATTAATGATTTTCCAGCATACGGAAATCTATCCGGGTACAGCAATAAAGGTCAAAAGGCGTGTCCTGTTTGTGAAGATGAAACCTATACGACACGATTGGAGCTTTGTCAGAAGAATGTCTTTCTCGGCCATCGTAGATTCTTAAATTCTAATCATCACTACCGTGGGTGGAGAAAAGCATTCAATGGAAAGGCCGAACATCGTACAGCCCCGCCTTTTTTGTCAGGTGATCAAATTTTTGAAAAGGTGAAAGATGTGAGCACTCAGTTTGGCAAGCCTTTTGCACATTCACTTGTCAAGGGTGGGTGGAAGAAGAAGTCAATTTTTTTTGAACTTCCATATTGGAAGTCGTTTTATGTAAGACATTTCCTGGATGTTATGCATATTGAAAAAAATGTATTTGACAGCGTCATAGGTACGTTACTCAATATACAAGGAAAGTCTAAGGATGGCCTTAACATAAGGAAGGACATGGTAAACATGGGAATGAGAACTGAATTGGGACCCGTGACGAAAGGAAGACGAACATATCTGCCACCTGCTGTTTACACTCTATCTAGAAAGGAGAAGAAAACATTGTGTAAGTTCCTCAGTAAAGTTAAAGTTCCAGAAGGCTACTATTCAGATATTAGAAGACTTGTGTCCATGAAAGACCTCAAGTTAAAGAGTTTGAAGACGCATGATTGCCATGTTATAATGGAACATTTTTTACCAATAGGTATACGTTCTATTCTGCCAGAAAAAAGTAAGAAGCGCAATAACTAAGCTGTGTTTCTTATTCAGGTCAATTTGCAGTAAGGTGGTCGATCCCGCGATCTTACCAACATTGCAAAAAGAGATAGTTGTTACTTTATGTGATCTTGAAATGTATTTTCCTCCCTCGTTTTTTGACATAATGGTTCATCTAGTCATTCATCTTGTGAAAGAGACACAATTGTGCGGACCAGCTTATATGAGATGGATGTACCCTGCTGAACGTTATATGAAAATATTAAAAGGGTACGTGAAAAATAGAAGTCGACCGGAGGGTTGTATTGCCGAAAGATACGTTGTTGAAGAAGCGGTTGAGTTTTGTACTGAATATCTGTCAAATGTTCAATCAATTGGACTCCCCAAATCTCATATTGTCGAAAAAAAAAGAAGGAAAAAGGCTAATTGGAAATAAAGTTATGACAATATCAATGGTCGAACGGGATCAAGCGCACTTGTATGTTCTGCACAATGAGATTGAGGTTGAGCCGTATGTTGAAATGCACAAGGTTGTTCTCCGAGATTTAAATCCAAATAGAAATGAGAGCTGGATAGTACGAGAGCACAATCGAAGTTTCATACCGTGGTTTAGGGATCATATTTATTCAAAGTATCGTTCAGATCCTGCTTCAGTAACAGAAAGGTTGAGATGTTTAGCCTATGGTCCAAGTGTAATTGTGCTTTCTTATAGCGCATACGTAATTAATGGATACACATTTTATACCAAAGAACAGGATGATAAAAGTACTATGCAAAATAGTGGTGTTACCTTGGTAGCTGAAGCAATACACATATCAAGTGCGAATGACTTAAATCCGAAATTTGCAAATTTGTCATATTTTGGGGTTATCGAGCGCATTTTGGTGTTTGATTACGCGAAGTTTCAGATTCCTGTATTTGGTTGCAAGTGGGTTGAAAATAATAGTGGCATACGAATGGATAAGTCAGGATTTTTGCAAGTGGATCTCAATAGGGTAGGGTACAAAGATGAGCCTTTCATTCTAGCCTCTCAAGCTAAACAAGTGTTCTATGTCAATGATCCGACAAGTACGAAATGGTCTATAGTGCTTTTATCTAACAAAATAGTTGATGAAAACATTGAAGATCAAGGTGATATTGGTGTTGGCATTGAATCTTGTACAAGAAACGATCAAAATGAGAATGAATCTTGTACTAGAAATGATCATAATGAGGGTATTTGGATCAATCCAACCGTCCGCGTTGTTAAGAGACGCGTAGAACACAATCCTACCAAGAAAAGAAAGAGACGTTAGTGATAAAGGTAATAGTATACATATTCCGACTAATTTGCTTTATTCAATTTGTACCGATTGTTTTATTCAATAGTATAGTACTTATTCAATTTTGGTGCATATTCTCGTTTTGTACATAACTTTTGAACCATGTATCCGTTTGTCGACTTCTTTACATGTAACTAGCTATACTATTTTGACGATTCCGGAGCTGCTCATGCACTTATCTTTACATTTCGGGACTGTTTTTTATCGGTTTTGCTTCTGCCCGTAATCAAAAGTCGGGCTTAGGGTATGAATTTCGGAAAACCGACTTTATTTTTGAGTCCGTGGGGACGTTTTACCATAGCCATGTAAATTTCGTTCAATTCCGACAACTTTCTTTTTTGACGCTTATTTTGATTTGTACCGATTTCGTTTCCGATTTACTTGTACATGCATGGTTTGACTTCCATTTGACTTGTATAGATTGTTAGCTTATTAATAGTGTACTAATGTGCTTTAGTTTGTTTGATACAGGTTCAATGGCTCCGGATAGAGATGCTCCACCTGAAAACTCACAAGAAAACTCACAAGAAAGAGATGCTCAAGAAAGAGATGCTCCGGGTACAAATGCTCCACCTGATACTGAAGCAAAAGAAGTTGCACGAGGCATCACCATTATGAAGGGAATCATTCGACATAGAGACCAAGGATTAGTATACCATTTGGAATGGAATTCTGAAAACCAACCAATTGGTCCTAATTCTGCAAAGTTGACAAGCTATATTGGTACACTTGTTCGTATGCATATTCCAGTCTCCGTAGCTAAATGGAATCTGAAAAGCGAAGAGTTGGATGTGAAAAAAAAAAGCGATTTGGGACGAGCTTCAGGTATATATCATATATGGTTGTTGTTATTATCTTGACAATAAATTGTTTAAATTACTTATACTAACACACTATGCGTATGTTTTTTTGCAGAGGACTTTTGAGATACCAGATGATCGTAGACGCTACATACTTAGTTTGGCCGGAAAAAGATATAGAGGGTGGAAAGCGTTTTTGACAAACACCTATCTTAAGGATAAAGATGGAAACTTTCTTGAAGAGGCACCGGGACGGCCAAAAAAGTATGAGATCTTCATTGATGAAAAAGATTGGGTTGAGTTTGTAAATCAAAGAGATGAAGATTTTCGGAAAAGGAGTGCCACGAATAGTGCGAGAGCATCCAAACCCGCGTATCCATACAAAAAAGGGCGTTTGGGATATGCACGCTTAGAGGATAAAATTGTAAGTAAATAGAAATGCGTTTTAATTAATTGTCTAAATGTGTTTTATTTGACGATTTTATCATTTGTGTCAATGCATAGTTAGAGGAGACTAAAAGTGAGGAAACTTCACTTCCTGTACATGTGTTGTGGAAGGAAGTTCGTGTGGGCAAGAATCAAGCTGTCGATCCCGATGTTCAGAGAGTTTATACTGAATGTGTAAGTATAATACTGTGTCTTTAATTAAATCAAATGTTTTTTAATATATAAATGATTTTTTATCTCCGCTAATAATTATTGAAATGTAAATGAATTACAGGAGACCTTGTCGCAATCGGTGTCCACCGGTGAGGACCAGGATGATAGGAGCGTACTTAGTAGAGCACTAGATGCTCCTGAGTATCCCGGTCGGGTGAGGGGTAAGGGTCATGGTGTGACTCCAACCTCTTTTTACAAGCATCCTAGGAGAAGAAATCCTTCAAATGAAGAAGTGTTGCAAAAATTGCAGGAATTGCAAGCACAAGTCTCTGAATTGCAAAGAGATAAAGATATGTATATGAGAGAAAAGTGCAATACTGCATCAGTGAAAGAAACTAGTGATAAAGCTAGTTTCAACTGTCAAAGAAAACTTCCCGAGGTAATTATAAATTTCTTTACCTTACAAATTGTTCTATTTTATTAACGATAATGACTTTATATTTACTATTGGTTTAGGGCATTTCTTCTTGCCAACTATACTTATCGTCACCGTCTTATCGCCTAGTTGGCAAGGGAAAAGTGCACAACACTGTGGGAGATTTACTTCACCATAGACCGCTCCCGGATGGACACCTGAAAGTATCAGTTGATGTTGTATTAGATCATGATGCGGTGCTACCGGTACCTGACATGGTCTCAGAGACAACATTGATGCGAGATGCAATAGGGTCATTTGTTGCATGGCCCTCGGAGTTCATTATCATTGGTGATGAGGTATATTCAAAACCATTATGAATCATTTAGTTTTCGAATGTCAATTTTGCACCGTTACGTTAATTATTTTTTACATTTTAATTTTAGACTGCTCCTACAAAACCCGCAATTAAGGGCAAAGGGATTTTACAGGAGGAGGAGTCTGTTGCATCACTAAAAGAGGTACATTTAAGGTGTTAATATATAATTTGAATCTAAAACTGCATGATTTTATATTTTATCGATCGTTATTTGATTTTTAGGCATCTGGTCGGGAGTCACAACAAGTGACACAGGTCGTTCGTAGCGTACCGCCTAAGGGTCCTCCGAAGCAAGCGGCAAAAAAAGGTGGTGCTTTTTTTCCTCGATACCGGACGATGCTCGGAACACTTGTTGATATGTCCGATTTGAAGGAAGGTGCTCTCCGTCAAATCAATATGGAGGAAGGTATCTTTGGTGTTGAATTCATTTCACATATTGCATTAGATGACTTGGAAGAGATTTTTACGCAAGAACAACTAGGCGTCGCTAATATGCACTCGTACATCCGGTAATATTCACTCATCCGATATATTATTTAATTAGTCGAACAATTTATTTACACATTATGTTTATTATGTTTTTCACCCATCCGCTAATATGTTTATAATGTTTTTATTTAAGGTTGTTGCATGACAGAGTGTTGCACGGGACTGCATTGTCAAACAGATTCTGTTTCGTGTCTTCCGCCCATTGCAGCGGAATGACAATTGCTTCGGAACCGGAATCAGTTAGACAACGCTTAGTGGATAGATTCATGTCATCCGGCAATACAGAAAGTCTGATTCTTTGGGCGTATAATACCCGACCAATAGGGTTAGTTTCTCATTCTTGGTTCATTTAATATTTGTTTCTTTTGCGTAGCAAAATTTTTATATAACCTATTGTTTTAATTTATAGAGCACACTGGTTGTTGCTTGCTATCAACCCGATAAGAGAAGTTGTATATTTTCTGAATTCGGTAGATGGTGAGTGGAGCAATTATCCGGCTATGAAGGAAATTATTGATTTGTAAGTGGGATCGTTCTAAATATTCTTGTATATTTATATATTTAATTATTTGTGAGATTAATCTAAATATATGCTTTTATATTTTTGTTAGATCAATACAAGTGTTCCGAAGTCAACGAGACACACAGGTATCCCGGACTAAATCAAACAACATTACTTGGATCAAAGTGCAGGTACATTATTTTTCACAATTTTGCTTATACTATTTATGCTACTTGATAAAACAAGACAACTATAATTTCTTATTTGTTTTTCTATGTAGCGTCCGATACAGCAGAACAGTTCAGACTGCGGATACTTTGTTTTGAGGTTTATGAAAGAAATCCTTCAAATGAATCAATTAGAGATTCCAATCACGGTATGGATTTATAACTTAATTAGATAACTTCTTATAATTTATTACATTTAACTAAATCATTCATATTATGTTTTTATTCTGTAGTACTTTGACGAATTCCGTGCTGCTTCTTACACGAAACTTAAGTTGGAAGAAATCAAAGTGGAATTGTGTCAATTTTATATTCATCAGCTATTCATGTAGTAGGATTTGTGTCGATTTGAAGAGAATATTATAGTGCTCCAGAATATATGGTTACTAACTTTGTTCATATTGTTGCCAATTAATATTTGAAGTATAATATTGTTGATGTTAGAGATTTAGTTTGATTGACATAATGATGTATATATATATATATATATATATATATATATATATATATATATATATATATATATATATAATTTTGGATATTATAATGGTATTATATTAGTATATATATATAGTCCTACCTATGGTTGAAAATATATCGTCGAAAATATATTACAGGTCGAAAATATTACAGGTTGAAAATATATTACAGGTCGAAAATATTACAGGTCGATCTGGGAGGCTGAAATTATAGGCTGCACTTTAAAATATCTCATTTAGCAACGACAGCGCTTTTAAAAAGCGTTCTTAAAGGTCCACATACGAAAGCACTTTGTTACAAAAAGCACTGCAAAAGATTAAAAAAAAGAAAAAAAAAACGCAACCTACCAAAGCACTTTTGGAAAAGCGCTCTAGTAGGGGGGCTACCAGAGCGCTTTTTCCAGCAAAAGCGCTCTTATAGGGGGTCTACCAGAGCGCTTTTTCCAGAAAAAGCGCTCTTATAGGGGGGGGGTCTACCAGAGCGCTTTCTGTAAAAAGCGCTCTTATAGGGGGGTCTACCAGAGCGCTTTTAAAAGCGCTTTCGTAGCCTACGCCAGCACTGGCTTTGGCAGCGCTTTAAAGCGCTGTTAAAGGCCAAAAAAGCGCTTTTAAAGCCCACGCATGTTGTAGTGGTTTAAGTGACCGATTTTTAAACTTTTTCGGTCACTAAAAACAAATTTTTTAGTTTTTCTATTATTCAATAAATCAAGTATTATTATCAGAGTTTCCTAACAATCTGGTATTGAGAGAGAGAGAGAGAGATTTATTATTCAATAAATCAAGTATGTTATCAGAGTTTTATAACAATCTGGTATTGAGAGAGAGAGAGAGAGAGAGAGTTCCTAAATAATGGTTGAAGGAAACAGTGGTTTTTCTCAACCCTCTATTCCGAAATATGATTGTGATTATGACCACTAGAGCATGGTCATGAAGAATCTACTCCGATCCAAGGAGTATTGGAGTGTTGTGGAATATGGCTATTCACAATCAGGTGTTAATGAAGTGTTGACAACAGCACAAAAGAAGACACTGGGGAAATCACAACTCAAAGATCTAAAGCCGAAGAATAACTTAATTCAATCTCTTGACAAGTCAATTCTTAAAACGACCATGAAGATGAAATGTCAAGGGAATGCTCCAGTTTAGAGGTCTCACTACTTGTGCATCGTTCGTGGGAGAGCTGATGGCCTTTATCCATTTAGACACAAAGTTCACAAGAACAAGTATGTATTTATTCCCATTTGAAGCTGGGAAGGGACCCATGAAATCAGTCCCTCAGACGTCAAAGACCACCACCTCTATAATTTGTTTTTGTGTCATTTCGTTTCTTCTCACTAGCATCGGTCACTTTTTTGGACTGCTACATGAACATCTTTAAAGATGGTAGGTCAATAAAGTCCTTCATGAAGGATTTTTACAGCGGTCTTGGATATGACCACGTGTCCTCCATAGGGGGATGCGTGACAATGGGTGATGACGCTCTCAATCTCCTTATCGGGCATGCATCTCCGAAAGATACCATCGATGCCTCTTTTAAACAGGAGAGGATCATCCCAGTAATAGTGCTTTAGGTCATGGAGAAATTTCTTCCTTTGGTGATAGTTAAGATCGGGACGTAAGACTCCAGTCACGAAGTAGTTGAAAGAATTAGCGTACCATGGAACTGCAGACTTAGCCAGTTTGATAAGTATTAAAGATAGAGTAATTTATCACTTTGAAATAGGCATTTATCTTACTTGGTTGGTAAGTTTCTAAAAAGGAAACCTCAATTGTTGAATAAAATTGATTTTGTGCATCTTTACTCTTGTTTTGCTTGCATATGTGCAGATTGTGGCCCTTAAATTAAGGATTGAAAGCAAAGCTTGTGAAGGCATCCTCAAAGTTCGCTAAGTGATACATAGGGAGCACAAAGTCCAAAATTCATTCATTTTGCTAAGCGAGCTCCAACAGGTTTCCAAGTGAGGCTTGGCAGAAAGTTACACAATTCAAAATATGGCTATTTCGCTAAGCGAAGTCCCGAAGAATGTTTTCAAAGTCCAAAATTGATCACATGCGTTTAGCGAAACACAACGAGGAACAAGTGAGAAGTTGATATAAATACTTTTGTCACTGTAAATAAATATTTAAATAGTTAAAATAAATAGTTTAGCTCAACTATTTTTTATTAAATAATTAATTAATTAAATATTTTAATAATTATTTAATTATATTTAACATTTTAAGCAAAAATTAACACAACCAAGTTTATAAATTTCATTTAAAAAATCAACACAATTTTTTTCAATGAAAAATATTTTAAATATTATTTAATTATGCTTAACATTACTATTTAGAATTTTAAACAAAAGAAAACATAATTTTAAATATTGCTACTAATATCCATTATATACAAAAGCATTGTAATTATTAAACCTCGAAAATAAGTGGCTTAGTGGAGAGGCATGAATGCTGTGAGTAAGAGGTCCAGATTAATTATCTAATTTAGGGACCACAAAATTTTGGATCCTGCTAACCAATGCCTCCGGGAATTAGATAAGGAGTATTAAATGAGCTTTAATCATAATTTTATTTTTTTTAAATGATAATTATTTATAGGGTAATGCTAACTCGTGCCTCAATGGATAAGTTAAGTGATAAATATAAGGGTTAAATATCTTTCTAGTCCCTATAAAATTATCAAAAATGGCTTTTAGTCACTATAAAAAAAATATTGACTTTTAGTCCCTATAAAATTACTTTTACACTCAGTTTTAGTCCCTCTACAGGGACTAAAACTGAGTGCAAAAGTAATTTTATAGGGACTAAAAGTCAATATATTTTTTATAAGGACTAAAAGTCATTTTTGAGATATTTATAGGGACCAAAAACATATTTAACCCTAAATATAATAAAGGAAAAAGCTAACATGTGCCCCAAAGGCACAAATTAATGAGCTATTTATAGAAATATTTTCTTGGAACGTGTGTATTCAATATATCGAAACTTTAAATATGACTTTATTGCATTTAATGACATTTAACTTTTTCTAATTATAGTATCCTTAACATATGTCCTTAGAGCACATGTTAGCAAGACCCATAATTTTATTTAATTACTAAATTGACTTAAACTAACTTATTTACTCTCTTTCTCTTTCATACACTACATAATTATTACACGTGAAAGTAAATGATATTGTAACTTCATTTTAATATTATTATCATTTTAATTTGAGAATTTGATTTTCTACAAACAAAATAAATTAAACAAAAAATTAAAAAACTCATAAAAAATTAACAATAAAATATTGCAAAAAAGATAAAATTAAAAATATATAACTCAAATTAAAATTTATATTAAATTTAAATATACAAATATTTTGATAAAATAAAAATAAAAAATATGAAAAGAAAATATTTTATCCACTATATCATTTTGTAAACTAAATATGAAAAGAAAAAGTAGTGTTTTTTTAATAAGTAACCATACATAAAAATGGAAAGTAATAATGTGGTTTATAAAATTTTAATTTATTTTGTCTTTAATAACACCTTTAATAAACTCTTTTTAATGAGTATTAATGAATTTATGATGTAATTATAAAACCATTGTTTTTTTTTATGCTATTCACCTATACAAACCACTCAACCACTAATTTTTGAATAATCTACATGCTACCTCTGAGTTATACTTGCCACTTCGTTAAAGCTATGAAATGACTTAAATGTCCAAAATTTTTTCATTATTACATTTTTCTCAAGTCTACGTGTGACACCGAAATTTTCAAATATGTGGGCGATACCAGAAATTTGGAGAGCGTACCGGAAATTTGGCGAAAACAAGTAAGTTTCCGATAGATTTTATGAAATTTTCAATAGTTTGTATCGGAAATATTAAAATATCCGTTATTTTGTACCGGAAATTTAACAATTTCCGGTATCTTTATAAAGTTATAAAAATACCGGAAATTTTAAAATTTCCGGTATAATTTCCCATACCATAAATTTTGAAATTTCCGGTATTTCTATTTTTAAAAAAAAATGTTATTTTCTTATATTTTTAATTTTTTTCAGTGCAAACTTGAGACAGAGATGATATTGTTGCGGGTCAGACCATTGATAGAGCCGATGCTCGTGCTCGGACGGCTGCTGATGAGGCTGGTACCTCAGTGTTACGTGCTGAACGCGTTCCTCAGCTTGATGTCGCATCTCAGCTTGATACTAGACAGCTTGGTGGTTACTTGAGCTTGTTACAGGTATATATTTTTACATGTTTTTTTTTTGTGTTTTATTGTAATTTTTCTGGCCTTGATTATTTTTATTTATGCAGTGTGGGATCTACAAGCACTTCCCTCACATCTGTGAGCGAAAGACCCAGTCTTATGGGGCTACTGACCCTTGTGCGAGTAGATGGAAGGCCAGACATACCCTTCCAGGAGGGGTGTCTAAGTACAGGAGGAGACTGGATGCTCTGACGCTGGATGATGTCAACTGGACACCGTATACAGGTCACTGAGCTCATATTCCTTTTATGTATCTTCTTTATATTCAGGGTATGTCAGATGGGAGAGCCATGTGGCTAGACACTTGCCCGAGAGGTGTCTACGCCTGTATGGTTGTATACAGGGCATCCCACGACTGATCCTAGAGACTCCAGCTGGTGGCATTTATCGCTGGTTTCAGAGTCACATCCTTAGCTCCCCCGTGAGATTCTTAATACAGCCGTTGCGGTTCAACATCCTGGGTAGTGTCAGGATGGATACATGGAGTGGTTCCTTCAGGTACCAGGGCTTCTTCCGATCCACCACCACCTCCATCTCCCGCAGATGACCAAGATAGCCGCCTGCAGTACATTGCCGTTCACTTGGATAGCCTTATGGGGTTGGTGAACCTTGATGCTGAGGTTTATAGTATTATAGCTAGGTTAGAGGATGTTGCCCGTGGAGGACCTGTGTAGGCATTCCTCCGACTGATTCTAACTGGAAACGGAGAGCTGAGCAGGCGGGGAGGGGGTTTCCTGCACCTCGGCGCTGGGGTGGTAGAGCATCCACTGCTGTTGATGAGGCGACGATTCCTATTGTTGAGGAGCCGGTGCCTGTTGCTGAGGAGTCGTTGCCTGTTGTTCGGGAGTCGGTGCCAATTGCTGAGGAGCCGGTGGCTGTTGTTTGAGAGCCGATGCTTGTTGCTGAGGAGCCCGTGGATGTGGTTGAGGAGGTGGTTGCTGAGGAGAGGGTGGTGCATGATACAGACACCATCACCGTTATATCTACGGAGCCATCAGTTCACACTGATGGAGCTTTTCTAGGAGGACCTTCGGACAGGTTCGTTTTGACAGGATATGCTGACCACGTCGCTTATAAGATATGGCAGGGCGAGGTATGTAACTTGCTTAAGTGTTTAATTTTTATCATGCAATTTGATAATACTGTGTTTTAATTATATTTTTTGTTACAGAAGCGTCCAGTGCTGAAGCTCACTTCTCACGGGTCGAAGTTGAAGAACTTCCCCGAGAGACCGATACTTGAGCAGGTGGCGAGGATAGTTCGGGACTTCCATTTGATGGACTTTGCTGGATGCTCCCTGATGATGCTGGACACCCCACTATTATCAGCTTTTGTTAAGAGATGGCACTCGGAGACATCATCCTTCCATCTTCCATTCGGGGAGATGACGATGACTTTGGATGATGTGCATTCCTTATTTCATCTTCTGATTGCTGGTACATTTTTTACAGCAATTCATAGGGACCAGGCGACGGCGGTGCACATGGTGATGGATGCTTTAGAGTTTGATGAGCTGGTTGTGCTTAAGGAGTTTGGTGACACTCGGGGCTTTCACCTCAGGATGTCTTGGTTGAGGAAAGTTTATCATGAACTTGCTGATGCAGGGAGGTACCAGACTGCCGCTAGGGCGTACATGCTACATCTAGTGGCATGTACTCTCTTTGCAGACAAGTCTTGAGTTGATATAGATGTCCGTTATCTTTCTATATTCAGCGATCTTGACACCCCAAGTTGGGCTTGGGGAGTGGCTGCATTGACGATGCTATATACCGCGCTTGATGCCGCATCTCGTCCTGACACCAGACAACTTGCTGGTTATTTGAGCTTGTTACATGTATATATTTTTACATTTTTTTGTGTTTTATTATAATTTATCTGGCCTTGATTATTTTTATTTATGCAGTGTTAGATCTACGAGAACTTCCCTCACATCTGTGAGCGAAGACCCAGCGTTATGCGGCTGCTGACCCTTGTGCGAGTAGATGGAAGGCCAGACATGCCCTTCCAGGAGGGGTGATTGAGTACAGGCGGAAGCTGGATGCTCTGACGCTGGATGATGTCAATTGGACACCGTATACAGGTTACCGCGCTCATATTCCTTTTTATGTATCTTCTTTATATTCAGGGTATGTCAGATGGGAGAGCCATGTGGCTAGACACTTGCCCGAGAGGTGTCTACACCAGTATGGTTGTATACAGGGCATCCCACGGCTGGTCCTAGAGACTCCAACTGGTTGCATTGATCGCTGGTTTCTAAGTCACATCCTTAACTCCCCCGTGAGATCCTTGATACAACCGTTGCGGTTCAGCATCCAGGGCAGTGTCAGGATGGATACATGGAGTGGTTCCTCATTGTGTCACACCCTAGGGCCGGCCCATCTACCGCAACATCTGATGTTCCAGGGCCTTCAGGTACCAGGGCTTCTTCCGATCCACCACCACCACTTCCACCTCCCGCAGGTGACCAGGACAGCCGCCTGCAGTACATTGCCGTTCACTTGGATAGCCTCATGGATTTGGTGAACCCTGATGCTGAGGTTTACAGTATTTTAGCTAGGTTGGCGGATGTTGCCCGTGGAGGACCTGTGTAGATTTATTTTGTTATGATTATATCATTTGTATGAACATTTTTTTATTGCATAATCTTTCTGGCTAATACATGTTTCGAGTAGATAAAGAAAATAACATCAATAACAAACAAACATAGTTAACAAACATCAGATGACAGACAACAAGCATAAAAAGTATTCCGAAACATGAAAACTTTGGCACTAACGAAAGGCTCTGGACGAATCAGACACTTCATTTTATCGTCAACGGATCTTTGGTTTAGCACATCCAATTCGATCAGACCTTTAGTTATCCTACGGCGAAATGATTTCCACATGGCCTTCTCATCTTCATCATTATTCTACTCGATTAAGTTGTATTTCACCATTCCATTTGTATCAATCCAGTCCTCCCGAAACTCGATCTTTGTCACCCTTCTGTTATCAGAATCAGGCAGCAAATTATTCAACGTTTCTTTCAAGGTGGCAAAGGATTTAGCGTCGTCTGAAATCTTGGTTTGAACAGCAGGCTTGCGGCCATTGAAATACACAAATACTATCAAATACTGAGGAAGAGGCATTTTGTTGAAATGATGTGTTATCCAATAACCCTAACACTAGGGGTGTTCACGGTGCGGTTTGGGCGATTTTGACGCTAAAAAATCTGAACCGCGAGAGAAAACAACGTGTGGTTTGGTTTGGTTGGCTTTCAAAAATAAAACCAAGCCAAACTAATACGGTTTGGATTGCTTCGGTTGGTTCGGTTTATTACAAACAAAAAAAACTCATTGAGTCATACATACACATAATACATACATATATAGAGGAAAATATAATTTTGTGTTTAATCGTTCATACATTACCATAAAAAAGTTTATAATTGTCAAAATAAACTTATGATTTGATACATAAAAATGCGTCTTACAATTTTATCTTAGGTTTAAAGAATGATATACATGAAATTGCATTTGTAAATAAATACACAAAGAATACGATAAAATATATTTTTTCAAAATACTATTTATAAATGAATAATATGATAAATATACACATGATACTAGTTGATTTCTCTAAAAATTTTAAAAATACATATTAGTTAGTTAGATTTTGTAATATAATTCGGTTTGGTTTGGTTTGATTTGGTTTGCAAAATACAAACCGCAAACCGAACGCACGGTTATGTTAAAAATGACTCAAACACATCCGAACCAAATGCTGTTTTTTGAGGTTTAGGTTTGGTTCTGTTCGATTTTGCGATTTTCTATTGGACCGATTTGGTTTTGAACATCCCTACCTAACACCCCTGTTTATACAAATGGTGGTGCATTCTAGACCACACAAATGTATCGGTGCAATCAGGACTCTCCAAAAGTATCGGCAAAATTTCAACCGTTTAAAAAACCAAAAAATGAAACACACCAGAAATTTAGTTAATTTGAAATTTTTAGTATATACCAGAAATTTCAAATTAACTAAATTTCTGATATGATGTACCGAAAATTTTTTTATAACTGAAATTTCCGATATTTTGTACTGAAAATTTTGAAATACATACCGAAAATTTATTTAGGAAATTCTTTGTTTTTAAACTTTTTTACACAAGAATAAAATTGGGTTAACAAAATATGGGGTGCCAAATGTAAAAAAAAAAGGTAGCATGTAGATTTCTCCTCATTTTCACACCTTACACCAATTTTCCAACCATTTTACATAACTCAATCTTAAGGGAGCATAGTACAAGAACAACAACACAAAGCCATAACTGAAAAAACAATCAAAAGCATAAGAAGAAGGAGAAGATTCAAAAACTGATTCGGAACCAAGCTTCCCTTCCGTGTGTCCCCTTCCGCGAGCAACGTCGCGACACTGCGTGTGTTGGTGTAATTTATTTTAAAATTGAGAGTTTTCTAGATTTCCTTTTCTTTCTCAGTGTGAGTTTGGCCCGAATTACTTTATGATTGCACACCTCCATATTTTTATTGGTACCCCTTCCATGTTGTTATTTAGATTTTCATTAATTTATTTAATTTAATTCTATTTTTCTTTTTCCAATTATATTAATTTAGTTAATTTGGGTAACTTATTTAATTTAGTTCTATTGATTTTAATTTCCTTAATTTTAATTATAAAAAATATAAAAAAGAATTAAAAAATATGTATTTTATTTAATTAATTAAAAATAAAATAAAATTTTCTTGTTCATGTACATTAGAGTTTCTCGATTAAACAAATTACCTTTGCATTACTTGTAAATAAAACCACCGCTTTAACACAATTTGTAAATAATTCATAATTCCCCTGTATCAAAATCGTTTCACTAAAATCAAACAAAAACACCAAAAATAAGACATTTTCTTCACACATCTAAAATTCATGGTCACCCATCAAATCAATTTTCTTTTTTCTTCCTGTGCGACAATCAATACGGTTGTGAAGTCAAAGGTGAGTCACTAACATTTAGCCTTTTCTTTTCACATTGTATAATTCTCACTCTGTGTAAATAAATAACTAAAGCAATATGCAACAAATAGAAGTGATCATGCATGCAAAATTTAATCCTAGGCTAGAGAAGGTTCTCATTGAGTACAACAGTGGTGAGGGGTGTCTAACACCTTCCCCTCACTTAACCGACTCCCGAACCCATATTTGGTTGTGATGACCGTCTTATCCCTCCTTTTAGGGTTTATCATTATTTCCCTATTCCTTAGGAATTAAGAAAATATGGTGTGGACTCTATGAATTTTCCAGCCGCAACACCCACCAAGTATCATCTCTCTGAAACTTTCTTTATCAATTATCTGTTTTACATTCTATAACAAAATAAAACACCTTGCAAATTTCAGCTTAAAACCATAGTAACTATTGAACTACATTGATATTGCACCAGTCCCCATGGATACGATAAAACAAATACTTACTTCAGTACTTGTTGAAAGTATTTGTGGGTAAATATTTTCGGTAATATATCGTATCCACAGGGATTGGTTAATATCACTGCCGTTCTATAGTTGTTTATTTTGAGTTAAGAAATTTGGTTTGGTTTGTTTTATACTAATAATAATATCAAAAGCAAATAATAAAATAAAAGCAAGTAAAGGACTTTGTGTTAACAATTAAAGAAAGATGTTGAGTCTTTAGGGTTCATCAACCTAATCCTATACAATTATCAATTAATTCTCAATAGAACAATCCTTTGAATCATTATCTTCACTTATCCTCAAATAAGATTCCATGTCTGCAAATCAAATTAGATAACTTTTACCGGTATGAGATTCGATCTCTCCAAATCACAATAACGATAATAGTAATTAAGAACGATAATTATGAAAACCCAATTACAATTCCATCTCTGCAAATTGCAATTGAATCAATATAGTAACCTAGGGCAAAAGTTAAATCCTTTCTTTCGATCAAAGATTCAACAATGATGTAAATTAAAAGCAAGGTTTCTTATTGATAATAAATTCAAACAATTGTTCACAGGAATTAATCAATGGTAATGTATATTCATAGGTTAACTACTACCTTAGACTCAACAAGAGGGATTTAGCTCTCCATAGACATGAAGAACATACAAGAATCAATGGAGGAATTCATCTTCATCAATAGAATGTCTTCGATTGGTAAAGAATCCACCTTCAATTGTTGTTCTCAACTTCAGAATCAGATAGCTCTCCTAATTTCGCTCCCAAAAAGTAAGTCTCACCACTTGGAAAACTAGGGCTTTAAAACAGAACTTTTGGGCTTTTAACGCCGAGGCCGCGGCGCGGCAACGGGCTGGCGCGGCGCGCCCCTCAAACAGAAGTATTTTCGCGGCGCGCCTAGGAACTCTCGCGGCGCGCCCTTTGTACTTTCCATCTTTTTCTTCAGCCTTTGAGACTTCCAGCTTTCTTTCCTCCTCATGTTCTTCTTAAGTTCTTATTCAGCTCAAAACCTGCAACAATAACACCCACAAGTGATTCGATTTGCTTTACGCACGAACTAAACTTATTCAGTTCAATTCTTAATAAAAACCTATGGATTCATCACATTTTTGCATTGGTTTAGAGAAGAAATCACTTATATTAACACATGAATTTACCATTAATTTACTCCTAACAGTACTACAAAACATGCATACAACAGCGCTCAAGTCACTACGGTTCTTCCAAACACTGTGGTGACATATCTAAACTCGGGTGCTAATATTTTTTATTGTTTAATTAAAAAATGTTAGGATATAATAATGATTGATGACATCATCATCATGATGATACAATCAAGCTTTAATGGGTTTGAACTTCAACGCCCTCAAGTATTTTATTCCTTTAACGTAAACGCGCGCCTTTTCTTTGTTACCTTAAGCTTTCACTACAGTTGTTTCTTGCAACCGTTGTGAAATATTTTTCACTTAATAAAAACATAACATACAATTTATTTCGTTCATAACATAAAAGGGTGCCCTAGCAAACGAGACGACGGTGATAGAAAAATCTTTATCCTCTTTGACTTATGGTACGTTACCATTTTGTGTTTGTTGTTTATTTCTTGTTCTTTTTCGCTGTGGTAATGGTATGCGCGCTTTCTAAAAGTTCTTCGCTAGGTTTCTTTTTTAACATAATAACATAATGATATTGTGATATGTATTGGGTTGTTCTTATTCATATTTTGTGACAATAAATTTGTGTAGTTACAAAGTCATTAATGGGTTGTTTTAGGTTTTGGTGTTGTTAAAGGAAGTAAATGACAACAGACACCAAGAGACAAGACATGTCAATAGAACAAGGTATTCAGAATGTTTGTGTTCTTATGAATTTATATTATTTATGTTTTATATTTTGTGTATGAAGCATTTCCTTTATTTTTGTTTTGTTGCAACTGTGTTTTGGTTTTATTCAGATTTAGTAACATAGGATGAAAGGTGATAGATTAATCATATAAGAAAGCCCTAGATTAGATGTAACCTTAAGCTGACAAATAAGAAACCATAGAATAAAATTTTATTTAAATAAACTTACAAAAATGCCAATTTTTTATTAATCATATTCAAATCCTTTGCCTAAGAGAAAGTTTGACCAAGTATAATTTGCTTCATCATCATCGTCGTCATCAAAGGTTCGGTAGCATGGCCTCTTTGAACGACTTGAACCTCTACAGCCACAACAACTTCTTTGATTTATTTGGATGAAGTTTCAACAGAAGTATTCATTTTGATTCTTCCTCTTCTCTAATTTCTTTGGATGAAGTAGTTAGAATATGAGAGTGAATAGAATATATGGACCTTAGTGCGTTAAAAAATTTATAAATGAAAGGGGCCGGGTTTAAAATTACTTTCGTTTAATCCGACATTTCGTACGGATCACCTTTCAATTAGATTTGATGGTGAGAAGCTGGCAGGAGATCGGAATTAAACGCTTCGAGTTTGAGTGAGGTTGTAGTTGTTCCTTTCGCATTTTCTTGAATGCTTATTAGTGAATCTTTCATGTGTGACCGTGTGAATGGCTTTTGAAATATTCTGTCCTTTTTCTCGAATTGCGGACACAACACGATTTATATTTTGTATTGTGTTTAAATGATCGTTAAATGTATTTAAACCATCCAAAACATTCTAGTTCAATAATTTTGAAAAATTCTTACTAGTGCATTATAACTCACTAACTACTAACTGCTATTAAACTAAAATTAAGCGAGTCATTACTCATATAGAGTACTTCAATTCTACTGCGGAATACAGATGCTATGGTAACTAAGGCCAGTTATGAAGCAGTGAAACTGAGTCAAAATCTTCAACAATGAATGAACTGTAATCATATCCCTCTGCACATTGTTGAATGCTGCTTTCTGTTCCTGGTTGATTGTTGGAGCATGGATATGGATCATCTCCTACAATCTCTCTCCATCTCAATCCTTCTAATGGGCTTTCTACTGTTTCTTCACCAAATGTTTGTCTCCTGAAATCATCTTTCTCTTTTAGCTTTTCCTTCAACTCCATCACCTGTTCAGGAAACAGCAGCCAAATCTGGTAAAGAGTTATAAACACCATAATCATAAAAGATGTGTGAAAAGTAGTATAGTTACCTCTTCTTTAAGCTTCTGATTTTCTTGCTTAAGCGCGTCACACGAGTGTTTAAGCACATCATTGGAATGTTGAAGCTGCTTAGTCTTCCACCTAGTACGCCTGTTTTGAAACCAGACAGCAATTTGGCGAGGATGAAGCCCTAACTCAGCAGAAAGCTTCATCTTTCTTTCAGGATCTAACTTTATTTCTTCTTGAAAATTCTTCTCCAATGATTCAACTTGGTTACTTGTTAATTTTATCTTCTTGTTCTTCGTCTTCTTCTTCTCTCCGCAGTCATTTCCATTATTAATCACATGAAGCAACCTTTGTTGGGTCTCACCCAATGCCGCTTCACTCACTTCCATTCCTAATAATCCAACATATACAAATAAGAGAAAAGGGATGGTGGACAATGTAAATTAATTTTACACAGTAAACCAATAACAACCATATATCCCGTCAAGTCATACTGTAAATTTTAAAACACTAATGTGATTTGACACTTTGAAATATTCTGACTAGATAAATGCGTAATAATTCTTTACACTGACAGTGCACAACCATTAAACTCTACAAATATTAACTTTAAGAAATATATTTATTTTTCATCACATCACTAATATCTCATGATTTTCTATAAACATTAAATAACAGTATATCCATGCAAGTGTACTTGTGAAACATACAGAGTTAGAAAACTACAATGGTGAATAAAGGTGAATGATTTGAGGAGTAGGGTTATATTTACCTGAATAGGTGTAGTTGTTATAGTTGTATAAGAAGCTTAAAGAAGACTCTGGAGGAGGAACAAAGGGTACTGTCCTCTCAATATTCCAATCCATTTTAGGCTTCACTTTTTTCTTTTTTAAACTTTTCAATACTAAAAAGTCTGAATAAGGAAAACTATGGATGAGAAATTAACAAACGTATTGTGCCTTTTATGGGCATTTGAATAGTTTGGGACTATGCACTGACCACGCAGTAAATAGTGGTGCAGTCAGTATATAGTAATTAAAGTGTATAATTAATGAGGTGTTCATGTTTTCATCTGTCAAAAAAACAAAAATAAAAACAAAAAACTGTTGAATAGTGATTGCTCAATGAGAGATGAAATGAAAGGCTGCAGTACCGTACGTTCCTTCTTGGTTGCATACTATTTCCTTTTTGTGTCATGGTTATTTCTGGTTCAATGTTTTGGTTTTATGCATGAGTATGAAACACCTATTACATGCAATACAAGCTAGCATTTTTCACTCGCCTGGAAAACTGGGTGGATCTCTGGTTTTAAATTGCGTTAAGGTCACATGCGGTTATAGTTGTGGATGTTGTGATTGCAGTCATTATGACTACTGTGATGCATACTGCGGCTTTTTCAACCTAAATTTTAATTAGGAGGTGTTTGAAATATACAGTAAAATATATTTGAAGTTAAGATTTTTTAATTACAAAGTAAATTGAAAGTTTTCTTATGAAATTTTGAGTTTTGATGAAAATTCTTGTAGATACATGATAAAATTGTTTGATGTGATTTCTAATAGAGGTCAAACGTGTGATTTTAATTCACACCGTAATTGTTGTCCGTCTCGGTTGCAAAATTGCAACTTAAAACCATTGCAACCATAGTTTTAAATTCCCTCAAGCATGAGTCGCATAGTCACATTGTGGAGAAGATTTATATCACTAGATGTTGTTGGGAAAAGAGCATTAAAAAGTAGGATTTGTGAACTTGCTTACCCCACAAAAACTTCAACGTGTCCACCACCTAAAAAAATAAAAACCAAAGGAGGAGTGAAGAAAAAAGGGAAGAAATCAAATGGGTATGATGTTTTTAGGGATTCTTTATATCATGAGTATGTTAACCAAACACCTAAATCTTCACAAAGACAATCTCAACCATCACACACTTTGAAGAAGCACTCACAATCAAAGAAGCATCAGTTCGCCCTTCAGTTTCCAAGTCATATTAAGCCATATATTGCAGAGGTAGTTAATGTTGAATCAGATGGTAATTGCATATTTAGAGTCATTGCATCATTGTATGAGTATATTGAGGATGGTTGGAAATTATTTGTCGAGACTTGGACATGGAAATAAGAGACAAAGACATCAAGAGTTTGTATAAGAAGTTATTTGGAGATCGGTTATCCGAAGTGAGAGAAGGGTTGATGATAGAGCCCATTTGTCTACAACGACCATAGAAATGGTTGACACTACCAAACATGTGTTATTTGATAGAAAATTGTTATAATGTCATTCTTGTGCATTTAGGCAACCCGTGCTTGACTTTTTTTCCTATGACAAGCTCGCATTCACCAGTTGCCTCTATTTCCTGCATTGGCCTTGTCAGCAATATGGCAAATTTTGACTTTTTTTTTTAAATATGTGGCATACTTTACTTTTTTTTAATATGTGACATACTTTACTTTATAATCAGGTACACATGAAATATGGATTCCCATTGCCACCAGTCACGGTAGATTGGAAGAAGTTTCATTATCAAGTTGCGACATCTTGGATGTTAGGATGCACATCACGTGGGGACAGAACCAACCGAGGATGTGACACACGATAATACCACTATAGACATCCATCAACAGTCTCAAATGGGAATCTGGCCGGTGCAATCTCATTGATCACCTCAACAACACTCTGGTCGCAAGCAATCCACTCCATATCAATATCATCATCTGTCATCGTATCAGCAGAGGTAGGGGTGGAATAAACTTCCAGTATCCAAACTAACATAGAAATCTGTCAGGCAAGTATGGAACGTGTGTGTTACCCTAAACTAGAAACCCCCTGTACAAACATAACTCATGAAAGGGGCGTTACTCTCTGTGATCCTCTAATGGGCCCCATATGACGTTTGTAGGTGTCATCACATCCAAGATAGGTCTCATCTCACCCACCTTCAGGGTTCCTTGCTTGTACGATCATCTCATAGCCCTAAGAAGTTCGTGATTATAAGATGGATTCCAATTCTCTCATCTCTTTCCAACTATCGAAAAATACTCATGAATCTAACACTATTTCAAAATTAACACTGTTAGTAAACAATTTTCATACAAATACATAATTTAAAATACATTAAATAAAATACATGAATTAAAATATATAAATTAAAATACAATAAATTAAAATAAATATCTGTAGTAGAGTAGGATATCCATCAAGCTGCTTGCAATTGTACATTGATGCATCTCCAAGATATCTGTATAGGGTGACCAAAGAAACAAGTTCCCAAATGTAAATCCCGAGTCTATCCAGGTCTTTAAATAAAAAAAATATCATGCCTCGAAAAGCATAAACGTCTTGTCGGCAAAAATGGTACAGCCCACCAATAACATCAAATATGCTCTGGTCGCATATGCCCATCTACTAGCAGCTCGATGCTCCACGAATAGGTCATTTAACCACAATAGATTATAGTAAGCGCCCATAGACTCACGGAACTGTCAGTGAGCATCACTCGGGTCCACTCCTAAATTATCAATGGCAAGCTCGACAACAATATCCTTAGTGACATAATTGGGGCTCCATAACACACCCCTAAAGGGCAAGTTTAGTAGACATGAAACATCATTCAAAGTAATGATCATCTCACCAAATGGCATGTGAAATGACGATGTCTCCATATGCCACCTCTCTACAAATGAGTATACAAGATTTTGGTCTAACTTTGTCAGACTAGTTCTCCGTAGAAAAGTCAGACCTGACCTAAACACGCAATGCTCCATCTCAGGTGGGAGAGTAAGAGGAACCATCTCCTTCAGCTTAAGCTCATGTCAATCCATTTTAAGCTCCTTCTTTCTTGAAAACAAACAAAAATACACATTATAAAATATATAGAATAAATTTCCTTTACTTAAATGAGTAATGTAATAATAAAATAACATTCGATATAGAATAAATTTCTTTCACTTACCTCACCGTACCATACACGTCGAACAATATGTTGCTCGTACCTCACAAGTAGAGATGTATCTATAGGCCCTATCCCGGAAATCCAACAGGCGGCTATGGAACAGGTGCAGAGGGACCAACATGTTCTGCCTCTCCCAACATAGGTGCATCGTCGCGTCGTCTCAAATTGCGGCCAGGAATCATGCAGTCTAATCCTCGTATACACGACACTATCAAATCAAGAAAAGATAACATTAAAAAAACAAACCGAAACACATTTGGAAAGTGTTCCAATTTCACTTTGTAACAAAATCGAAAAACTTTCAAAATGTGTTCCAGTTTGCTCTTGTACAAAGCGAAAGACTTTACAAATGTGTTATGATTTGCTTCTGCACTCACCAGAAGACTTTACAAACATGTTCCAATTTACTCCTGTACAAACCGGAAGTCTTACTTTTACTGTTCTAGTTTGCAATGGTCTAAACTAGAAAAGTATGATTGCTTGTTCTGGTACATATTTTCTTGAACCAAAAGAGTGGAGTTTTGTGTTCCGGTTTGAGATTTTTTTGAATTTCGAGAGCATTTTTCCGCGATGGGTGAAAAAGTGAAATTGTGAAAAAAGTTACCTATATATATGAGGGTATTTTGGTTAAGAAAATCCGTGTAGGGGTATAAGACTACTTGTAGGTGTACGAAGTAAAATTTTTGTGTTATAGATGTTGTATTTTATTCGCTTTACAAGCTTCAAGAATAGTTGTTGGCTTCAGGCCCAACTAGGAAACATCTGTTTGTTGACTTCACAAACAATGCCTATTTCTAATTTAAAAAAAAACAAACTTCACTTACATATTTTTTATATATTTTAGAACACATATATAGTAATTAATTATTGCTATTAATTACAATAATATCTATCCATGTTTGGCAGGAACTTTATTCCTTACTAATTAAGAAGGGGGAAAACCTCCTTTGTGTTCCGAATAATGATTTGAGTGAGAAGCGTGATTTTTCTAGGAGTGTCACAAATAGGGTACTAATCTTTCCAAGAGGTGTTGCATAATTCTGGTTGTGATGAAGGTTGAAGATGTTCCACTAGCCTTCCTCTATAATATCACATGCCTCATATTATGCGGTTCTTTTATGTTAGGATGGCTAGATGAATTTAATTTAATGCTTTAATGAATTTAATGCTTTAACTTTTGGAAAATATATTTTTTTAACCAAGAAATTGGGCTTGAGTGGTAAACGAGCTCCTGCTAAGGATGAAGTTCGGAGAATACCGAGTTCGATTCTTGGTGGGAACAATACTTGGCCAGTTTCATGACCTCTCGGCACGAACTCTGGATTACTAGGGCCCCTTTCCCCTAGGAACCAGAATGCATAAAGCAAAATTACTAGGGCCCCCTTCCCCTAGAAACCAAAATGCATAAATCAAAAGAAAAGGTGAGAACAATACTTGGCCAGTTCCATGACCTCTCGGCACGGACTCTGGATTACTAGGGCCCATTTTCCCTAGATACCAGAGTGCATAAAGCAAAAAAAAAAAGGAAAATATTTTTCATCCATGAACATTTGTGTATGGTTATATTACATATCTAAGTGATAACTTAGAGTCTTCATACGTGAAGTATCCATATATTGATAAGAAAGTTTGGAAGGATTGTGTCAAGTCTAGCACTACTCCTGATTTTTTTAGCTAAGAGTCAAAAAGGAAAGGATAATAAAGCTAGAAATATCTATCCACGTAGATTGTTTCGTGGAGGATATGATAAATTGGAAATGAAAATTATTAATGAGAAAAGAAAACAAAGAGAACTAGAGTTGTGAGATCCTTCTAGAAGCCTTTATCGCAACTCATCTCCACCATCACGCCATGAAAAATGGATGAGGGTACGTCAAAAACCAAGAGGTAAGTTCACATCAAAGGCTACACACGAAGTAAAGCAGGATATATTCTAGTTACAAGTTTGGTAAACATTGTTGCCTTAGTTTTTGCATTTGTACATTTTATTTCATATAACTAAATCGATTGGTTCTATATATTCTAATATTTTTAAAGAGTTTATTTACACAAATAAGACATTTTTTAATACTTTATAGTTAATTCAATTTGGTAAATGTACCAAACTTGTAAGTAGAAACGTTTTTCAACATTACCTATTTTAGTTAATTCAATTTGGTATAGAAGAACTTTTATATGTGTTGTAGGATTTCCTAGTTGAAAAATCCAAAGATTGTATCTTTGTTCCACGAGAACGTCATGACATCTTAATAGAAGCGATTGGATCCGAGGAGCATGGAAGGTGTATCAGTGGCTTTTAAGAGGCGTCAACTTGAGGTTAAATTTTGGACTATCGCAAACAAGTGACAAAGTAAACCGTAAGAAATAAATTGAAGAGATAGTTGATCACATGGTGGAGAAAATACAAGAAGTACTAGAACTGAAGCAGGAGAAGTGGATTCAGGAGGCACTGAAGAAGTGGACTCATGAAGAACATGGGAGGGTGCATTTGAAAGAGCATGAGAGGTTGATGTAGGAGGAGCGGAAGAAGTTGTCTGAGGAAGTGCGGGAGAATTGTGTCTGTGATGCGATTGAGGTAAGTTATAAAATTTGTGTTTTATGTTTTTGTTATTCTCTGTTTATGCAGTTTTTGGTATTGTGTTTCAATTGTTTTATGATGCAGCAATTGGAATCAATGGGTGTACTCATCCACCCAAATTCAGATTAGTTAGACATAGTTGTTCTCCCTCTCACCATAATATTGACACAATACTATGTAAAAGACATATTACCATAGTTGGAAAAGAGATACCATCATTCTTGACCAATTGTGGTGAGGTAGGGGTGGTTGTAAGTTTGATGATTTTCACTACGATTATGTGACCATAATTATAAGATATGTAGTGCACTACGTATTATAACGATTACATTAAACAATTAATCTTTATAACCGTTGTGATATATACACATGAGTTAATTATAAATTATGTGGAATGCTTATTTTACCAATGCTCACACAATATATAAACACTTGCTTGAATTTTACTTTGAAATGAGGTTTGAGTTTTGTTCCATTTAGGTGCCATCATTAAGATAGTAAAGTTTATCAAACCCTATTGCACAAGACTGATGAAAACTTGAATGTTGGGAAGATGAATTCTGGAATTTTATTAAAGAGGATGTATGTTTGTAAAATGTTTGTATAAATCAAGAGCTATGAATTTATAGGCCAAGTAGTTTTGTTTCACCTTTGATGAAACACACCCTTTCAACAATGGTTTTTTTACTTAGTATTGCAAAAAAATTCCTAATGCAACACTTCTCAAGCGTTTCCTATTTTAATTTCTTACAATAACACTTCACGAAGAGTTTCCTATTTCCAAATTGAAAAAACAAACTTAAAAAACGACTATTGAAACAGGAGAAACTACCACCATCACGATCCAGCTGAATGTCGACCGTCTATAAGCTCCCACAAAGTGCCGCCTACAAGCCTTCATTAGCACCTCTACGCCCACGTCCTCAGACTCTGTCCAAGAGTTAGAGCCAGAGCTGGAACAAGTGCCACTAGTGGCGAAACTGACAAGGGGGTGTGGAGGAGACAAATGACATAATACTTGAGATCACCACACTTGTCCATGTGACATTTTATCATCTTTAGCTCTTTTATTGAGTTAATTAATGTAATTCTTTATAAAGGCTTTTAAAGTGAGCAATACTCTTTATGTGGAACTATTTCCCATGTATTGATTGCTAATTTCCCACTTTTACATTTTCTTTTCAGTTTGGAACACACCCATGGTAATTATTATTGTTATTAATTATAAAAATCTCCCACTTATTCTAATACTGACTAGACCAATTCCAGAAAAGAGACAAAGAATGTTAATACAGTTAAGTATCTTTCAATTTGAACTTAACCTTAATATATCGACAACACAAAGTCTAATCATAATTTTAGGTAACAATGCTTTGGACATGTTTTCCCTTGTGATCATACCAGAGTTACCTTACACACACTGTTTAATGGTTCTTTGCTCACATATTTCGCCTAGAACTACTTATGGCCATGTTCTTTTCAAGTTTAGTGATTTTTTCATGAGAGAAACTCTAGTTCTCATTTTGAGACGACACCATCTTGAAATTCACATAGTTGAAGTTCATATTGTATCTATTTTTCTCGAGGTACATTTTATCGACATTGTACTTCATTAAGAGTTTAAAATACTCAACCCTTAATTTTCAATAGACAATATTATTACATATTATTGCACAAACATCCAAATATACGTCTTATTGTTACCCATTAAACATTGATTTAATATTCTATAAATGTTGGATTAGGTTTTCAATGTAGTTATAACTTTTATTCAAGGAGTTTTAATCTCATACCTATCTAGACAGTCTTTACTAAATATATAACCAATGGACCAGTAAATGGATCAGGTAATTTATAGCTCGATCTTATATACATGAGTGAAATGATTTAACTAGCATAGGTATATCCCTCTAATATGGCAAGAAACCTACAATAATGAAGGCCAAGACTTTTGGTTTTAAAAATATAGCTAAAAATTATTGTGATGGCCTTCCAATACTCACAATTTGGATTTCTAGTAAATCTACTCATTTTACTAATTGCAAATGTTGTGTCGGTCTAGTACATTGCATCAGATATATTAGACAATCTGTTGTGAAAAACGATACCAATAACAAAGTATAATAGGGAATTAGGGAACAGAAGAAGAACACAAGAATTGGTTATAACTGCTATTCTTTCACTTTCTCTTAAAACAAGATTACAAGTTTACAAGAATAACAAATAACCTCTCTCACCCTAAATTAGGATTTGCAGCTTAGCAATGATGAGAGACTAGTATGCTATTTATAATAAAACCTAACATACTAACTAATGGGCTTTTTCAGCAAGGCCCATTACACAAGCCAACTTAATAAACAAGCTAACTTAACAAATTAGGGTTTAAACACTAAAACCTAATTTAACATGCTAACAACTCTAGCATCTTCGACATCTGCATGCTAGACCCATCTTCGACTACAGCATGCACACTTCGACACCAGCATGTGAACAATCCTTCGAATTCATGCTTAACTCTGTCGAACTGTCGAACCAAGAAGCTACCCTTCGACAATACTAGAGTTCGATCCAATATCTCACAAATCTCCACCTTGGACCTAACTCTACAACGTCAAGGAACAAACTAGCTTTCTTCATGCAGCTTTATCAACTGCATACAGTGGAAAAACTTGCAACTCGGCAATGTCTTGGTGATCATATCAGCAGCATTGTCTTCAGTCGAAACCTTCAGCACTTGGACTTCTCCACGCTCGATTACTCCTCTGACGAAATGCAGCCTCACATCAATGTGCTTAGTTCGCTCATGATAGGCTGAATTCTTCGACAGGTGTATTGCACTTTGACTATCACATTTAACAATGATACCTCGACCTTGAAGTTTTAGCTCCTTCGCAAAACCTTCAAGCCACAATGCTTCTTTCACAGCTTCAGTTAGGGCAATATACTCCGCTTCAGTGGTTGATAGAGCAACAACCTTCTGAAGTGTTGCTTTCCAACTAATTGCAGTGCCAAACATAGTGAAAACATATCCAGAAATAGATTTTCTGGAATCCATACAACCTGCATAATCAGAGTCGACATATCCTTCTATTACTGCTTTACTATCTTCACCCAAGGCTCCACCATAAATTAGGACTCTATTCAGAGACCCATTTATGTACCTTAAAATCCACTTCAATGCTTGCCAGTGAACCTTTCCAGGATTCGCCATGTACATGCTTACAAGACTGACTGCGTAAGCTATGTCGGGTCTAGTACAGACCATAGCATACATCAAAGAGCCGACTATATTAGCATATGGGATGCTATTCATATAGGCTCTTTCGACATCAGTACTGGGACACTGATCAATACTCAGCTTGAATTGAGGGTTTGTTGGAGTCACAACTGGCTTCGAATTCGACATACCATACTTTTCAAGAATCTTCCGTAGATATGCCTCTTGAGATAAGCATATCTTCGACTTCTTTCTATCTCTTCGAATGTCAATTCCAAGAATCCTGGAAGCAGCTCCCAGATCCTTCATATCGAACTCCTTATTGAGTTCAGCCTTCACCCTCATCACATCTTCAACATTGTTGCTTGCTATGGGAATATCATCCACATAAAGCAACAAAATAACAAATGAATTACCAGGTCGAAATCTGAAGTAAACGCAGTGGTCGAACTGACTTCTAATGAAACTTATGCGTGCCATGAACTTGTCGAATCTCCTATTCCACTGTCGAGGAGATTGTTTCAGCCCATACAAAGATCTCTTTAACTTGCACACATAATCTTCCTTCCCCTTTTCGACATACCCTTCAGGTTGCCTCATCAGGATCGTTTCATCTAGATCACCATACAAGAACGCAGTCTTCACATCCATCTGTTCCAGTTCAAGATTGAACTGTGCCACCATGGCAAGCAACATTCGAATGGACCTATGCTTCACAACAGGAGAAAACACATCATTGAAGTCGACACCTTCTTTCTGAGTGAAACCCCTTGCAACTAACCTTGCCTTGTATCTTTTCGACGTCACTCCTTCAATTCCTTCCTTAACTTTGAAAATCCATTTACAGCTGACTAACCTTGCCCCAACAGGTTTCTTGATCAGTTCCCAAGTATGATTATCATGAAGAGATTTCATCTCATCATCCATGGCCTTCAGCCATTCAGTCTTATTTCGACTCCTCATAACTTCCTTATAGTCTCTAGGTTCTTCGTCTAGAACCTCACTTGCAGAGATTAAGGCATAAGCTATAAGATCTGCATATCCAAGTCTCTGAGGTGGCTTGATGACTCTTCTCGACCTATCTCTCGACAATAGGTAGTCATCGTCAGTTTCCTCAACTTCGGCATCTTTTGCTTCTTCTTCGACTTCATCTGGGATATGCAATTCAGCATCAACATGCTCCACCTCAACAGGAATCTCTACCTGTTCCAGCTCTTCGTCAGATGTTTCTGTACTTCGACCAACATCATCAGTTTTCTTAAAAGCCATTTCAGCTTCAATGAAAACTACATCTCGACTGGTGATACACCTCCTGTGACCTGGCTCTAGGCACCATAGCCTGTAAGCTTTGACTCCTTCAGGGTATCCCATGAACATGCATTTCAGAGCTCTAGGTTCGACCTTGTCTTGCCTAATGTGAGCATAGGCTACGCAGCCAAATACTCTCAGTTTGTCGAGATCTGGTGGATGTCCCGACCAAACTTCTTCAGGTGTCTTCATATCTAACGCTGTCTCAGGACATCTGTTTATCAGATATGTTGCTGTCGAAACAGCCTCAGCCCAGAACACCTTTGTTAACCCCGCACTAGTCAACATGCATCTGACTCTCTCCAAAATAGTTCGATTAAACCTTTCAGCCAAACCATTTTGCTGTGGAGTACCTGCAGTAGTTCTATGCCTTGCAATACCAGAGGCAGCACAAAAACTGTCGAATGCCTCATTGCAAAATTCAAGGCCATTGTCGGTTCTCAACCTCTTGACCTTTCTGCCAGTCTGATTTTCAACCAGAGTCTTCCAACTTTTGAAATTCTCAAAAGTTTCATCCTTAGTCTTCTGAATGAATACCCATAATTTTCTAGAATAATCATCTACTATGGATAGAAAATACCTTGCTCCTGAATGTGATGCACACCTTGCAGGCCCCCAAAGATCAGCATGGATGTAATCAAGGGATCCATGTGTTCTTTGTTTGCCTTTGTTGAACTTCACTCTGCAAGATTTTCCAAGTACACAGGGTTCACAAAACTTCAGCTTTTCGACTTTGTCTCCACCAAGCAGATTTTGTTTCCCTAATTCGACCAGACCCCTTTCACTGACATGGCCCAATCTCATGTGCCAGATTTCTGTCTTCGACAACGGTTTCGTGGATACAACATTTGTCGAACCACTTACAACTTCAGCCTCAAGGGTATACAAGCCTTGTTTCTTCACGCCTCTCAAGACTTCCTTCGACCCCTTCATGACTCTTAGGATACTTTTCTCTCCTTGGAAAACATATCCTTTCTTGTCGAATTCACCAAGAGAAAGCAAATTTCTCTTCAAATCAGGAACATACCTGACTTCAGTCAACAACCTTATTGACTTATCATGGAGCTTGAATCTCACAGATCCAACACCTGCAATCTTGCAAGCCTTGTTGTTTCCCAGCAATACTGATCCACCATCTTGATCACATAATTCCTCAAACAAGTCTTTGTTTGGAGTCATGTGCCAAGTGCAACCTGAATCCATAATCCACTCCTTCTTAGAGTCACTGCTTGAAACCACAAGAACATCAGATGATTCGAAATCATCTTGAACAATGGCAGCGTTGCCATTATCCTTACCTCCATGATATTTCAGGCGTTCAGGGCACACCTTTCTTGTGTGACCCTCCTTCTTACAATGGTAGCATCGAATGCCAGATGCTTCGCCACCGTAAGACTTCGACTGGCTTTTGCCTTTCTTCTTGTCAAACTTACCATCCTTTCGTAAGAGTTTTCCTTTAACGGCCAAACCTTCGCCAACAGTCGAAGGTTTATGCTCCTTTCGTTCATTCAAGTCCTTAGAGTACAAGGCTGATTGAACTTCTTCAAACGTCAGGGACTCCCTTCCATACAAGAGAGTTTCTTTGAAGTGAGCATGTGATCGAGGCAAAGAACACAATAGTAGCAGCGCTTGATCTTCATCATCGATCTTCACATCAATATTTTCAAGATCAAGAATCAGCTTGTTGAACATATCCAACTGCTCAGCCAATACTTTGTCTTCAATCATCTTGAATGAATACAAAGCTTGCTTCAGGTAGAGTCGATTTACCAGCGATTTGGTCATGTACAAACTTTCAAGTTTCACCCATAACCCTGATGCCGTCGTCTCCTTTGATACCTGCCTGAGAACCTTATCACCAAGGCTCAACAAAATTGCGCTGTGTGCCTTCTCAATCATAGTCGTCTTCTCCGCTGCCGTTAATGCAGCATTCATGGCTGCCTCTCCCTTCAACGCTTCCAAACACCCCTGCTGAACCAGTAGGGCTTTCATCTTCAAGCGCCACAGACCGAAATCATTCACTCCGGTGAACTTTTCAATCTCATACTTTGTTGAAGGCATCTTCTCCACGCTCACCGCACCAATTTGTTGTGAAAAACGATACCAATAACAAAGTATAATAGGGAATTAGGGAACAGAAGAAGAACACAAGAATTGGTTATAACTGCTATTCTTTCACTTTCTCTTAAAACAAGATTACAAGTTTACAAGAATAACAAATAACCTCTCTCACCCTAAATTAGGATTTGCAGCTTAGCAATGATGAGAGACTAGTATGCTATTTATAATAAAACCTAACATACTAACTAATGGGCTTTTTCAGCAAGGCCCATTACACAAGCCAACTTAATAAACAAGCTAACTTAACAAATTAGGGTTTAAACACTAAAACCTAATTTAACATGCTAACAACTCTAGCATCTTCGACATCTGCATGCTAGACCCATCTTCGACTACAGCATGCACACTTCGACACCAGCATGTGAACAATCCTTCGAATTCATGCTTAACTCTGTCGAACTGTCGAACCAAGAAGCTACCCTTCGACAATACTAGAGTTCGATCCAATATCTCACACAATCAATAACACTTGCATATTCCAGTTGAATCACATCTCTTCCATCATTATTTTGAAGTTTGATACTTGGATCAAATGAAGTGTCCGCATCCTTAAAGTGTAGGTGTTTGAACGTATCCAACATTTTCTCAATATAATGTCTTTGACTAAGTTCATCACCCTCACTATTTTGCTTTACTTTTTTAACACATTATTTTTTGGTCATGTAGTATAGTTCACTTGAATTTGATCCCCAAAATAATGTCAACTAGTCCAAGATCTTTCATCTTGAATGTGAAAGTTAGAAACCTCTTTGTTTATAAAATTTCACTCATCTTGTGGCTAATAGTCAGCATGTCATCAACATAGAGACAAAAAAATATTACAATATTCTCACTCACCTTTGTGTACAAGCATCTATCACAAGAGTTGGGAACAAATCCATTTGAAATTATGAAAGAGTCAAATTTTTGGTGCCATTATTTCGGTACTTGCTTTAATCCATACAAGGACTTGATGAACTTGCACACCTTTTATTCATTTCCAGCAAGCACATAACCTCTTAGTTGTTCCATGTATATTTCCTCATCAAGATATCCATTAGGAACTTTGCTTTAATATCCATTTGAGGAACTATAAGATCATTTAAAGAAGCTAATGCAAACAATAATCTAATTATCATCGTCATTGCTACAGGTGCATATGTACCATCACTATGATTCTTTTTCCTAAACACCCACTTGATTCCTATCAACCTTGATCCCTTAGGTAAATCAACAAGTTTCCAAGTGTAATTTGTCATAATTGAATCCATTTTGTGTTGGATAGCATCCTTCCAAAAGGAAGACTCCTTAGAAGTCACTACATCTTTATAGGTTTCAGGATCATCCTCCAATTGAAGAATAATATGAATCTTTCGAACATAAATCTCATCATTCCCTTCAATTCGATTAAAAGAAATAAGTCGAGAATCATTTTTGTTTGATTCTAGATCCTTTCCTATTTGAGATCTTTTGCTTATCCTAGGACTAGGTTGTGTTTCATCAATCCGTGAAGGACTTTTGAGTTGTATTTCATAATATATGGAAAATCATTCTCGCGAGATTCTTAATTTATGGGAAATACATATTCCTTATCCTTTGTAATAAGGTTTTCAAAGAATTTCACATCTTAGGATTCAACAATTACATTAAACTCCAAATTTTAAAGTCTATATGCTTTACTGTTTGAAACATATCCTACAAACGCACATTTGACACCTCGATGACCCAATTTAGTTCTTTTAGGATCCATGTTCATATAGTAGGGTACACACCTCTCACTATAAAAAAACCGATATTTGGCACTCTGCCTTTCCATACTTTATATGGAGAAATACATGTTTTCTTCAAAGGAATTCTAGTAAGGCTTCGCCGCACAAATAAAATGGAAATTCAGAATGCATCAATATGGCATTTATCATTTATAGATATGTTAGATTCTTTCTCTCGGTTAGACCATTTTGTTGTGGTGTACGAGGTGCAGAAGATTCATGGATAATGCCATATTCTTCACAATATGCATCAAATTTAGTAGAAAAGTATTCATCTCCCCTATCACTTCTAAGGACTTTGATACTTTTACTTAATTGGTTTTCTACTTCCTTTTTATAAATTTTAAAGGCATCCGTTTTATGCTTTAAAATATATACATGCGTGAACCTAGAGCCATCAAGTTGGTCTTTCTTTCTACACTTTTGAAAAGTTTCTTAATCATCTTTAATTTAAAACACATTTCACATTTTTCAAAATCATTAACATCTCATTAGATCAAACCAAATTTAGTTAGTCTCTTCATATTACTAATACCAACATGTGCTAATCTAGTATGTCATAAAAAAACATGTTCAAGAATATAAACAGAATTAGAAATTTTATTGATAATATTTTCGAACATTTACTTCATAATAGATTTTGAATGTTGCTTTGTCATAAGAGACATGGACAATAGCACATGTATCATGCCACCTAGGGTTGTTTATGGTTATGTAAGAAAATCGAACTAAACTGAACTGAACCATGATAAAATGTCATATGAACTGAACCAAACCAATTTAATTTGTCCAGAACTGAACCAAAATGATTGGTTTGGTATAACGGTTCCGAATTCTGAACCGTACCGAACCATTAGAAGCCATTCTTTCCCAAATCAAACCATTTGTTAAAAAATCGAACGGTTATACTAGTTGTTGAATTTATTTTAATAAAATATTATTTTAAACTTGTTTTTAACACATTTTTTTGTTGATAAACATAGTTTTAATATATTATTTTACATGATTTTTTTGACAATTAAAATTATAGATCGATTCAAATCAATGCATTCAAAAGTACAGTTGCATTTATGAAAGAATAACATACTAGATTAATCTGTAAATTAACTATTTGCATTTTAACGAAAGAATAACATATAATTAGATGTTCATTTACTATATTGTCTATATATTTTCGATAAAATATTTTAAAATATAAACAGACTTTTTTTAGTTACTTTCTTTAAAAATCATTTATATTTTAAAATGACCAAAATATTTTTTAAACTGAAATTAAGTTCTCAATTCAGATCCTATTGTTTGGTTATATAAAACTATTTTTAACTTATGTTAAATTTATTGGAGATAAAAATTTTAAGATTATGTTTATATTTAATAATTTGCAATTTGAAACAATTCATTTTATTATGCAGGATATTCTTCTTTTTATCTTTTCACTTAAGTTAAAAGACAAGTGCTATACTTATAAGTACTATTATACTTTTCAGTTTTTTTTTAAAAATAAATAATGGCCTGGTTTAGTTTTAATTATGTTTGGTTCTAGAACCGTTAATAAATTATCGGTTCAGCTCATTAACCAAAATATAATGGTTCGGTTATTTTAACTTCAGTTCAATTCGGTTCGGCGGTTCGATTCAGTTTATAGTTTTTTTGAACAGTCCTAATGCCATCATCGAGTGCTTTTCAAATTTCTGTTACAATGTTGTTATCAATAAAAAGATCATAGAGTGTAGAGATTATAGAGACGATCAAATAATGTGTTAAGAATATGTCCACGACATAACAATTCATCTTCCTTTCATATAATGTCAGGAGTAGCCCAATTACTCTAATGTGTCACGCCTAACTGCCACTACTATCTCTATGCCCATGCCTTTGGATCCGATTTTGGAGCCGATGTCACCGGTGAGGAGGAGGTGTGTGGATGAGACAATTGACATAAGACTTAAGACCATCGCAATTGTCCATATAATACTTTTAAAATGGATGATATTTTTTATGTGAGACTACTTCCATACATTGATTCCTCATATCAATTGCACATTTTCTTATCATATTTGAACAGCCGCATGATAATTATTATTGTTACTAATTACAATATCTTTATGGAAGAAATGGAAAAATCAAAAGCTCAGTTTGAGGTACAAAGAAGCTGCAAAAGCAAAAAAAAAAACAAATAGACTCCTCCTGAATTAGTAGGCTATAAAAGACTAAAATAACATCCAAATATACAAAGAATCACACGTTTAAAGCTAGCTATATATGCCACAAGATACTACACATTCTGAAGGAAGAACTTATGATAAATAAAAATGACACATATAAAATATAATTATGTATTAATAAAACAAATTTAATTATAATTATTTAGACTTTAATCAATCTCATTTTTTGATTGTATTGAATTTTTATTATAATATTTTTTTTGATTTATTAAATTTTTTAAAATCAATTTATATATTTATGCAAAAAATTTAAACTTTTTAAAAATTAGGGACCCTCTAAAATTTGAGACCCTTATGCTGTAGAGCGCCTCTTGCTCTACGCAGGGCCGGGCATATATATATATATATATATATATATATATATATATATATATATATATATATATATATATATATATATATATATATATATATATATATATATATATATATATATATGTGGTTTTAGGAGGGGAACACAATGGATGATTTATTTTAAAAAACTCAAAACTTATATTAAAAATAATCTGAAATTTTTTGGGAGATTCATTGTCTGATTGGTTTTATGTTAATAACACTAAACACATCTGTGTCAAAAAAAAAAACACTAAACACATGTATGTAATGTTACTTTCTAAATGGTCATTCTTCTATTTTTATTTATTTAAAGCGGTTGATTTATAAATATCAATAATTTGTTTAAGCTAATGATCATGCAACGTTTTGCACTTGATTTCTAATGCTTTATAAATATTAATAATTTGTTTAAGCTAATGATCATGAAACGTTTTGCACTTGATTTCTTATGCTTTCGAAATGAGTCCAGTTGTCTCGTATCTTGATACACTAGTTTTAATACATTTCATTTCATTGTGGGCAACTTGTTATCTTTTAAATTTATGCGTGATAATTCGGTTATCTTTTTATTGTTATGATTTACCAAATCTGGTTAATAAACCTACCACGTGAGGCAAATTAATTTGCATAGTCTACTTGTTAGTTAACTCTCTAAGTCACCTTCTCAAATTAGCTCGTCAAATCCGCTTGCCGGTTAGCTCGCTGAGTCAACTCCCAAAATTAAATTGTTGAGTCCGCTTGTTGGTTAGACTTGGATAAGTACTAAATTAATATATGAATTTAGTTATGAGCTCTGCTAATTTGACACCATTTTTGGTATATCGTAACATACACCGAATAAATTAGGAAGGCAAATTTCTGTCGCACACAAACCAATGTAAAATAAATTATTAAAAAAATTAAACTAGTATGTAGTATGTTATAAATTATGGCCTAGGTGTTAAAAATTGGTGTAGTATTCAATTTCTTTTACAAACATCTCAAACTTATAAATTATTTCACCTTTATTTTACTTCAGATATACAATATAAAAAAAATCATATCAATAAAAGTGATAAAATATCAGTATGCATCAAACCTATAAACTCGAAAGATCTAACTATTGATTTATGTGAACTTTAGTTTTTTTTAACAAAAAGGAGAATATAGAGACTTGGATTTCCTCATGTTTGAGGTGTTTATAAAGTTGAACGACACTTTCCTATAATGAGAAAAGTGTGGTATTGACTCATATACATTACTCATTTGTTAAAGAGAACATTTACATTTCAATGTTTTTATTAAAATATGCAATTTGTTTTACAGTAGTATATTAACCCATATTTATAATGTCTCGGGACCAATTCTCTATTTGAACACATTTGCTAAATTCAAATTCTGTGGAGAGAGAGTGATAAAAGATTGAGGTGCATGAAAGCAGTATCAGCTTTGTTGTGTGTGGCAGTAATGTCTGCTTCATACGTAATTAAGGTGAAAGCTAGATGATGTGGTTGGTTTAATAACAACAAACGCAGTACATGACACACCAACTTGTCTGGTTCTTTCTCATGCTTGAAATTTTGGGGTCCATTTTCTTCCCTTATTCCTTTGCTAATTGAATCTATATTGATGGCTTATAATTAGCACTATTCAAAAGAACCGCCGAACCGAACCGAAGTTAAAATAACCAAATCATTAGTAATGGTTAATGAACCAAACCATTAGTAATGGTTAGTGAACCAAACTTATATTTTATTAATAGTTCAAGAACCCAGCCGTTAACCAATATCTAATTAACTCCAAACCGAACCGTTAGTTATATTAGTTTCTAAATTGAATTTTTTTTTCAAAAATAAAAAAAATTAAATTAAAACTTTTGATTTTTTTTAAAAATAAAAAAAATCGTTTTTTGAAAATTAAAAAAGTCGAGCTTTTATGAAAAATAAAAAAGTCAATTTTTTTGAAAATAAAAATGTCGATATTTTACGAAAAAATAAAAAAGTCGTTTTTTTCGAAAATAAAAAAACTCAATTTTACTGTATTTTTTCGAAAAAAATCGATTTTACTGTATATTCAAAAAAACTCGATTTACTGTATTTTCACAAACCTTGATTTTATTGTACTTTTGGAGAAACTCGATTTTACTGTATTTTCAAAAAACTCCATTTTTAGAAAAACTCGATTTTACTGTAATTTTGGAAAAACTCAATTTTATTGTATTTTCAAAAAACTTGATTTTACTGTATTTTTCGAAAAAAAACTCGATTTACAATAATTTTGGAAAAACTCGATTTTATTGTAATTTTGAAAAACTCGATTTTATTGTATTTTAAAAAAACTCGATTTTAGTATATTTTCAAAAACTCAATTTTACTATATTTTCATAAAACTCGATTTTACTATATTTTTGGAAAAATACAGTAAAATAGAGTTTTTTAAAAATATAGCAAAATCACGTTTTCTGAAAAATACAGTAAAATCAATTTTTTTTGAAAATACAGTAAAATTGGGTTTTTTTGAAAATACAACAAATTCGATTTTTTTAAAAATACAAAAAAATCGAGTTTTTTTTTTGAAAATATTATAAAATTAGGTTTTTTGAAAATAAGGTAAAATCGAGTTTTTCCAAAAATACAATAAAATCGTGTTTTTTGAAAATATAGTAAAAGTCTTTTTTAAATACAGTAAAATTGAGTTTTTTGAAATGACAGTAAAATTGAGTTTTTTTAAAAAATTACTATAAAATCGAGATTTTCCAAAAATACAGTAAAATCGTGCTTTTTGAAAATACAATAAAATACAGTAAAAACGTTTTTTAAATGGAGTAAAGTCGTTTTTTTAAATAACAGTTGATTAAATAACCAATAAATATGTCATTCACAAAATGAGGGAAAAAAACTTGATTTATCCTAAAAATACAAAAATTCGGTTTTTTTCTAAAATAAAAAAGTCATTTTTTTCATAAATTTGAAAAGTCGTTTTTTTCTCAAAAATAAAAAATTCGTTTTTTTCGAAAATAAAAAAAACATTTTTTTTCGAAAAACAAAAAAAACATTTTTTTAAACTAAATATAACGGTTTGGTTCTTTAACAAATGGTTTAGTTTTAAAAAATTTGTCTTCAAATAGTTTGGTATGGTTCGGAATTAAGAACTGTTATACCAAACCAAAACTTTTGGTTCAGTTCGATTCTAGAAATATTAACAGTTCAATTCAGTTCGAGTGACCTTATGTAATGGTTTGGTTCAGTTTTCTTACAAAAGAACCATGAACTCTCCTACTTATAATGTTAATGTTGATGATGGTATGTGTATTTTATAGGTGTGGGTGGATTTTGGTTGTGTGGTAGCATTTTGTTTTTCTTGTTGTTGGCATATGTTGTTTTTAGTTTTGTTTGCTTTTCTTTTTAGGGTAGTAACCATGATCTTATGCTTTTAGTTTTGGTTTTTGTGTTCTTTCTTTGTAACTTTTTTTTTTTTGTAATATACCATTAAAAATTCTATTATAAATTTTTAATGAAATAGATGATTTTTTCGATCTTAATTGTGTGTTTAATAGAGTTGTTTTTTTAGTAGTATAGGGATTAAAGTTCACCTAATTAAAGCCGAATAAGTGGGATGTTGCGCGTTAGAACCAGAGGTGGGAATAGATTGGGTCGAGATAGACTTTGTCAAGCCTGAGTCTAGTCTGCTAAAAAATTTAAAGCTTAAGTCTGCCATGTGGCCTGTCATAGGCTTATTTTTCGGTCTGAGTCTGGCCTTTTCGAATGTCTGACTAACAATAAATCGGATCTTTTCACAATAAACCGGATGAAAAAGGACGAGATGAATGATTGTCCTATCTTTTCCCTGGGTACTCAGGTGCTGGCTGTATAGCTTGTCTATTGGATACTCGTCTCCTCTAAAAAACATATATAATAAACACAATGGAATTCCACGAGCCCTGAGTGATGAAGAAGGAATAACTGGACCTATGTCCCTTGGTTCCGAGTACTAGGACGTCTGCTGTATAGCTAGTCGTTCCAATTCTTATCAAATACTTTTTGAAATAAAATAGATGAAAAAGGATGAGATGGACTTATGTCCTACCTTTTCCTTGAGTAATTGGGGTACCTGTTGTATAGCTTTCCTTTCAAATACTCGTCTCTCACTTAAAATCTATCTTAACCAATCAAGCCTCATTTTTCTGCCTCAACGCAACGAAAACCTTTTCTCAAATGAATGATACTTTATCAATTTCGATGCAAAGCTAGAACTAACGCTTTATGCCTTCCATGTGTGAGTAGAAAAGAAATGTTATCTGCTTGATTGTTAGTGAGGCATAATCTGTGAGAATAGGGATTATGTTTTATTCATTCTAATGAAATGGACTCACAATGTTCACTACTTCCATGAATGGGTGGTAAGCAACACTTTTTCGCTCGAATGCGGTATGAGAATCTTTCGCTAAAATCGACCAACCCACAAACATTTACTACCACTAACTACGAGGCTCTGATTTTCTCGTTGCACCTAGGAGTATGTAGGCACATGATTTTAAATTTTTTTCGAGCACAATAATACAAAACCTTAACGAATTCCCCCTTTCTTTCTTTTGTAAATAACTAAATGGGTCCCGTTGAGTACAACAAATGTGAGAGGTGTTAATACCTTCCTCTTGCATAACCGATTCTCGAACCCGAATTTGGTTGAGACCATTTTCTTTTCTTTCGAGGGTTTTATCGATATTTTCCATTTCCTTTTAGAGTATATAAAGTTCGTTGGAGACTTTGTTGTATTTCGAGCGTGCGATACGCTTGGATACTTTTTGCAGCGCGATAGTTGGCGACTCTTCTAGGGATACCTCCTAAGCGAGTCCATCCTAGTTTAGTTATTTTGTGATGAGTGTTATGTTTGTTTACTTGCTTTATTTTTTGTTTTTATTTTATGAGTTGTGTGTTTTCTTTCCTTTTATATTCATCTGTTGTTGATTTTTAACATGTTGTATTGGGAGTTCTCTGGGTAATTTCATTGGTACTGTGAGAGAGGCTCTATACCCGAGTATGATAAACACCTAAGTTAAGATGGTGGTATGTAGTGTTGGATTTCTGAACGTATGTCTTGCTTGGTTGGCACAAAGACCCCGTCTAGAGTAGATCTTTTGGAGAGTGTTATTGGTCTACTAGTATCCATTATGTCGACAATATTTTCAATATGGTTCAATGACTCTAGGGACCTATTGTCTAGAACCTTCAAAACTGTGTTTATGACCTCTGTATAGAACCTGAGTCAATGGTTGTGTAGTGTTGATCTTCTGGACTATGTCTCGCTTGGTATGCACAAAGACCTCACCTAGAGTTGATCCCCTTGCCGATACTACTGGCCTACGACGATTCGTTACGTAGGTAATATTTTTAAATGGGATCCATGATTATAGGAACCATTTATCCAAAACTCTAGAGCTTACATGTATGGGGAATATCGGTTAGATGGTACTTAAAAACTTGTCATCCAAAATCCTTCTACTATGAAAACTCCCATGCAGTTTGTTTGAAATCATATCATACATACCCTTCTGCATGCATGCATAGCATGCTATTGCATTTCATAAGTATCTTTAGCAGATCAAAAACAAAAATTTGATGCATTTGCATTCACCAGCACGAATGCACATCCTTCATAAAAACTCATTCCATTATTTCCCATCCTCCGAAAATCAAGCAGTTAGCAAGGCAAGTTGATTCCCCGACAACCTTATGTAACTCACACTAATACGAGAAGGAAGATGGAAAACTTGAAAAAGAGTCATTGAGAGATTGGAGAAGAGATTTATACGATCTAAGGCACGACGAGCAAGGTCCTGGAGACTCTGCAGGCATTGATGAACAAAGAAGATTAGCCACAACCGATGGTGCATGTTGCTAATGCTAATACATCAAGTTTCTCTGCATGACCTCAACCTGTTCAAGAGGAGAATGATCAAATCCTATCTATGGTTTACCCCCGAACTATACTCCACCATTTGCTGGTGCCATCAACAGAGGACCGTCTGTTCAACCACATGTACAAATTCCAATACCATTGAAGGGCATCCTTCCAAACTTTCTGTCCATCAAGGTCCCTTTGAGAATTCTCATATTATATTCCACGCAACTAGTCTACAAGAAGTGAGAGAAAAGCGAACATATCTGACACATATTTGGGTCCGTTTTGCCATCTCCTAGCTCAATAATATCATGGTCAAAGAAAAGAAAAACCTCCGTAAATATTACTCGTACCAAATAACCACAAAGTCAAAGTCATTCAACAAGTTATTATAGTTCAAACACATATTGGAGTTTTCAAACGAAGTAGACCTACCAATATATCATTTTCAGTACAAGAAAATACCCCCATATTCTACATCATTTACGCTAGTAGAGAAACCAGTAACACAATATGATTCCAGCATTTATATATTGACCACACTAAAGAATGTCATATCGTACATAGACAGTTCGTAATCTTAAAGTAAACCTCTACAAACTAAAAAACTAAAAAAGAGATGGAAGATTCCTAGGTGCACTAAACAGCAACCCAACCATTGTCATATTTGATTATAGAGATACAAACTTTGATGATTTTGTTGTGTTAATGATAGATTTTTTAGTGCCTTTTCACATCTTAATAATTGTGGGTGTTCATTATAGCTGTTAGGCCCGAAAAATCATAGGATTTAAGTCTTAAAACTAGAGTCAATATTTTTCAGGGCTTTTATAGCTCAGTCTTAAAAAACCTGTTATTCATTAGGGCTAATCAATATGAACCGTCGGTAGTTTATTAGCCTGCATAATTAAGAGAGAGAAATAATAATTATATTAGTAATTTAATTTTTCTCTTGATTAATCCAATGCTTAGGATTGAATCCTCTTATCTCTTATTTAAAAATTCCTCCTATTTGATATATTCCATATATATATATATATATATATATATATATATATATATATATATATATATATATATATATATATATATATATATATATATATATATATATATATATATATATATATATATATATATATATATATATATATATATATATATATATATATATATATATATATTGTCTTATTCTAAAATAGTACATTGATTTTTCTCACCTCACTAAATTTTATCTCTACTCTACTCAATCTTTCTCTTTTAAATATTATACATTAACATAAGCAACATTTTTTCATCATATAATATTAGTTTTTCTCTTATGTTAAATATTCAAGTATTATTTTATACAATTTAGACATATATTGTATTTATAAACACATTAATTATTATATTTATAAGAGATAATATAGTTCTTAAAAATATATTATATTTAAAATAATATAAATTTTAATTTTGTTTATAATAAATATTATGTAATTTTAATTTTTTAAAATAAAAAAATTTGTTTTGGGTCGGATATTCCGAAGCACGTTTAAGGCCGGATTTGAATAATAATTCTCGAGACCATATTACATAGTATCTTTTTAGCGCAGCCCTAAAAGTTTAAAATCGACCAAAGCTGACATGTTTAGGGCCGGATAGCCCTTTTGACAGCTCTCTCCACGTTATAACTCATTTGCATTTTTAAGGAGTCTACAACTACGAACCACTGCACATGATATACGTTTTCTCATTGCTTGTTCCTAACGAAAATGGAAACTCCAACTATATTAGTTAACGTAATGCAATGTGATAGGAGAGTATTATTTGGTTCATGGTTGGACTGATCTATCCGACGTAATGACTACGTCGTAGTAATTGATTAAGGTGAATGAATGGTAATGGGGTTGGTCGAGTCAAATAAAAAAACAAAAATACACGAATCACTAATGTATTTTGGTTCTTTCTTCATTTGTGTTTCATTGGAGCAGAAAAGGGCTAAGTTCCGTACACCCTTCCTCATGCATGCAACTTTGGGGTCTTTTCCACCTATTGCTTTCACTAATTAATGCTATTTATTTATTTAAATAAATCTCTGGATGGCAAACACTTCTTTCAATTCAAGAATTAAAAGTTTAGATCGTTAAAGAATTTGAGTTTCACTATTAATATCAAAGATTTAGATTAAAAAATAGTTTTAATATTATTTAATTAATTTTTAAATCATACGTCTACAACTACACTAAAAGTAAATACTGGCAGTGAAAGTGCAACTATATATTTTTTTATAGTATAGAACCTCCAGGACTTCACCTAGCCCTTCCTAGGCGTTAAGGTTGAGATGTTAAACCCATCAAATTGCACCAGCGACGCTAGATAAGTAAATTCAACAATCTCCTCTACAATGACAGTTAGGGGATTCGAACACATCACCTTACTTTGATATCAATTTTCGGACTAAGGTTCTAGGTTTGTTAAAGGTCAAGTGTTCTATATGTTCTGTCTCGTTACGAAATAGATGGTTTTTTTACAAAAAGCCTTTTGCTGCATTTATTTAAAAACTTCAGAGGTAGTCTTAATATTAGTCAATCTCTTTCTCGACTACGGGGATATATTAGAATATAAGATATTAATTGCATCAATTATTAACATTTTTTACATTTAGTTATGCATTTATGTATATTGATTAAAAAATTATCTGGATGACTCAACGTCATTGTATATATTCATTATTGTATAATGAGACAATCAAGAGACATAATTCTATTAATTTTTAAATTTTCTTTCTTAGGAAAAAGATGTTGGACATGATGTTGGGACAATTGGCCCAACTTCTTAAACTGGAATGACAACAATAAAATAGTAATGTATTAAGCAATAACTTCAGAGGTAGTTTCAATATTAGTGAATCTCTTTCCACTACGGGGATATATTAGAATATATATAAGATATTAATTGCATCAATTATTAACATCTTCTACATTTAGTTATGCGTTTATGTATATTGATGAGCAAATTATTTGGATGACTCAACGTCATTGTATATATTCATTACTGTATAATGAAACAATCACGAGACATAATTCTATTAATTTTAAAATTTTGTTTCTGAGGGGAGGGATGTTGGACACGATGTTGGGACAATTGGCCCAACTTCTTAAACTGGAATGGCAACAATAAAATAGTAATGCATTAAGAAATAAAAACACAAGAGAGTGGTAACCTAGTTCAGTGCAAACAACACCTACATTTGGAAGGGACTCTACTCAAGAAAGGAAATTCACTACTTTAAATTATTAGTATCTTTAGTCTTACAAGAACCAACAAACTCTATGTTGTTCAAATCCTCTTTCTAACCCTACTTACTTTCTTTTTAAAGACCCTCTTAAATATGAGAACCTACTCACTCTCTTCTCAATCACACAACCCGTGATTGGTGTTTACAACAAAACTCAAACCCATACCATAATCATATCTCAATAATAATCCACAAGATAATATAACGTCATATCCAAGATATTCGGCACTATGGCTTCTCAACAACAAATAACAAAACATACATGTTCACAAGATAATATCATAATACATATCCAAAACAAAACATGAGTTCAATACTACTAATCCCTACCCAGTGTTACATGACCAGAGCATTGACTCACTACCTAAACTCCCAACAAAACTCGAACGCTTTCCGGCTAACCTCGCACGAGCTACTAAGCGTCTGAATCTGCACGTTACCAACAAAGGGTAACATTCATACAAAAGGGTGAGAATTCAAATCATTATGAAGAAAGTATAATACATTACAATGATTTAATTAACAATCATAGGAATTCATCACACCTCGCATAATCATGTAAATAGTTTTATTCAATATATTTCACATGTTCAACACTACAACGCGGAAGAGCTTTAAAAGCGCTTTTTTTGGGCTTTAAGAGCGCTTAAAAGCGCTGCCAAAGCCAGCGCTGCCGTAGGTTACGAGAGCGCTTTTGAAAGCGCTCTGGTAGACCCCCCTATAGCAGCGCTTTTTCTAGAAAAGCGCTCTGGTAGGCCCCCCTATAGCAGCGCTTTTTCCAGAAAAGCGCTCTCGTAGCTTGCCCTATAAGAGCGTTTTTTTCAGAAGCACTTTCGTAAGTTGCGCTTTTTTTATTATGCTTTTATTATATTAAACAAATAAAAATTAAAAAAATACATTTAATATGAAACATTTTATGAATTGAATCTATAAATATTGCATATATTTATTATCAAAATACAACTAAAACATCACTAATTTTATAAGTGCTCTAGAAGCTAAGTTTACAATCAAATTCTCAAAACACAAAATAAAATACTTATATATATATATATATATATATATATATATATATATATATATATATATATATATATATATATATACTGATTTGCTCCCTAAGAAAACTAATTCTCTCCAGTCGAACGTGACTCCTCGACGGCCATAATTGACTTTCCAATAATGCACAAATCAACTTCTAATTTATCTTCAGTTGTCCACGCAGGCTAAAAAATTATCTGATGGGCTCTATAAGTAAAATGCACACCATGTAGTAGAAGAGAATCTTGACTGGATCTATAAACAAAATGCACACCATGTAGCTGAAAAAACAGATTTCTAATCCATCCGAACATGGTTGTCAAATTATGAATAAAAACATGAAGGCCTGTCATTGAATCTTGAACCAAAACTAACCATAAACTATAAGATTATTTCTTTTGGATGAATAAACTTTAAAATTCTTGGTCCTGGAAACAAATGTGATAAAATGTGTAAGCAAGTAAAAAAGAATGCTGACTATCCACAATTTTGTATAATCAACCACACAATTACCTTGTTTTTTAATGTCTTATCAGCGCCTTTAATCACCAGAAGCTTTACTACATCATTTCTCTGAGTTTGAACTGCAAGATGTAATGGTGTCCAACCATCCTAAGACAGAGCGAATGAATTAAGTTTTCAAACAGTGCTCCACAAAAGTATAAGAAATAGATAAGCTAAGTATTGGAACAATTCACCATACATTGTCCTGAAGATTTATATCCACATTATACAACAAAAGCATTTTAATATACTTGGTCCCTTTGAAAAGGGTCGCGACAATTTGCTAAAGCGGCAGCATATTCTTAGTAACTACTAACTACTGTTATGAAAAATTTCAGGTTCTTAAGAACATTTCACATTATCAAATAATAATAATAATAATAATAATAATAATAATAATAATAATAATAATAATAATAATAGCATTTTTCGTATATGCAATTTTAGTTTTAATATTAAAATTAGTATTATAATTTATAACAATATTTTGATCATAGATTTACAATATTTTCAAATAGTCTTTGAATGTATCAAAATTATAAAATCATACATCTGTCTTTGAATATTATTTTCAATACTTAGTTTTGTCCTTGAATGAATGTTCCACTAGACAATTTAGTTCATAACATTCCTAACATAAGATGACACACTAGTGTTTGATTCTATGGTGAAAACAATTGATTATGCATGAATTGATTTTGTAAAAATGATTCTAGTTATAATTGAGTTGTAAGGTTCAAGAGTAAAAATTCTCTTACATGCCCTCCAAATTCTGTACTAATCCAAATCCAACGTGGCCTTGGCTTCACTCCGAATTTCTTGAAGCAATCCTCTTCGAAAGAAGAGTAATTATATTCATATGGTGGATACATGCTGGACTCCTTGCTACAAGACATTGGCATAACCATTTCAGTACATGCCTACATCATCATGAACATGAAAAGATGGAATGAACCAAAGATTAGTACAAGAACATATAGGTCAAGGCATTTTATGCTATTGAGAATGAATACTTATCCAGGCAACTAATGAAAAAACAACAGTTAACTATTGTAAACCTGAAAGTCCCAACCACTCAGGCCATGAGGATCATCATCTAGTTCAAAACACTTAGCTTCTCCAGTATAATTGTAGTAGACATTCACTCCTTCATATATGCGCTCTAGAATACTAGTCCCAGCCGGGCCTCCGTCTATTCTTCTGCAAACCTGTAAAACAATATATAGTCAGGTTCCTTTCTGGACTTGGGAAATGTTTAATAACCAACTTAAATTTAATTCCTTTAATTTAGCTATGAGATCAACCATATTCCTAGAAACATCCACTAGTTAAGTCAATTTATCAGTAGCATCATAAAAATCAGACAAGGAAATTATGATGAAATCAGTCTTACCTCCTTGATAGGGTGTCCAGGCAAAAGCTTCATAAACTCAGAAGGGTAAGGGTAGTTAACCATAGCCAAATAACTATATGCAGACTCCAACCAACCGAATAAATCTCCAGTGCTCTTTAATTTCCTTCAAGCAGTTTAAACTAAATTAACACACTTGAAATAATATAGATATTATTACAATTCACAATCATGTAATGCAGAAATAGAGACACTACTCTTGGAAAAAATGGCTTACTGACAAAAGTTGAATGTTTTGCTCAGAAATTCAAGGCCATCGCTAGTTTGACCCTTAGATTCTATTTCATCCCATGACTGTTTTATATAGTTAAAGCAAGTGGAACTTTCGCGCTATAATGATACAAACAAAAGTGTTAGTGTTATAAATAAATTCATAACATGTACAACTAACAGAACAATGAACGACGACAACGACAATCTCACTTGCGGACTAACTAACCTTAAAACCATTGGAAACAATGTCATAGAAAGTTTCTAGTGGAACAATATCTTCAAACTCAAGAATTGGAGCTGAAGATGCTAGTGCCCCAATAGCAATATGATGATACTTTAGTATCATCCATGCTGCTAACACTGTTTCATACAACGTTCAGATAACTCAGAAATAAACCAACAAGCCAATTTATCAATTTTTATGATGCTAGTGGATGTATTTAGGTCGCGACAATGTATTTATTTCTATACATGCTTTCCCTAATCTCTCATTGTTTCCGACACAGATCAATCAATAAGAATACAAAGCATTAACCTAAAAACCCTTATTCCAGCAATGCATAAACTCAACACCTTAAACACTCTTAATAACAACAAACAAGGTTGCAAATTGCAAGCACATAAAACATACCAGTGAGAACAAACACATGATCTCGACCGCCGGAACGGATCCAAGCTGGAGTTTTCTTCACAAAATCAATAACCTCCCTCTGCCTCTGATAATCCTCATTCCCAACTTTCTTCCTGAAGACTCCTTTAGCCGTACCCAGTTGCAATTCAGCGCTGAGAGTAGAGAAAAATGGAACAAAGACCACATCAGCGTCACTGCGTCAAGAACCCGTTTTGCGAATGACCCATATCGTAATTGAGGAGGAGTCATGAGATCCCCCATGACCAGTACTCCGCACTATACTGTTTGATAATTGGGTTCTCCGAATACGGTGGAATTTCTAGGGTTTTACCCAAATTGGTGGATCGAATTTCACGGTCGGCATCAAAGGACCAGTAGCAGTTGAGGAGGCCGTAGTTGAGGGATTTGGGGAGATCGACGATGTAGACATTGTTGCGATGAAGAAGAAGATCGTTGCGACGATGAAGGAATTGAAGGGTTTGAGTTGTGGGTTGGAAGGGTTTGAGTTCTGGGTTGCGACGGTGAAGGAGTGAAGGGCGGGGGAGAAGGAAACGAAGAAGAAGAAAACCTGGATTTGAAGTCTGGGATGAACTTTTTTAGGGCTTATCAGTGAAAGAGATGAACGAGTGAATATGGAGAGTGAATATGGAGAATGTTTTCTAATTTCAATTTTAATTATTGTTTTTTAAAATAATTTAAATTAAAATAAAATTTAAACCCCTATAGGCTTTGCCAGCGCTTTCATAGAAAAGCGCTTTTTAAGGTGTATAGTGAATATGGTCTTTAGCAGCGCTTTTCAAAAGCGCTGGCTTAGGGCCCCATATAGCAGCGCTTTACATAAAACGCTTTCTATAGTTCACCTGCCTTAGCCCTTTAGCAGCGCTTTTTAAAAGCGCTTTCGTAGGACCCCCATATAACAACGCTTTTTTTCTTTGTTTTTTAGTTTTGATTTTTGCGAAACATATAGCAGCGCTTCTTCCATAAAGCGTTGTCTTTGATGTGCTGCTAAAACACAATTTTGGCATAGTGCAAGTATGCAACAAAGTTCAATAGTATAATATTCAAAAGGATTCAATACTATTATTCCAAATATGTATACAAACCATCATTATCACATATTCACATTTATCACCAAATTATGTATCCAAACATCACCAAATTCAATTATCACATCTCATACACACATAACAATCACATAATTGCATATATTCAAACATCTCATAACACCAATGTGACTCAATACATGTGGTACCAAATGTGAACCCAATGTTTCACCGCTTTCTGATCCAAACAAGACCAAAGCCCACCAAATGTAAACATATAGCTTACCGCTTATATATCCATCTCAAGGATCAAGCCATCGCTTCTATTTCAAATCAAACCACCTCTATTTCAAGGAAAACTATGCTATGAATGTATGTACAATTATCACCAACACATATGCAATTAAGATCATCTCTCCATCTTAACATTCTGCATATCACAATAATTCAACTCTATGAATTATCCACCAATTGTACATATACACATTCATAACGAATATACTATTCACATATATAGGCCAATTATCAAATACGAACACAAATTCCAATTAACACTAGTAATCATACTATCTCATGTTAATTCCCATTTGCCAATATATATGAATACACACTTTTACAATCAATCAACTAATCACTAGGATTCATGCCATACGGCTACCCACAAAGAAAATTCTCAAAACAACATCATTGACATAACAATATATTATTCTCAACATAAATATTCAAACCAAAAACACAATTATGGTCAAATTCTCAAAATATCATAATTTACCGACAAACCGAATAATTGATTCAAGTCCAAGTATATTCCAATCAAATAGACTCATTGCAATTAATTCAACTATTGATTTAATCAACCAATTAATATCATACTATATTAATTTCAAACACAATTAATTATCACATATCAAAGATTATCATCAAAACCTAATAATCACAAATCATAGAAATTTAGGGGTTTCACCCTAAACATGTCAAAACCTAGAATTTGAAGAACAAAATCCCTAAATCATTTTAACCTACCCATTGACCGAATCAACTAACCCATAATAATAAGGATTCTCCCCCTTACCTTGGTAAATTTGGACTCTTTCATCATAGCTCTAAGCTTTTCTCCAAAAGAAATCCTTTCTAACATCATTTGGAGACACACCTAAAAACCAGTTCGGAAATCGGCTTATCAGACAAACTTAAAACCCTCAAAATCAAAATTGCTCCAGTCAGAACTTACCTCTATGGGTCAGGAACGTTGTGTCCAAGTACCGCCACGATCCAACGGTTGGATTGAGAGATACGCCCGTTTTGCCAAGGTGACTCTATGCTGAAACTTGCTGCGAAGATTGAGACTTCCTCCATAATTTTTCTTCTTCTCTCAAGTGCTCCTCCCTTCTTTCTCTTCTCTCTTATTTCTCCCCCAAAATGAGTTATGAGACTCCAACCCTAAAATCCTAACTTTCTACTCTTACTATCTCTCTTATGTCAATTGGGCTTAACCCACCAATCCATCCATTATATTTCTATCACTTAGGCCCATTTAGTTATATCTCTCTAATAACTCAATTAAGTCAAACAACACAAACACTCACATAATTAAATACTTAAATAATTATTATATCACATAATAACTAAATAAATAAGTAATTATTAAAAACACCAAATAATATAATTACTAATATAATTAATAAAAATATTAATAGAAATCGGGATGTTACAAAGTCCACCATAGTTTAGTTGTTTTGTGATTAGTGTTATGTTTGTTTTCTTGCTTTCTTTCATTTTTATTTTATCTGTTGTGTGTTTTCTTTTCTGTTATATTCATTTGTTTTTGATTTTTAACATGCTATATTGGGAGTTATTTAGGTGATTTCATTGGTACTATAAGAGAGGCTCTATACCCAAGTTTGAGGAAACACCCAAGTTAAAATGGTGGTGTGTAGTGTTGACCTTCTAGAAGTATGTCTCGCTTGGTTGGCACAAAAACCCGCTTAGAGTAGATCCTTTTGAAAGTGTTGTTGCCTACTAGTATTCGTTACGTCAAAAATATTTTCAATATGGATCTATGACTCTAGGGATCTTTTGTCTAGAACCTTCAAACCTATCTTTATGACCTCTGTATAGTGTTGTGTAGTGTTGTGTAGTGTTGACCTTCTAGAAGTATGTCTCGCTTGGTTGGCACAAAAACCCGCTTAGAGTAGATCCTTTTGAAAGTGTTGTTGCCTACTAGTATTCGTTACGTCAAAAATATTTTCAATATGGATCTATGACTCTAGGGATCTTTTGTCTAGAACCTTCAAACCTATCTTTATGACCTCTGTATAGAACCCAAGTCGATGGTTGTGTAGTGTTCACCTTACAGGCGTATGCCCTGTTTGGTCGGCACAAAAACCTCACCTATATTAGATCCCCTTGACAATATTACTGGCCTACGAGTATTTGTTATGTTGGTGAGAGAATAGATTGATAAGATCAAAGGCACGATGAACAAGATCTTGGAGACTATGCAGGCATTGATGAACAAAGAAGATCAGCCACAACCGATGGTGCATGGTGCTAATTCTAATCCATCAGGTTTCTCTGCAGGACCTCAATCAGTCCAAGGGGAGAATGATCAAAATACTATCTATATATGGTTTACCCCCGGACTATACTCCACCATTTGCCAATGCCACCAACAAAGGACCATCTGTTCAACCACATGTGCAGATTCCAGTTGCCACTAAAGGGCATCCTTCCGAATTTTATGTCCACCAAGGTCCCTTTGAGAATCCTCATCTTGTATTCCATACAACCAATCCACAAGAAGTGAGGGAAAAACGGATATGTCTGACGGGATTGAGTCTGTTTTGCCATCCCCTGGCTCAATAGTACCATAATCCAAGAAAAGAAAAACCTCCATAAATATCGGTCGTACCAAATAATCAAAAGTTCCAAGTCATTCAGCAAGTTAAGTTATTAGCTCAAACACATATTAGAGTTTTCAAACAAAGTAGACCTACCAATTAATATACCATTTATATTAGAGTTTTCAAACAAAGTAGACCTACCAATATACCATTTTCAGTACAAGAAAATGCCCTTGTATTCTACATTATTTATGCTAGTAGAAAAACCAATAACACAATATCATTCCAGCATTTCTATATTGGCCACACTACAGAATGTCATATCGTAAACAGACCAGCTCATAATCTTTAAACTAAACCCCTACAAACTAAAAATCTAAAAAAGAGATGGAAGATTCCTAGGTGCACTAAGCAGCAACCCAACCATTATCATATTTGATTATAAAGATACACAAACTTTGATGATTATTGTTTTGTTTTGTTAATGATAGATTTTTATTGTCTTTTCACGTCTTAATAATTGTGGATGTCCACATTATAATTCATTTTCCCTTTTAATGCTTCTACAACTACGAACAACTACATATGATATACGTTTTCTCATTGTTTGTTCCTAACTAAAATGGAAACTCCAACTTATAGTTAACATAATGCAATGTGATAGGAAAGAGTATTATTTGGTTCATGGTTGGGCTGATCTATCTAACGTAATGTCTACGTCGTACTAAATAATTAAGGTGAATCAATGGTAATGGGGTTGGTCGAGAAAAAACAAAAATACACGAATCACTAATGTATTTTGGTTCTTTCTTCATTTGTGTTTCATTGGAGCAGAAAAGAGCTAAGTTCCGTACACCCTTCCTCATGCATGCAACTTTGGGGTCTTTTCCACCTATTGCTTTCATTAATTAATGCTATTTATTTATTTAAATAAATCTTTGGATGGCAAACACTTCTTTCAATTCAAGAATTAAAAGTATTTAATTGCTTAGATCGTTAAAGAATTTTTCACTATTAATATCAAAGATTTAGATTAAAAAATAATGTAACATTATTCAATTTTTGGATCAAACGGCTACAACTATACTGAAAGTAATTACTGGTAGTGAAAGCGCAACTATATTTTTTTATAGTATAGAACCCTCAAGGATTTCACCTAGTCATTCATAGACAGGTTGGGATGTTAAGCCCATCAAATTGCACCGGTGACGCTAGATAAATAAATTCAACAATCTCCTCTATAATGACAGTCAAGGGATTCGAACACATGACCTTGCTTTGATACCAATTTTTAGACTAAGGTCTTAGGTTTGTTAAAGATCAAGTGCTCTATATGTCCTGTCTCGTTACGAAATAGATGATATTTTTACAAAAGGCCTTTTGCTGCATTTATTTAATAACTTCAGAGGTAGTCTTAATATTAGTCAATCTCTTTCTCGGCTACAGGGATATATTAGAATATAAGTTTTTTTTTTTGAAATCAAGAAATATATTAAAAACTCCAACCATTCGAAATTACAACACCAAAAAGCCAAACAAGAAAATTACAGACCGATTGAACTCTAACTTAAGTAAAACAATGGGTTATTGCTAAACTCATAGAAGTTATAATTGGAATGAGTAATTTTCCCGATATATGACCACCTCCACACAAGAGCCTTACAACTCCAAACCACATCCCTCGAATTCCACGAGTCGTTATTAAAGACTATGTCGTTCCTACGCATCCAAAGGCTCCATAAAATAGCTAACCAAACGGTGCCAACTTTTCCTCTTTCGACTTTCCTAGACCGGCAAAAGGAGCTCTAATAAATAAAACCTTCCTTGAAATCTAAAACTCTTTTGAAATGTAAACCAATCCACTCGGCCATCTCCCTCCAAACAATACCGATATTCCGACAATATAAGAAAGAGTGAAGAAGAGACTCATTACAATCGGTACAAAAAACGCAAGCTATGTTCGAGGTATGAGCAAGAATACCTTTAGACAAGAGAGAATCCTTAGTCGGAACTTTGTTGATGAAACATCTCCAACCAAAAGCCTTCACTTTCAAAGGAACATCTACCTTCCAAATATCTAAGAAAGCCGAATCATAACGATTAACCGGACCAAACGGAACAAAACGGCTACAAAGAAGATGGTAGCAAGAAGCGACACTGTAAATTCCATCCGATTGAAGCTTCCAAACAGCAGAATCTGGTTGATCTTCTACCAACTCAGCCGCGTCCAAACGAAGAGAAAGACTGTTAAGATCATGCTGAAACTCAGCAGCACCATGCGGAACAGAATGATCATGACCATCAACATTTTCCTGGGCCGTAGCATTATGCAGCGCCAAGACAGTGGCTTCTTGGCCAGCCGTATCGCCTAAAACAGAGGCTGCAAACGGAGCAGCAGCATTGCCTAAACAGGGGTTAACGGGAATACCTAAGTCTCCCCACTTCCAAGCTCCATCAATCCACCCACCCAAAGCACCAATTGAAACATCTTGAAGCAAAGAGCGATTGTAAAGATTCGCAAAGAGATCCTTTAAGGGGCCGCCATCCAACCAATGGGAATTCCAAAAAAGATATAGTGTATCCGTCTCCAACCTGAAAAAGAAAATTGTTGGTAAAAAAATTCTCCGATAATTCATTCCCCAATGAGTATAAATCCGCCCACCACACCGACGAAGTCCTATCCTTCTTAAAGTTCAAATTATCATAACACATCTTAAGGTTCACATCCTCATACCGAGCTTTTAACATTCTATACCATAATTCATTAGAAGCACCAAAAATCCTCCAATTCCACTTCAAGAGAAGCGCTTTATTAAATTGATCCAATCTTCTAAATCCAAGACCGCCTTTCTCCATCGGAAGACACATGTCATCCCACTTCACCCAATGCATCTTCCTTTTCTCTTCGAACCCTCCCCACAAAAAGTTACTTTGCATCTTATTGATCTCCGCTATAACCTTCTTAGGAGCTTTGTAGAAAGAGAGAGTGAATATTGCCAAGCTACTTAACACCGATTTTATAAGAGTTATCCTCCCTCCGAAACTAAGCCACCGCCCTTTCCAAGAATTCAATCTCCTCCTAACATTATCCAAGAGAGGCTTCCAAGAAGAGATTCTCCTAGGATTTGATCCAATAAGAATACCTAGAAATTTGAATACCTTCTCCTCCGTCCTACAATTAAGGAAATTAGTAGCAACTCCCATAAAGTGCGAGTTAATCCCCCGTCCTAGAATATAAGATATTAATTGCATCAATTATTAACATCTTCTACTTTTATTTATGCATTTATGTATAATGATTAGCAAATTATCTGGATGACTCAACTATGACTCAACGTCATTGTATATATTCATTATTGTATAATGAAACAATCACCAGACATAATTCTATTAATTTTAAAATTTTGTTTCTTAGGGGAGAGATGGTGGACATCGATGTTGGGACAATTGGCCTAACTTCTTAAATTGGAATGACAATAATAAAATAGTAATGCATTAAGCAACAACTTTAGCGGTAGTCTCAATATTAGTCAATCTCTTTCGACTACGGGGATATATTAGAATATAATATATTAATTGCATCAATTATTAACATCTTCTACATTTAGTTATGCGTTTATGTATATTGATAAGCAAATTATTTGGATGACTCAACGTTATTGTATAATGAAACAATCACGAGACATAATTCTATTAATTTTAAAATTTTTGTTTCTGAGGGGAGAGATGTTTGACACGATGTTAGGACAATTGGCCCAGCTTCTTAAACTGGAATGACAAGATATGATTTGTTAGAATTTAAATTCAAATTTAACTCTCCATTTTAATATGAATTAATCTTCTTCCAACTGTCAAAAAAAAATCACCTAATCATATTGCTATGCCAATAACAATAAAATCTTATTCAATCTTTGATAAGAGAATATTCCAAAACGCAGTAGCATTGACATGTTCCGTAAGGCCCAAATGTCGTACCAACATGTTGAAATGTCGTGTCCAACATGTGTCCCTTCCACACCTCCATACACTTAAGCAAGTTAGAATAGTCTTGGATATTTTGAACACTTCTTCATGTTATTGTTTTGAAAAATGTAGCCAATCTAAAGACTCAATCCATTAGGAACTTCAAATACGATTCTATAAAGTTAAAATTTTAAAAGAGAAAATATTTTTTTGATACATAATCTCAAGGCCGGCTTTATGCCAGGATAATCAGGCCCGTAGCACAAACCTTCAAAATTTTGAAAGGGAATTGTTAACCTTATCCTATATGTTTGAAAAGCACCCTGTAAAAAACCAAAAATACCTCTCAGATTTTAGAGATGCATCTCTAGACACACCATATGTATCTCTCAAATGCATTCATATTGAGTAGTACCCCAATATTATTCTATATTGTCTTTGAAGATGCATCTACATAACAACTCAATGTACACCACTTACATTCTCCCTATAAAACTTCTTATGATGATGAGAATTTCTCTAGAGGTGCATCTCTGTGATCACACCAGACAAATTCAAGAGAAACAACTCCGTAACAATACCAATTACCAATTTTCTACATTTTATTTAGAGATGCTCTGATAAATTTGAAGATACATGACTATTTTGTATATTTTAAACCACATACTTTCGGAATAATATCAAAATGGCATAAAAGTTAATAAACTCGTAGGACACAGTAAACTCAAATATAATAGAAAATAGTGCCAAAATAATACAAAAGCTATAAACTATTGCGTATGACGAACTATGACCCCTTGTTTCTACGATGTCTCTTGTAATGCAGTGCCTCACCCATCATAGCATCTATAAAGTCCCTCACTGCAGAGCCATCTGGAAATAGTCTATTATCTATATCCGCCTACCTAATCTCCATGATACAACATCATCTAGGCAACACATCAATAACATGATCAGTCATAGCCTGTTCCTTCTCTCGGGGCCTTAAATACCATATAAGGATGTGACACACTGGAGAACCATCAGATGTAGCTGTGTACAACACTTCATTCACCGGGAGTTGGGGCACTTCGTGCCTCCACTACGCCAAATTTAAGTTTTAGCAACGCAGCTACAAAAGCGCTTTTGGCAAAAGCGCTGCTATAGGCCTTCGCTAAAAACAAAATTAAAAATCAAGGGAAAAAAGCGCTCCTGTAGAGGGTACCTACGAAAGCGCTTGTGAAAAGCGCTGCTATTGGCTGCCTTAAGAAAGCGCTTTGAGAAAGCGCTGATATAGGATACCTTATGAAAGCGCTTTTGAAAGCGCTGGTATAGGGGTAGGCTATGTAAGCGCTTTCCACCTAAAAAGCGCTGGTAAAGGTTCTTTTACAAAGGCGCTTTTGAAAAGCGCTCTCGTAGGGCATTTAATAAAAAAAATTAAAATAACAGAATCCCTTCATACGCGTTTTCCCCCTTTCATTTTCCAGACACGAGCCCTAGCAAACTCTCACCATCGTTTTCCCTTCATCGTTTTCCATCATTTTCATCATCTCCAGTCATCTTTCTATCTCCAGTCGCCATCCATCATCTCTGCGTTCAGCCACCACGTTCACCATCTCACCGCCGCCGCCGTCATCTTCATCTCCAGTCGCCATCTCTTCAACGTTGATTTCTCACTCTCAAGAGGTAAGTTCACATAAAAATAAAAAAGAGAGATTACTGAAATTTCTTTCTCTATGGAATGCATATGTTTGTGAATGGTCAAGTCTTGCTTGTAGCTTCTTTTAGTGCATCCAATTTGTTGCTGGTTTATGATCCAGAAACTGAGATTACAGAGTATATTAATTTCAAAAACAAGAGTACTCTTGATTCATGGCCAATAGTCTGTGTTGAGAGTTTAGTGTCACCTTAGTATTAATATTAGGATTACGATAATTTGTATGTGATTTTGTCAGTTGAGCTTGAGACTCTAATGCAATATATTATTAGTTTATGTTTATTATGTTATTTATTTATTGTTTGTCTCATAACTTTTGCTTTATTTGTAATTGTTTTTGTTTGACTGGCTATGTTATTTAGACAACCTGTTAAGAACGAGAAAATAGAGAGACGATAACTTATTTCCTTCGTTAATTCAGCATTCGGAATCTGGATATTCAGAGGTGTATGTCTTTCAATTAGTGACTAACTAGTATATAAACAGTTTGCTTTAGTTAAAACCGTGTCCATCTCTTTATGTGAAATTGCTTTAGAATCTTTGATCTTTGTATATTCATCTTTGTATATTCATCTAACATTCTTTGTAAATTCGAAAAGTCTAGAACATATGAACTACTTACTGCATTTTTCAAAAATCGAGTTCTAGCTAATTGAGTCTAGAACATATTTGAGCATTTCGGTTTTGTAAATTCGGGTGTTTGTAGTTACTAGCTAATTGATAATTGATTTCATATCATTTTAAATAATTGAGTTCTATATTGGGGTTTTTTTGATATTGTGTTAGTAGTGGTGTATTTAACTGCATCGTGTGTGTTTAATTTTACAGTTACTTTGAATCCTCTGGTTTCTACTTGTTCAACGCCGATTCAAACCTACCCATCTCCCACATCAAGTCTAACTCAGGTTACTATCCCTTTCTTCTTGCTTATAATTTGTTGTTTTCTGCTTATAGTTTATTGTTTATGGTTCTATTTAATTTCAATTTAGTGTCTCTCAATCCATTTTTTGGTTTGTGGACTTATATTACCTTGAAATAAGGTAATGTCTTCTTTAAGAAATCGGGTATTCTGATTAGGTATTCTAATTAGGTATTCTATTATTCACACTTTATAGGATCTCATTAGGTATTCTGATCAAAACATAATGATGATAGCTATTTATTATCTTGACAGAATTCCTTAGTACCTGATAGAGAAACCAAGAAGCATTTGTTTAGCTTAATTAAGACATGGATAAGACATGGATGAATTCAAACCGATTGTCGAAAGAGTACGAGAAAGGGGTATGGGAATTCGTTGAGTTTGCGGTTGCGCACTCCGAAGACCCGCTTCGAATGCCGTGTCCTTGCCTGGGTTGCTGTTACGGGGGTAAGGTTGACGGGAATAAGTTGGCATCCCATTTACTACGGTTTGGAATTGATAGAAGTTATACATGTTGGACAATGCATGGTGAGAAAAGTAACGGGAATGCTGAGTCGAGTTGTAATAGGAAGTATGCTTCAAACGACGATTGCACAGACACATACGATTGCGATCGAGTCGAAGAGATTGCAGAAGCGCTTGAAGAAGATCTTGCGGATTGTCCCAAAATGTTTGAGAGGTTGGTAAGCGATGCAGAGAAACCGTTGTATGATGGTTGTTCAAAATTCACAAGATTGTCTGCGGTGTTAAAGTTGTACAACTTAAAGGCGGACAATGGATGGTCGGATAAAAGTTTCACAGAGTTATTAGCCCTTATGAAAGATATGCTACCAAAGGATAATGTTCTTCCCAATCGAACGTATGAGGCCAAAAAGATGTTGTCCTCTATTGGCATGAGCTATGATAAGATACATGCATGTCCAAACGATTGCGTTTTGTTTCGAAACGAGTATGCAGCGTTGAATGAGTGTCCTAAATGTGGTGCCCCTCGATATAAGAAAAAGTTGTCTCCTGCTAAAGTCTTATGGTATTTTCCTATAATTCCGAGATTTAGACGCATGTATCGTAGTGAGACCGATTCAAGACACTTGACTTGGCATGCAGATGAAAGAATTATTGATGGAAAGTTGCGACATCCGGCAGACTCACCACAATGGTCGAAAGTTGATACTGATTATCCTGAATTTGGAAAAGAAGCAAGAAACCTTCGGTTGTCATTGTCTACTGATGGAATGAACCCGCATGGTATTCAAAGTATCTCGCATAGCACATGGCCTGTGATTCTTATGATTTATAACCTACCTCCGTGGCTATGTATGAAGCGTAAGTACATGATGTTATCTATGCTAATTTCTGGGCCTAAACAACCAGGGAATGACATAGACGTATACTTGGCACCCTTAATCGAAGATTTAAAGTTTTTGTGGGAGAACGGTGTGGAGGTTTACGATGGGTATAGGAAGGAAAGTTTCAACTTGAGGGCGATGTTGTTTGGAACAATTAATGATTTTCCAGCATACGGAAATCTATCCGGGTACAGCAATAAAGGTCAAAAGGCGTGTCCTGTTTGTGAAGATGAAACCGATACGACACGATTAGAGCTTTGTCAGAAGAATGTCTTTCTCGGCCATCGTAGATTCTTAAATTCTAATCATCACTACCGTGGGTGGAGAAAAGCATTCAATGGAAAGGCCGAACATCGTACAGCCCCGCCTTTTTTGTCAGGTGATCAAATTTTTGAAAAGGTGAAAGATGTGAGCACTCAGTTTGGCAAGCCTTTTGCACATTCACTTGTCAAGGGTGGGTGGAAGAAGAAGTCAATTTTTTTTGAACTTCCATATTGGAAGTCGTTGTACGTAAGACATTTCCTGGATGTTATGCATATTGAAAAAAATGTATTTGACAGCGTCATAGGTACGTTACTCAATATACAAGGAAAGTCTAAGGATGGCCTCAACATAAGGAAGGACATGGTAAACATGGGAATGAGAACTGAATTGGGACCCGTGACAAAAGGAAGACGAACATATCTGTCACCTGCTGTTTACACTCTATCTAGAAAGGAGAAGAAAACACTGTGTAAGTTCCTCAGTGAAGTTAAAGTTCCAGAAGGCTACTCTTCAGATATTAGAAGACTTGTTGATATGTCCGATTTGAAGGAAGGTGCTCTCCGTCAAATCAATATGGAGGAAGGTATCTTTGGTGTTGAATTCATTTCACATATTGCAATAGATGACTTGGAAGAGATTTTTACACAAGAACAACTAGGCGTCGCTAATATGCACTCGTACATCCGGTAATATTCACTCATCCGATATATTATTTAATTAGTCGAACAATTTATTTACATATTATGTTTATTATGTTTTTCACTCATCCGCTAATATGTTTATAATGTTTTTATTTAAGGTTGTTGCATGAAAGAGTGTTGCGCGGGACTGCATTGTCAAACAGATTCCGTTTCGTGTCTTCCGCCCATTGCAGCGGAATGACAATTGATTCGGAACCGGAATCAGTTAGACAGCGCTTAGTCGATAGATTCATGTCATCCGGCAATACAGAAAGTATGATTCTTTGGGCGTATAATACCCGACCAGTAGGGTTAGTTTCTCATTCTTGGTTCATTTAATCTTTGTTTCTTTTGCGTAGCAAAATTTTTATATAACCTATTGTTTTAATTTATAGAGCACACTGGTTGTTGCTTGCTATTAACCCGATAAGAGAAGTTGTATATTTTCTGAATTCGGTAGATGGTGAGTGGAGCAATTATCCGGCTATGAAGGAAATTATTGATTTGTAAGTGGGATCGTTCTAAATATTCTTGTATATTTATATATTTAATTATTTGTGAGATTGATCTAAATATATGCTTTTATATTTTTGTTAGATCAATACAAGTGTTCCGAAGTCAACGAGACGCACAGGTATCCCGGACTAAATCAAACAACATTACTTGGATCAAAGTGCAGGTACATTATTTTTCACAATTTTGCTTATAATATTTATGCTACTTGATAAAACAAGACAACTATAAATTCTTATTTGTTTTCTATGTAGTGTCCGATACAGCGGAACAGTTCAGACTGCAGATACTTTGTTTTGAGGTTTATGAAAGAAATCCTTCAAATGAATCAATTAGAGATTCCAATCACGGTATGGATTTATAACTTAATTAGACAACTTCTTATAATTTATTACATTTAACTAAATCATTCATATTATGTTTTTATTCTGTAGTACTTTGACGAATTCCGTGCTGCTTCTTACCCGAAACTTAAGTTGGAAGAAATCAAAGAGGAATTGTGTCAATTTTATATTCATCAACTATTCATGTAGTAGGATTTGTGTCGATTTGAAGAGAATATTATAGTACTCCAGAATATATGGTTACTAACTTTGTTCATATTGTTGCCAATTAATATTTGAAGTATAATATTGTTGATGTTAGAGATTTAGTTTGATTGACATAATGATGTATATATATAATTTTGGACATTATAATGATATTATATTAGTATATATATAGTCCTACCTATGGTTGAAAATATATCGTCGAAAATATATTACTGGTCGAAAATATTACAGGTTGAAAATATATTACAGGTCGAAAATATTACAGGTTGAAAATATTACAGGTCGAAAATATTACAGGTCGATCTGGGAGGCTGAAATTATAGGCTGCACTTTAAAATATATCATTGAGCAACGACAGCACTTTTAAAAAGCGCTCTTAAAGGTCCCCCTACTAAAGCGCTTTGTTACAAAAAGCGCTGCCAAAGATCAAAAAAAAAGAAGAAAAAAAAGCAACCTACCAAAGCGCTTTTGGAAAAGCGCTCTAGTAGGGGGGCTACCAGAGCGCTTTTTCTGGAAAAACGCTCTTATAGGGGGATCTACCAGAGCGCTTTTAGAAGCGCTTTCGTAGCCTACGCCAGCGCTGGCTTTGGCAGCGCTTTAAAGCGCTGTTAAAGGCCAAAAAAAGCGCTTTTAAAGCCTTTCCGTGTTGTAGTGCTCATAGGGTACCATCTGAAAAAGATAATCATGAAACAAGTATCCATATCTCGGAGTTTCATAGTCAGGGGAGCAGATTGTGAAGGGTCTCTAGGAATAAGATGCATGTTGCCAAAATGCCTCATGAGGCACACAGACAGAAGAAGATACATCAAACGTACCGCAAGCCAACCAACTAGAGTAGAAGTCAATATCGTCCAATGGACGCATATCATGGTGAATGAAATACGCGTTGAATTATATATCTTCAGCTATACAATGCGTTGAATTATATATCTTCACACTTATGAACAACAACAATTAAATCCTAAGCCTCCATCACCAATCCGAGAAAAAAGGGAATATTGCACCAAAGAAAAAAAAAAGGAGAGAAGTAAAAAAAAAAAAAGAAAGGAAAGGAGGGAGCAGCTTATTGTGGTCACGACACTCTAGGTTGGTCCCGTTCTTTTTCATACTTCTAAGTATGTGTCGTATATCATAATTTGTTTGTGTTTTGCTATTGTAATTTGTTTACTTTTGCTATCGTAATTTGAATTTTCTAGGATTTTGACTTTTTGAAATTGTAATTTATTTATTTTTTGGATTTGTGATTAATAGATTTTTTTCTTTTTATATTCAGTATTAATTTTGTATTTGTATGGTCACTCTTTTTTCTTGTTTTTGTTTTAAAACTTTATATTTTAATTATAAAAAAACCTTTTTCTTTTTTCTAACTTAAATTTTTTTCAATCTTAACCTTTTTTATTATTATTACAAAAAAAAAGTCTTTTTTCTAACATAAAAAATTCTTTTTCTAATGTTAACCTTTTTTATTATTATTATTATTATGAAAAAACTTGTTTTTAACCTTAAAAAATCTTAACCTTTTTATTATAATTTTGAAAAACCTTTTTAACCTTAAAAAAATATTCTTTATATTTCATTTTTTTATTATTTACAATTAAAAATGATACCCAAAAAAATATTTAACACTTCTCTACTTCTCTCATGATACGGTAAAACACCATCGATTTTTTCCTCCTCCTTATACAATATTTCGACTTACTTTCTATTATTATTATTATTATTATTATTATTATTGTTATTATTGTTATTATTTTTATAGTAATTAAGTTTTGTTGTTAATGGTTTGTGCCATATAATTTCTCTACACTTTTACTAGCTAGTACTCCTTCTAATCCCTTTTTTTTTTTGCAACCCCCACTTCTTTTTTTAATTTCAATAAAAAATGTGTGTCCTTTAACATGTATTGTTAAATAAAAATTCAAAATTTTAATTACGGTTGTGTTTATCAACCGTGATTATATATGCCATATTTCATTACGGTTGATATTTGCAACCATGGTAAAATTCTTCTTTGTAAAATTTAAACATAACATGTTTTTTTTATTTACTTTATAACATAAGCCCTAGCAAACTAGACGACATCGATAGGAACATCTTCATTCTTTTTTTGGAACAAAAATCATTTCTTGGTCTCACTACGCCAAAAATGTCTTTTAAAAGCGCCCTTACGAAAGCGCTTTTTAGTGAAAGCGCTCTCATAGCCTTTTAAAAAAAACTCGCTAAAAAAAGTGCATACCCTACGAAAGCGCTTTTGAAAAGCGCTCTTATAGGTGGAAACATGAAAGCGCTTTTTAGTGAAAGCGCTCTCATAGCCTTTTAAAAAAATTTCGCTAAAAAAAGTGCATACCCTACGAAAGTGCTTTTGAAAAGCGCTCTTATAGACTGACATGTGAAAGCGCTTTTGAAAGCGCTCTTATAGCCTTTCCTTACGACAGCGCTTTTTAGTTTAAAAGCGCTCTGGTACTGTTTACGGTGATTTCCGGTAAACAACCGCTAGTCTTCCAAACTATAATAAATATGATTTGGTTACTTGCAGGATCGACTAGATTGATCCTAGGACACATAGTCAAGAAGATTGTTATCAATGTTCATTTGAATCATATTCGTAATTTGTCCTCTTCGATGAGTATTGTTCGATTCAAGAATCTTGGTGATTGCTTCGTTATATGTAATTATAACTTCAACAAGAAAGATAAATAACATAACATATGAAACTTAAAGATTGTTAAAACATAAAGAATCTTAAACTGCAGAAATGTTAAAGGCTTTAAAAGTAAATGATCATGAAAGTAAATTCGAAAGTAAAATAAAGATACAGGAATGTAAATGACAAGAAATAAATGGAATGCAGTAATTCAGAAATGTATTCGAAAATGAAATACAATACACATGTATTAAAATGGTGGTGTCATACGTACATTTTCTCAGCGAACTCTTTCTCGTAACACTAGATACTTGAGTAAATATGTGAGTGATTTGTACAAAATGAACACACGGAATCCTAACATAAAGACCCCTATTTATACTAGTTTCGACCTTAACGGTCCTACACTAATCTGCTGCCACGTTTCTCATCAGAACTTCCAGCGAAGCCATCTGTTATTGAACGGTTACGAAACCGTCTTCGAATTTCAAATCTTCCCGCCTGAGTCCGTCTTCGACGCGTGGCAGTGTATTAAACAAACACTACTAAAAAACACGCTAAGTAGTAATACTTGAATATATACTTTATAAATTTTGTCTAAGTCCCGAAGACATATGCTTTCATTAGTCTTTCAGTGTCCACTATCTTCAACGAACTTAGAAGTCTTTATTTTCGAAGCATGACCATCAGTAGCCATTTTTTTCACTTTTTTAAGGGATGGCCATCAGTAACCATCTTTCCTTCGATTCTCAACTCCTTCGAAGGACAAACAATATAAAACGAAATCTTCAGCTAACAAATTGCCCCCAATAAATGCCTGTTTCGAGAATCAACAGAAATAGGCGTTTCTTGTCATTATAAGATTTCGTTTTTATGATCTTTGAAAGTTCCAAGACTGCTGACTAACGTCATAATCACTGATAACACTGTTTCCGAAACGTCTTGTCATTTTCAAAGATGTCTTCTCATGACTTACATTCCCACGTTTTAACCTCACTTCCTGATCATTATTCCTACATACTAGGAGTGAAGCTAACTCATTTGACCGCCGTTGGATTAAATCACCAGCCGCCACGTGTCTCTCGGGTTTTACCCAAAAGAAAAAAGGGTTTCCGTTAAACCTTTAAATATTTGACCTTGTGCCTTTATACCGCCTTTCATTCATCTTCTTCACCGAAAAATTGAAACATCTTCACTCTCTTTAGAATCTTGTCCTTTTAATCAAAAAATTTCTCCATGGCTTCATCTTCAAATGTTCTTCAACCCGCTTTGAAGCTCCAATCAACAACACGTTCTGGGGAACGAGAGTTCGTTCCAAACCCTAACACTGAAGAAATACGCGCAATCTACGCTTCCCAGGTAATCATACCTTTTGATCTTTCTGGAAAAACTCTTGCTTTTATGGGTCCGTTACCGAGTGAAAGTATCCAATCTGTGAATAAATTCTTCCCTGCTTATTACAAGACTAGACCATTAGTTAGCAAAGTTAAGATAGATGAAGACGGTCGTTCTCCTTTAGGCAAATCTGCTAATGTTGAGGAAACCTCAACTGCAACCCCTTTAGCTTTAGCCAAAATTAGGTTAAACTATATGACCAATTCTGTAAAAGTGTTTAGGTCATTTCCTTTAGCCAAAGATCCTGATTTGTACTATGCCTGGTGTCATACCCCAAAATTTGCCCACACTTTTCAAAAATTCGAAACTATTTCAAAAATTGGGTTTTATAAAAATTTAGGGTTCATTTACATTGATATCCTATTTTTATAAATATTCGATTTAAAATCTATTTTAAAATATAATAGTTTATACTTAAATTGTTATATTTTAATAAATAGAAAAATGTTTGCATATGCTTCATACACTTTCAATTGGCTTTTTATTTCAAATAAATAACATAGCATAATTGGTAAGGAGAAAAAGCTTGCAAACGAAAGGTCACGGGTTCAATTCCCGCTTGGTGCATTTTCATGTTTCTTAACTTTTTTTTTTGATCTTTTTTGCACCTGGACGCACCTGGACACAAGTACGTCCAGGTTCTTAATCTTGGTCATCAAGGAAGGTCCACGGGCCTTTGGGTTGGATCATTTCCTTTTTAGGATCGGTCTTGACCTAATTTCCATTCTATAAATAGAGCCCTCCACATTCACAGTTTTCATCAACAATTTTCTCATAATCCACCATTCTCACAATTTCATTCACAAACCTTTTTTAAAAGTTTTTTTTCTTACGTTCTTCATCAAACTTTTTAGGTTTTTTTTTAAACTTTTGTTTTGGCCGATGATTTTAATATGAGGCCATTCAATTTTAACTTGTTTTTGTTTTCAACCACGTGGTGATGATAATTATCTGGTGGTTGATTTCTGTAAAATTTAGTTAATTCGTAATTGATTTACGTGTGATTCATACATAGTTTTGAATCTTCACTATTTTTACGTACATATTCCATGTTAATACTATACTTTTTTTTCTTCTTCTTTTGATCTAACAATTCAGAATTAGCAAGTGATACATGCTAATCCTATACTATTTTTTATTTGTTTTCCACATTCAACAAATATTTATCTCATTTACGTTGTCAAGAAGACCATGTTCAAAAAATATATGTAATTTTACTAATTGTTGCACTCAGTTAGTCACGCACAGAAAGTAGGAGTAATTCCTTGAGTTTATTATGAAAGCTTTGGCTATTAAATAGCCTTACAAAATTAAACTGCACTTGAATAGTGGAGTTTGTTACACACATAATTAAAATAACTTTGAACTAGTCTATCAAAACTACCTCCTAAAATGTAGGAGTTTATTTCTGCACTAAACAACTAAAAGATACCACGTCTAACCTAACAATGCCTCTCCTAAACTGATTATTATCACAATCAGTTTATACCCTCACATACTCCTAGCTTTTCTCTTAACTTCATGAATGCATCTAGCTTAAGTGGCTTCGTCATAATGTCTGCGAGTTGTTCTTCTGTTCCACAATGAACCAGCTCAATGACTTCTTCCCTAACAAGATCTCTTAAAAAATGGAACCTGATATCTATATGTTTGCTTCTTCCATGGAGTACCGGATTCTTTGACAATTTTATAGTTGAACTATTGTCACACATAATCACAGTACTTCGAGCTTCAATCATGCCAAGCTGCTCCAAAATCCTTTGCATCCATACACACTGACATGCACACGCCGCTGCTGCAATGAACTCGGCTTCCGTAGTTGACAAAGTCACTACTGGTTGTTTCTTGGATGCCCAAGATACAGCCCCTCCACTTAACAGAAAAACATATCCACTTGTACTTCTCCTGTCATCTACATCACCTGCATAATCACTATCTGTGTATGCAGCTAATTCATTAGGAGCCCCTTTCCTATACATCACTCCAAAACCCACAGTTCCTTTTAAGTAACGCAATACTCTCTTTGCAGCTTGCATGTGCTGTTCTGAGGGATCCGCCATATACCTGCTTAAGAGACAAACTACATACATTAAATCAGGTCGTGTGGCTGTGATATACATCAAACTCCCAATTAGTTGTTTATAAGATGTGGCATCAACTTTAGCTCCACCTCCTTCCTTCGATAATTTTGAACCTGGTACAATAGGATTTTTAACTGCATTTCCTTCGTGAAGATTGAATTTTTCCAGCAACTCTCCAGCATACTTCTTCTGACTGATAAATATTCCTTCTTGCTTTTGGATCACTTCCACACCTAGGAAATACTTCATCTTTCCTAGATCAGTCATATCAAACTCTTTCTTCATGGAGGATTTGAACTTTGCGAACATCAAGTTATCATTGCCCGTAAATATCAGATCATCAACATACAGGCTAACGATAAGAATTTTATTACCTCCTTCCTTCTTGATGAAGAGTGTATGCTCGTAATCACATCTTTGAAACCCCTCTTTAATGAAGTACGCCTCAATTTTACTGTACCAGGCACGTGGTGCCTGCTTTAATCCATATAGTGCCTTTTTGAGTTTGTAGACTTTCTCCTCTTCTCCCCTTCGAACGTATCCCAAAGGTTGTTCTACATATACATCTTCTTCCAGCTCTCCGTGCAAAAAGGCGCTTTTCACATCAAGTTGATAAACTCTCCATTCTTTTTGAGCTGCTATAGATAGAATCATACGAATAGTATCCCATCTTGCCACCGGTGCGAATACCTCATTATAGTCGATCCCATGTTGTTGTGCATAGCCCTTGGCTACAAGTCGGGCTTTGTGCTTGTCCACTTCTCCATGCTCATTGAGTTTAGTTTTAAACACCCATTTAACTCCTATCTTCTTCGCACCTGTAGGTAGTTCAGTTAGTTCCCAAGTATTGTTTTTTTCAATGGCTTGCAGCTCAATTTCCATCGCTGCCCTCCACTTCTCATCCACTACAGCTTGCTCAAATGAAGTAGGATCTTCTAAGGCTGCAAACATCACAAAGTTACCAGCCTCTTCCTCATCTGAAAACTCTTCTCCCGTGGTATATTCTTGCAGGTAAGCAGGTGGTTTTCTGACTCTTGCACCTCTTCTCTCTGCTTCTTCTGTGCGTGCTATTGAATTTTCTCCTTCATCCACTTCAGTTTCTTCATGTTGTTCCTTGTCATCACAATCTTCCCAAATCAGTTTTTCTTCTTCGGCTTGACTGATATCCTTCTCCCAATTCCAGCCTTCATCTTCCTCAAAAATCACATCCCGACTAATCATTATCTTTTGTGTTATTGGGTTATATAATCGGTATGCTTTCGACTCATTGCTTACTCCAAGTAGCACACAACGTAGGCTCTTATCATCTAGCTTTTTTCTCCTTTGATTTGGGACATGCATGTGGGCTAAGCAACCGAAGACTCTGAAGTAGTCTACATTTGGCTTCACTTCACTCCATACTTCTTCTGGTGTTCTCTCCTTTGTTACTGATGTTGGACTCCTATTTAGCACATGTGCTGCCCATTTAGCAGCCTCAGGCCAAAACCTCTTTGGCACTCCTTTATCATTCAAAATACATCGAACCATATTCATGATTGTCCGATTTTTGCGCTCTGCTACCCCGTTCTGTTGTGGCGTATAGGCTGCTGTAAGTTGCCTTGTAATGCCGGTCTCCTTACAAAACAAATTAAACTCATCAGAAGTAAATTCACCTCCTCTGTCGGTCCGCAGACAGCATATCATTGATCCACTTTGCTTCTCAACTTGACTCTTAAATTGTTTAAAGAATGTAAAAGCTTCAGATTTATCTTTTAAGAAATAAATCCATACCTTTCTACTGTAGTCATCAATGAGGGTCATGATATATCTTCTATCACTGTTTGATGATGGAGTAATTGGACCGCAGAGATCTGAATGTACCAGCTGCAATTTTCTTGAAGCACGCCATGAACTTTTCTTTGGAATGGTTTTACGGTGTTGCTTGCCTACTAAACAATTGGTGCATGCTTTGGTCGTTCCTTTTAACTCCGGCAATCCTTTCACCATATTTCTGAACTTTAAGGTTCTCAAACCTTTGTAATTCAAATGTCCGTACCTACGGTGCCACAATTGGGACTCATCATTTATTGAGGTTTGCATGCATCTAGGGTTGTCGGCAATTTTGGCTACTGTTGTTGCTAATAATGCAAACATTCGGTTCGCCGTCATCCTTATTTGCATTATCAACCCTCTCTTCGGATGAAACATCTTGCAGACACCGTGTTTGATCAGAATAGTGAGGCCTCTTTCTTGGAGTTGGCCTATGCTAAGGAGATTACTCTTCAAGTCCGGTACGTAGTAAACGTTTGACACCACTTGGACTGTTCCGTCAATATTAAGCCGCACACTGCCTCTTCCCACGACTTCCATTCGAGTATTGTTTCCTAACTTTACAGAATGCCGATAGTCTTCATCCAAATCTGTAAACCAGAATTTGTTTCCACACATATGATTACTACAACCTGAATCCAAGAACCATACCTCTTCTTTCTTGGCATTGTTTGACTCCACCATCAACAGCATCTCATCCTCTTCGTCAAATTCATCAAATTCTGCATAATTTGCTTTTCTTTCCCATTGTGGACATTCATATTGGAAGTGCCCTAGTTGATGACACTTGAAGCACTCTACAAGTGCTTTGTTCAACGACCTTCCTCTGCCTCTACCTCTTCCTCGAACCATGTTTCCTCTGCTTCTTCCTCCTCCTCCACGTTCATCATGTGAGATCTTTAGAACTTGTTCTTCTCCTCCATTTGTTGTCTTCTTAAATTTCTGCTCGTGAACGAGTAGCGAGCTTTGTAATGCATCTACAGTCAGACTATCAATATCTTTGGACTCTTCAATCGAGCATACAATGTAATTGAAATTTTCCGTGAGCGTCCTCAAGATCTTCTCCACAATTTTTACGTCTGGCATGTCTTCTCCACAATTCCTCATGTCATTGGCAACCACCATAACCCTACCAAAATATTCTGTGACTGACTCACCTTGTTTCATGTCCAACAGTTCAAAGTTTCTACGCAATGTTTGCAGCTGCGCTCGTTTCACCCTCGCGTTACCCTGATATTTGATTTTCATCGAATCCCAGAGCTGTTTCGATGTCTCCTTTTGAGTGATGGTCTTCAAGATGGTCTTGTCGATTGAACTGAACAGATAGTTCTTGGCCTTTAAATCTTTTAACCTTGCTTCATCAGTATTCTTCTTTTGGACTGCAGATAGGGTTTCTTCATTTGCTGGTTCCACGAAGCCAGCTTGCACCACGCTCCAATACTCTTTTGACCTAAGAAGGTTCTCCATGAGAAGACTCCAGTGATCATAATCCCCGTCAAACTTGGGAATGCTTGGTTGCGCAAAGTTACTGCTCTCACTCATCATGTACTGATTTTCACTCTTTTTTTTTCACACACTTTGTTTCACTCACAGGCCAGGCTTCTTTTTAAGCTCTGGTACCAGTTTTGTTGCACTCAGTTAGTCACGCACAGAAAGTAGGAGTAATTCCTTGAGTTTATTATGAAAGCTTTGGCTATTAAATAGCCTTACAAAATTAAACTGCACTTGAATAGTGGAGTTTGTTACACACATAATTAAAATAACTTTGAACTAGTCTATCAAAACTACCTCCTAAAATGTAGGAGTTTATTTCTGCACTAAACAACTAAAAGATACCACGTCTAACCTAACACTAATGTCCCAAATTGATGACTCCATAAATCCAAAACCAAATTCAAAATCAATTTTGCAGCCTTTAGAATCTGGAAATTGTTCAAAACAAATTCAGAAACTTTATGCTTCCATTGCTTGTAAACTCTTTCAAAATTCTTTCATTGTTATTAGTAATTGTTTCAGGTGTTCAAAGCAAGATCTCAATATCATTTTGTTCAGAATACAAAACCGTACAAGGACCCCCGATTCACAACTCTCAGCCGCGACACCGTTAACCGACCACTCTCGACGCACCTCCCTTCTTAATCGCACAACATCAGATCACAACGTCACCATCAACAACAACACGTCAACAATCGCATGCCTTGCTCACTGCTGCGAGTGCAACCGCGGCTTCCGCACGGTCTCAGCCACCGCCGAGCACCCTCTCGCCTCCGCCGTCGAAGATCCGATGGCCGCAACATGCCGCCATTGCTCTGCAATCACGTCACAGGTGAGTTTTCCAGCTTCATTCACTTTTATGATTGATTGAAATTTGTATTGGTAATTCTGTTTAGATCATAGTGGTTGTTTGTTTTGGTGAGAGCAAAGAAAATATGCAGGAAGTGATGAAGAAGTCGAGTGAAGATTATGAAAGGGGGGCCGCTCCGATTGAGTTTAGGGTTAGGTTTGAATTTGTGCATTTGCTGTGTGGGCCGGATTGTGTGTTTTGTGTAAAAGCCCACCAAATTTCCTACCATACACCATGCGGACTAATGCATGCACCCCATTCTGTTCGTTCAAGTTGAATTTAACTTTGGGCTCTAGTCGTTCGACCCAACTGATTTACTTGTTACATCTGCTTCTCCAGCGACACACCCCCTCTCGGGGAGATTTTTACTTGACTTTGGGCTTGAAATTGGGCCCAGCGCCCATTTAATGTCTCACCCCATGTTTTATATTTAAGCCCATTTTTATTGTTCTATTTTGGTTTTTTTTATCAACAATAGTTTAATTTTAAATACTTTATTTAATAAATATAATTTTTTTTATCTCTTTAATTTTTTCTTCTCATGCGATATTTTTCATATCCGTACTAACATCTTCTTGATTTTTGCGAGGTATTACGCTTGAGACTCTGGGTATTTATCTACTGTATAGTTTCGTCTATTTATTCTCTTGCATATTTTTAAATATTATGTATCTGCACATGGGTTGTAATAGTTTTAAACTAGGTTTTATTTCTCGCACTCCCCCAGTTTTTGGTTATGTACTCCCCCATCCCGAAGCCATGTAATAGCGTAGGACTTTATCTTTCCTGCTTTTACTTTCTGCATCATATAACTGCTTAGATGTATGTTTTAATAGGATTGTATGATGAGATTAAAATCAACCGTTAGATCACTAACTTCGAGATTAAATATCTGAATACAACACACTTCTCACACACTCACCTCTAGGGTACTCCCCTCTTGGTTGCCTTACGAACACATGGTCAAGTCCCTCGAAAGTAGGGATGTCTTAGCAAGGTTGCCTCCGATTAACATCATCATAGTCCCTTCGATAAAAAGATCACAGTCCCTCGATGACCCTTCGATGTTGCCTACAAAATATGATCTAGTCCCTCGACTTGCCTACGAAAATGATGATAGTCCCTTCGAGTGCTAAGACATCCTTACATGTTGCCTTCTATGACCATTCGATGACCCTTCGATGACCCGCACATCCAATGTATAGGACTACCTACTCTCAAATGGTATGGATAGTACTATCGCCCAAAGAAAGCCTTAATGAATAGGAAAGACCTTACGAACTTAGGGTAGGAACTCTTAAGTGCTTGCTCACAATCAATTCAAATCAAATACTGTTCACACCTTGTTTTCTAACGTTGTCTTTTTAGACATTTTCAAAACAAAACTGTTTTTCTAAACATACACTACTCTTTCAAATAAAATCAAACATTTCAAACGAAAGTGAGCTAAGCAACTAAGAGCCCGTAGATAACTACGGATGAAAAGGGTGCTTACACCTTCCCTTTTCATAACCTACCCCCCGAACTTAATCTCTTTTCAAAGAAGGTCTTTCCTGTTCTTTTATACCTTTCCTAATTGGATAAAATAAAAGTCGGTGGCGACTCTTGCTCACCGCAACATTGTTGCTTATTAAAAACAAAAGTCAGTTCACCGTGTTACAGAACTGGCGACTCTGCTGGGGATACTTAAAAAAGAGGGGTTACCTTAGAGTTTTAGTTCACTTCTATTTTTGTAAATTGTTTGTTTTGTGTGCTTTATTTTAAAGGGTTGTTTGGGCATTCTCTTGTGTGAAAGATCCAACACCCGGATCTAGTGTACCTTAGGTATGTGGCATTAGACCAGGGAGGCTGTACGACATGTATCGTTATGGCTGAACTGGTGGCCACCGTTAGTGCGACGCTTTGGTTTGTCCTGATGGCCCTTGAATATGATCGAGGAGATATTTGGCTACCGCGTGGTGTCATAAGCACTAATTCGCCCTTAGAACCCTAGTTGAACTTGACTTTGGCCTATAGGAAGTAGCGAGATAGCTGGCTTTGGATTCCTGACTGAAGCCGGTTGATACTCGATGCTACACTCATTGAGATTGGACTCTAGGGATGCTTTTGGCTGGCCGATCGAGTGCCATGTTGAGACAATGCCCGCGAGAAAGATCAGGGATATGAGCACCATAGAACCCGGTTACTCTTTTAGGACAGGTTGAACCAACTTAACTTCAGTGGGGAGGGTACTTACCTACGAACTTCATGCAAGCCTTTAAACCTAAGGCTACTTATGTGACTTGTTTGTGTTCATTATCTAACCGTTTGGTTTACTCGCAGGATTTGTTTATACCCTAACCATTTGGTTTCCTCGCAAGATTTGTTTATATACTAACCGTTTTGGTTTCCTTGCAGGATTTGTGTGTACGCTAACAGCTTGAATTCCTTGCACGATTTGTGTGTACGCTAACAACTTGAACTCTTTGTAGGACCTACTCGTCCTCATCACCTAACTAACCTTTTTCAAGGATCTCAAGTATTTAGGGCGCACAATTTCAGGTACTCTTATCAAGGACTGAATTTCTATCAAGGGGCAAGAGGATTTATTTTCCTCTAGCCATATGTCTTCCAGTTTAGAAGCACAGTTCCTGTCAAGGGGCAAAAGGATTTATTTTCCTCTAGCCATATACCTTCACATCAGAAGTATAGGTGTCCCGAATCAGAGGCTATGACCCACTTGATATGGTGAGCTTGATTCATATGGAAAGGCGTTCAAAGATGAAAGTCAAAGCTCTTCAGACGAAGCTGCAACCAAAGTTTCCAAAGGACAACCTTCTCATCTTCTTACTATTTTATTCTTACTATCCCTGAATCTGGATGCTTACAACTCCTGTGTGGCTTCGTCGGTATCTTCCTGGAAGTAATCTAAAGTGTCCTGCAGGTTCATACACTAACGCTCGGTTTGTTTCCTATTCTGGGGCACTTAGTTAGTCGATTGATGATTGTCAACCATTCAAAAACAAGATTCAAGACCTAATTGATGCAAAGATTATCACATTCATACCTTAAAGCCAGATTTGAAGTTCTCCTCTGACTCAATGGATCTTCTGAAGCAATAAGTCCATACAGAGAGAATCTCCTCAACATTGGCAATTCGAAATTCGTCATGCATTTTCATGCGTAATCTTTCTTGTTTTTGTTCAATACTGTTTATATGCAATACTTGTTTGTTTTTGAACTATAATAATGATGCATTGAATATGTTTGTCTTGAAAAAATTTATTCGCTCTCGCTCTAACATGTTTTCTTTGCTTGTGATACCAAACTCTCGGTGATAAAGCATGATAACTCCGAAGGGAGAATGACGAACACGTAATACTCATAATCTCAAATGGTGTGCTTTCGAGTAAAACCCTGTTGATGATGTACAGGCATTGTTTCAAATCCCCAGACACTGGAGATATAAGGAAGTTAATCCCTTGTCAACCCCTTTGAGCCTTGAAGTAGTAGTTTCTTTTTCTATACGAAAAAACCCTCGCATTTAACCCGGGGGCAGGGTAGTGTTCAGTTAATGTGATTGAGTGTTCAAAATTCATCAGGAGCTTGCATCTAAGGATACAACAATGGTTATCCTTCAAAAGATTGAGCTAAGTCGAAACCGCAATGACTATCCCTCACATTAGGAGGTCAAAATATGACGATACCACAATGGTTATCCCTCGTCAACCAAGAAATGAGGCAGTCACGATCTTTTCAACGAATCAAAGACATCTCAGGGTCATACGACTTGTTCAAAAAAAGAAAGGAATGAAAAAAGAAAAAAAGAAAAGAAAGCCCGCTAAGTCAACAAACTTGAAAAGAAATGACTTAGACAAAAGTTAGGGCATCCCGCTGGACTTCAAACCCGAAATTCAAAAGAATTTGTCCAGGCAAAAGTTAGGGAAACAAAAAAAATCCTCAACAAAAGGGCAAAGTCGCGTGACTATAAATTCAAGATCGTGTGATCAGACACCAAGAATAAAAGGAAAGTGACTGCCTCATTGATTCCTCAATCAACTCAAACTCCTCTTGAAGGATGAATGCTCGCGTCGAGTTAACTGAACTCAGGTTGGAGAACATCACGAAGGGGGCGGGCACCAATAAAATTTTGAGCCTAAAAATCTTTTTTTCTAAAACCGTGAACCTGACCACGTTACAACCCTCAAAAGCCCTAATTGAAGCAGGGTTAATTCGAAAGCATACTAAACGAGAATACGGTAAATTGACTCCTAGGAGTTTTGCTAAGCACTTGAGTTGTTATCACACCACCTTTCACAAAAAAAAAATTGATGTTTTGATATCCTTTCAAAAAAAAATCTTTAAACTTCAAGACAAGCATGAACTTTGCATTAGAATTATATTTCTCATACTAAACATTCGTTGCATATGAACAAGTACTTGACACCAGGAAAGCTTCCATCATGAGCTGCAGATGAAACGTTTAACCCTCTCAAGGGACAATTTGTCTTCAGAACTGCGTTGAGTTCGAGCAAGAACATCTCAAATTATGATCACCCTCAGGGGCACAAAAGCGATCAAAATACTCCATCGAGTAAGCGTTCAGATATCTGGGGCAAACAGGCCAAGATTCAAAGAATCTCTCAAAACTGCTGAACAACCAGGAGCCTTCACCCAAGCACAGTTGAAATTACCTCCAACCCTGATTAACCAGGGGCATGATTCCTAAGTTCATGATACAGGGGCATGTTGCTTATGACAACACGAATCTCAGAAAGTCCCCCCGACAGATAAAGCTGCAGAGACATCTCATACGTCTGACTCAGTCAGTCAAAAGCTTGTATATACAAGGGGCATGACATGTTATTATCTCATTCATCTGGGGCAATCAAGTCAATATTCAAAGAATCTCTCAAAGGCACTAAACAGTCAGAAAGGATAGGCCACCACTGGGGGCATGTTGCATTAATCACCAATCTCAGCAAGAGTTGTCTAGCTACTAGTATCAGGTGGTGTCAGTATCAGTCTCCCCTTCGAAGTTCCAATCCCAATAATCTCAAGCATCTAGCATACCAAGTTACTGAATCCAGGGGCATGTAATTGTTTTCCAACAGCAAGTACTCAAAGACATGGGGCAATGGAAAATTGAAATTTCTGGGACTCTTCCCCACAGAGAAGTTTTCACAAAACATCCCCACATAGCAATCCTCAAGAAGTTATCTTCAAATAATCTCTTCCCAACAAAGACGTGGTTCCCCAACGGAGTTTATATCTCCGACGTTATCGGTTCTCCGATACAATCTTCTTCTCCAACAGGGTTTATTCAAACTCATTGTTCCCAGTAAAGTTGGCACTCACGGTGGAAACTTGGTCAGTTATCCATCTCTCTTATCCCCATTCAGGGCACATCAGGATCAAATCACTCAAGCTAATTTCATCCCCAAGCGGTAATAAAAATCCCCAGCTGGATATCCTCGAACGGAAGACAGGAATTCTCAACACCATCACCTTGTCATCATCTCCAGCAGCATACAGAGATTTATTTTCTCAACCAGCAATTGCTATACAAAGTTACCAATATGCTTCGACTATATAGTCCATCCATGCATCATTCATAATACATACATAACATTCATCATTCTCGTTTATTTCGAGAACCTCACCAATACATGCATCATGACATTGCATAAAACTTATTTTTCCTTTTCAGGTCATTCCAAAATTAAAAGAACATTATTATCCAGATACAGTGCAAAGACGATTGTATCAACAATTCAATCTTAACACTCATTCAAGACATAAACACGATTCTGATGCTTTATTCCAGGTCTTTCTTCAAAGATAATTCAAAGAATTTCTCATCCTTTATAGGAACCCTTCTAGGTAGTTTTTTCTAAGACGCTTATCAACCTTTATAGGTAGTCTTTTCTAAGACGTTTATCAACCTTTCTAGGTAGTCTTTTCTAAGACGTTTATCAACCTTTCTAGGTAGTCTTTTCTAAGACGTTTATTAGCCTTTCCAGGTAGTCTTCTCTAAGACCTTTCTTATCCTTTCTAGGAGCCTTTCCAGGTAGTCTTCTCTAAGACGTTTCTTATCCTTTCTAGGTCAGTCTTGTTTAAGACGTATCATATCCTTTTTAGGAGCCTTTCTAGGTCAGTCTTGTTTAAGACGTATCATATCCTTTTTAGGAACCTTTCTCGGTAGTCTTGTTTAAGACATATCATATCCTTTTTATGCGCCTTTCTAGGTTAGTCTTCTCTAAGACTTATCTCAACCTCTCAAGGTAATCTTCTTTAACACATTTATCCAATCTTTTCTAAGACATCTATTGTCCTTTCAAGGAGCTTCTCATCTAATCTTCTATAAGACACTTCTCCCCGAGCTTTGTTTAAAGCCTAACCTCCTTTACATCAGTCAGTAATCTACCCTATTCAGGAATCTCTTCAGGTAGTCTTCTATAAGACATTACTTCATTTTGATGAATCTCCCCTTTAGACATAATCAAAGCATATGATTCAGTTTGAAAAGCATCTGCTTTAGACAAACATCTTGTTAAAACATCTGGATGGCATCTTTAAGCCCATCTCTAACATTATTCCCTGCACCAGCAAGCGCAAATTTCTGGGTATTCTAGTGTTCAATCCTCTTCCACCTTCAGATTCCGACAGGCACACAAGCCAATCTACATCATCAGGTTTAAGAAGATTGAACAGGGGCAGCTGTCATACCCCAAAATTTGCCCACACTTTTCAAAAATTCGAAACTATTTCAAAAATTGGGTTTTATAAAAATTTAGGGTTCATTTACATTGATATCCTATTTTTATAAATATTCGATTTAAAATCTATTTTAAAATATAATAGTTTATACTTAAATTGTTATATTTTAATAAATAGAAAAATGTTTGCATATGCTTCATACACTTTCAATTGGCTTTTTATTTCAAATAAATAACATAGCATAATTGGTAAGGAGAAAAAGCTTGCAAACGAAAGGTCACGGGTTCAATTCCCGCTTGGTGCATTTTCATGTTTCTTAACTTTTTTTTTTGATCTTTTTTGCACCTGGACGCACCTGGACACAAGTACGTCCAGGTTCTTAATCTTGGTCATCAAGGAAGGTCCACGGGCCTTTGGGTTGGATCATTTCCTTTTTAGGATCGGTCTTGACCTAATTTCCATTCTATAAATAGAGCCCTCCACATTCACAGTTTTCATCAACAATTTTCTCATAATCCACCATTCTCACAATTTCATTCACAAACCTTTTTTAAAAGTTTTTTTTCTTACGTTCTTCATCAAACTTTTTAGGTTTTTTTTTAAACTTTTGTTTTGGCCGATGATTTTAATATGAGGCCATTCAATTTTAACTTGTTTTTGTTTTCAACCACGTGGTGATGATAATTATCTGGTGGTTGATTTCTGTAAAATTTAGTTAATTCGTAATTGATTTACGTGTGATTCATACATAGTTTTGAATCTTCACTATTTTTACGTACATATTCCATGTTAATACTATACTTTTTTTTCTTCTTCTTTTGATCTAACAATTCAGAATTAGCAAGTGATACATGCTAATCCTATACTATTTTTTATTTGTTTTCCACATTCAACAAATATTTATCTCATTTACGTTGTCAAGAAGACCATGTTCAAAAAATATATGTAATTTTACTAATGTCCCAAATTGATGACTCCATAAATCCAAAACCAAATTCAAAATCAATTTTGCAGCCTTTAGAATCTGGAAATTGTTCAAAACAAATTCAGAAACTTTATGCTTCCATTGCTTGTAAACTCTTTCAAAATTCTTTCATTGTTATTAGTAATTGTTTCAGGTGTTCAAAGCAAGATCTCAATATCATTTTGTTCAGAATACAAAACCGTACAAGGACCCCCGATTCACAACTCTCAGCCGCGACACCGTTAACCGACCACTCTCGACGCACCTCCCTTCTTAATCGCACAACATCAGATCACAACGTCACCATCAACAACAACACGTCAACAATCGCATGCCTTGCTCACTGCTGCGAGTGCAACCGCGGCTTCCGCACGGTCTCAGCCACCGCCGAGCACCCTCTCGCCTCCGCCGTCGAAGATCCGATGGCCGCAACATGCCGCCATTGCTCTGCAATCACGTCACAGGTGAGTTTTCCAGCTTCATTCACTTTTATGATTGATTGAAATTTGTATTGGTAATTCTGTTTAGATCATAGTGGTTGTTTGTTTTGGTGAGAGCAAAGAAAATATGCAGGAAGTGATGAAGAAGTCGAGTGAAGATTATGAAAGGGGGGCCGCTCCGATTGAGTTTAGGGTTAGGTTTGAATTTGTGCATTTGCTGTGTGGGCCGGATTGTGTGTTTTGTGTAAAAGCCCACCAAATTTCCTACCATACACCATGCGGACTAATGCATGCACCCCATTCTGTTCGTTCAAGTTGAATTTAACTTTGGGCTCTAGTCGTTCGACCCAACTGATTTACTTGTTACATCTGCTTCTCCAGCGACACACCCCCTCTCGGGGAGATTTTTACTTGACTTTGGGCTTGAAATTGGGCCCAGCGCCCATTTAATGTCTCACCCCATGTTTTATATTTAAGCCCATTTTTATTGTTCTATTTTGGTTTTTTTTATCAACAATAGTTTAATTTTAAATACTTTATTTAATAAATATAATTTTTTTTATCTCTTTAATTTTTTCTTCTCATGCGATATTTTTCATATCCGTACTAACATCTTCTTGATTTTTGCGAGGTATTACGCTTGAGACTCTGGGTATTTATCTACTGTATAGTTTCGTCTATTTATTCTCTTGCATATTTTTAAATATTATGTATCTGCACATGGGTTGTAATAGTTTTAAACTAGGTTTTATTTCTCGCACTCCCCCAGTTTTTGGTTATGTACTCCCCCATCCCGAAGCCATGTAATAGCGTAGGACTTTATCTTTCCTGCTTTTACTTTCTGCATCATATAACTGCTTAGATGTATGTTTTAATAGGATTGTATGATGAGATTAAAATCAACCGTTAGATCACTAACTTCGAGATTAAATATCTGAATACAACACACTTCTCACACACTCACCTCTAGGGTACTCCCCTCTTGGTTGCCTTACGAACACATGGTCAAGTCCCTCGAAAGTAGGGATGTCTTAGCAAGGTTGCCTCCGATTAACATCATCATAGTCCCTTCGATAAAAAGATCACAGTCCCTCGATGACCCTTCGATGTTGCCTACAAAATATGATCTAGTCCCTCGACTTGCCTACGAAAATGATGATAGTCCCTTCGAGTGCTAAGACATCCTTACATGTTGCCTTCTATGACCATTCGATGACCCTTCGATGACCCGCACATCCAATGTATAGGACTACCTACTCTCAAATGGTATGGATAGTACTATCGCCCAAAGAAAGCCTTAATGAATAGGAAAGACCTTACGAACTTAGGGTAGGAACTCTTAAGTGCTTGCTCACAATCAATTCAAATCAAATACTGTTCACACCTTGTTTTCTAACGTTGTCTTTTTAGACATTTTCAAAACAAAACTGTTTTTCTAAACATACACTACTCTTTCAAATAAAATCAAACATTTCAAACGAAAGTGAGCTAAGCAACTAAGAGCCCGTAGATAACTACGGATGAAAAGGGTGCTTACACCTTCCCTTTTCATAACCTACCCCCCGAACTTAATCTCTTTTCAAAGAAGGTCTTTCCTGTTCTTTTATACCTTTCCTAATTGGATAAAATAAAAGTCGGTGGCGACTCTTGCTCACCGCAACATTGTTGCTTATTAAAAACAAAAGTCAGTTCACCGTGTTACACCTGGCTAGAAAAGGTAGAGAAACAAAAAGGATCCTTCTGGAAAACATTAGGAATATACGATTTGATCCAACTGTCAAGAACGGGTTTAGAATACAACCAACCCATGTTAGTAGCAGCGGTTCATTTCTGGGATGCTTCTCACAATACCTTCCATCTTCCCTGTGGAATGGTTACCCCCACGCTTTTTGATGTGGCTGCTATTACGGGACTTCGACCAACTGGCGAAACCTTTGATCCCAATGACATGGATAATGACACTATAGGTTTCAACGATTCGCAAGTTACTTACACGGCATTCATCCAGAAACACCATACTACCACCGAAGCGACAGTATCTGACGAAGAGCATATTGCTTTTCTAGCATTATGGCTCTCACGGTGCGCCTTCTGCTCAAGATCTATCCAGGTTGCAAAGAGGTACCTTTGCATGGCTAATCAGTTGCATGCTGGTAGAAAACTCAACCTCAGCCAACTACTTCTAGGGTCTCTTTACGAAAACCTTAGTGAAGCTGCGAATCTTACCAAGAATTTCAAATCTGGCAATTTACTTTATGCTGGTCCTTTTTGGTTATTGCAACTGTGGCTCAATGCCACATTTGAAACTTATCTTCCTTTTCGAGGAGATGTCAATGAGGAAGATAGCACAATCAAAAATCGAACTATAGAAGGGACCAGGTTAGCTTACCTTACTCCAAAAGAGGAAATGGGAAAGCTTCATGAACATTTCTTGGCGTATTCAATGATGTTTGCTCGGCGTGATCAGTTCGATCCTTCCATGGCCCCATTTGTACACAGAATAATAGGTCCTGAATGGTTTACTCGAAAATTTCCACCAACATCTCAAGATCAGCAAACTGAATCCATGGAAATTTGGAAAGCCTTCTTGACTCCAAGATTATTTTCCCACCGTCTTCGACCATCAAAGGGTCAATGTATCCTCATATGTTATCAACCAAATTTGGTCTCGAGGCAGTTTGGGCTAACTCAAATAACACCCAAGTGCTTATATGAGAAAAGGAACCATATGTGTTTCCACACTTTGTATCTGACTGAAGAAGAATGTGAACGAAAAATCAACAAATATACTGGCGTCGCCAACCTTTCTCCTATTCCTTTCGAACCTTCTTTTTACTCTACACCAGATTTCCATCAATGGTGGACAGAGTATTATAGCTCTCAAATTTTTGATGCTGATAGCCTTGCTCAAGAACTAACCGCAGCTTTCACTGATGTGCAGGAGAACTTCAAAAAAGGTACTTCAACTCATATTAAAGAAATCCAAGCTTTTCAAAAATTCTTTGAAACTATCTATAGGCCTGATGATCTTAGTCGGACCGTTCGTGAGGCTGCAGTCACTTTGCGCGAAAAGTTTTCCACCAAACTAAATAAATTGAAATTGCCCTCGTATGTTCGACCAGAACTACGTTATGAAGTGGCTTTCAAACTTCATCCTCCAAAATTCCCTCCACTACCAAGTGCTGATTTTGGTGTGGCTCTAAGTCCTCCTTTCCCAGACTGGTTCGTGTGTGAGAATGCTCTCAAAATTCTTCAAGAGAGTGCCAAAAAACGCGCCGAACGAGTGGTTCCGACTAAGCATACCTTGGATACTTTCAAAGGACATCTTCATATAGATCTTAAGCACGTTCGTGTCCTGACTCCAATACCTGAAGGTTTGGATTAAGGCAATCTTTTTCGACTGACTTTTCTTTTCTTTTACTGATATACTGATTTCAGTCTCAACTACAGCTGTTGCACGAAGGAGGAAGATTAAAGAAGCTTCTGCCCCAAAAGAGTCTGAGACATCTAAAAGCGACAAACCAAACGAAAGTGATTCGATCGTCACGGATAAGAAGCCCACGGTAAATACTTATCTCATACTCTAAATCTTGTACAATTCTGTGATTGGTACTCATCTTTCTTATTTTTCACTTGCCAGAGCTCGAAACCCCCAACGGGTTCGAAGCGTAAAGCTTCTTCAACCAATGCCTCAGATGGTGAAGACAAATCTCCTCCTCAAACTAGACAAGGACAGAAAAAGAAACACAAAGCTGTTACCCCTTCAAGAAAAGGGAAAAAAGCAAGTCCTTCCAAAGCTGCTTCTCCTGGCAATAAGGCGTCTTCTGAAGAGTCTCCTTTGAAGACTGCCAGCAATGCTCTTGTTTTGGAAAGTCATAACTCAAGCCCAGACAATAATCCACCCAAGGTATCTTGCGTTTGTCTTACATTTTATCTTGTAATTTTAATTTCAAAGACCCTGGCCTCACCATTGATGTTGATAAATTTTATGGTAATTGTTAAATTTCAACTTTCGTCAATTAAAACTTTCGAAGGCTTAAACTCATGATTATCTTAGCTTCGTTCGAAACAGATACTTCTCAAGCTAGAACCCATGTTCTCTCACCAGTCTTCGAAGACGTTAGGCCAATTGCCACTATATTGCCTAATGAGCCAATCGAAGAAAGCCAATCTACTGACGAATCCCCACCTACTCATCAAGGCAAAGATTTGGAAGAGGATCATCCATTCTCCGGCAGCGACAATGTGAACCAGCAATCTCATGGCAACGAAGATTCTGCATCGGAAAAAGATGCCATGGAGGAGATTTCTCAACCAGAAAAACCAATTTCTCAGGGAACTTCGACTCCCGATGTAAAAACTATTCTTGAGACAACTTCGACGCCTGCTCCTACGAAGCCTACTCCTTCGGAGCTTGAACAACTTAAACAAACTGATCCTCTTGGGTTCCTAAGGGCTATCATGAATGTGAATACTTCTTCACTTTCGGAGCCTGATGTCTCTCCAGCTGTAACTGCAGATTCTAGTGACAAGGAAGATACTCCTAATCTTCTTCGACAGATAAAAGAGAGATTCTTTGGGGTCAATCTTGTAGATGTTCTCAACCGGGACCCTGTTAAAAGCTACAACTTAAATCAACTTTTAAAGAAAGTAGATTTGCTTCAAGTTTCCCCAGAAGTCTCAGAGATGATTGTTCTGCTAGGCTCTCTCCTTGAACAACTACAAGCTGACATTCTTCGAAAGCAAAACGTCGAGAAAGCATTATCTGAGATAGTGGCCTCTCATGACTCGTCATGGAATTCTGCTGTGGAAGCCACAAAACAAGGTGAAGCCCTCAAGCTTAAACATTCGGCGAATCAGAAAGCCATTGATGAATATGAGAAGAAAATCAGCTCCTGGAGACAAGAAATAAAAATGCTCGAGGGCAAGATAAAGGAAGCTGAAAGTAGCCAAGCAGCCCTCCAAGAATCTAACCAACAAGATTTGCTCGAAGTGGTGCAGTCAGGAATCAAACATTTCGAGACTGCACAGAAGTTAGTGCCAGAGATCGAAAAGTTGAAGAAACAAAGGGCACTAATTGAACTTCGAATGTCCTCATGGGAAACTCAATATCTGAAGATCAAAAGGGATCTCCCTGAGGATTTTAGCTAGATGTCTTCAATCTTGTTTCATTTGTTGGATTTTTGTTTTCTAATCGAGACATATAATATTTGTACGCCTGACTCCCATTTCTATCTATAATATTTGCTTGCACTAATTTTAACAAATCTTTCAATTTTCTGCCAAATATATCTTTAGATTTCCTACAGTGCTTTTATTAAATACAACATGTAGAACCTGAACATCCTTCGCAGCACTCTTGCCTCTAGACTTGACGTTTCCACTTCTTCTAGCCATAATCATTATTAAAAGTGACGTCACTTTCTCCAAAACGTCGGTTTTCAGACGTGCGTGCATCAGTTTAATGATTACTTTTCAACTTCCAAGGGCGGGAAACGGCGGAGGCCATAACTTCTTACTTTGAAAAACGAACCGCAGTCTAATCACTCATTAAAAATGTAAAACCAACCCTCAGTATTCTCCTTCTATATAAAGGGTTCCATATCACTTTTATTTCTTCATTCAAGTATTTCTTCCCCAAACCAAAACACAGAAAAAAGAGAAAACACAACTCTTTCCTCTCAAACACCATTTTTCCCTGAAATGGCTGGAATTCTTTCCTTTAACGATCTCAAAGCTCTCATCAAGGGTGAGTTCAGACTTGATGAGAATGAACTCCTTCGTCATTTCATTAACATTGAAAATCTCTTTGCTAATCAGGAACTGAATTTCTACTTTGAGGAAGTCCTGGAGGGTGCCATCTACCCTAATATGGTGGCAGAGTTTTGGATGAATGCGTCTTTACGCATGGACCCTGAAGGTAGAGCCACCATTGATTCATCCGTTCGACATGCTCACCTTAGCATTACCCCCACCACTATTGCCAATCTCATAAGATGCAATAACACCGGAGCAACTTTTGATGATAATGTTCTCAGCATGACTACTCATATCATGTTGAGAACACTCATGGATAGTGATCGCTACAGCGCACAAACCATCAGGATTTGGCACCAAATGCTCGTAGGCAACTTTCAACCTCGAGTGATTGATGAGAATAACATCATGGTTGAAGATCTGGAGTTTATTCTCTGTGGTATTCGGGGAAGAAAGATTAACATACCTTTGATGATCTTCAAAGGTCTTGTCAAAGCTGTTGCTATCGGCGTGGACCGTCGAGAAAGTGTAACTTGTCTTCCATACGGGAGACTCCTTAGTTACATTTTCCTCAAGAAAGGCGTAGTGAGAAGAATGCGTGATTCTGGGGCTAGGGACATGTTCGAAGCTGAACCTGTTCCTGTGCTATCTCTGAACAGTCTAGACGCCAGAATTGACTAGCGAGTCTAGGTTTAATCTTTTTATATGTCTATGCCTTCCTCTCTTTTTGTAATCTCAGATCCTTTTTCTGGATCTTTTTGTAATGAAATGCATTTCCATGCTTGCAATGAAAAGAATATTTTGGTGTTTTGATTTTTCTTTCCATAATTCTTTCTGATTCTAAAGCCATTTTGATCAATGTGAAGTATATTTTGACACATGCCTGACCATTTTGGATTTTCGTAGTACTTTGAGTGTCTACGTCTTTGCAATCTTTACTTCATGCATGCTAGGTTTATATCTCTTCAAGTATTTCCCGTTTACTCTTAAGATCCGGATCTTCTGCTAACTCTTCTATTTCGTAGGCATTGTTCGAGAATACTTTTAAGATTCGAAAGGGTCCTTCCCAATGTGGGGACCATTTACCAAGTGCCTGATTCTTTCGATCTATAGGTAGAATAACTTTCCAAACTAGATCATTATTAACAAAAGTTTTACCTTTCACCTTTTTGTTATATGCTCTGGACACTCTTTCCTTTTGCCTCTTTATCATTTCCAATGCTCGAAGCCTGTCTTCGTCCAAATCTACTAACTCGTTCATCATTAATTCCCAGTATACGTTGGGAGGAATGTCTGCTTGCCTTTGTATTCTTACTGATTGCAAACATATCTCAATTGGAAGTACTGCGTCATGTCCAAACGTTAACTGAAAAGGAGTTGTATTTGTGGCTTCTTTTGGAGATGTTCGACAAGCCCAAAGTGCCTGATCTAAAGTCTTATGCCAATTCTTGGGTTTCTTTCCTACATGTTTCTTAATAAGGCCAATTATTACTTTATTTGCTGCTTCAACCTGGCCATTTGCTTGAGCATAATAAGGTGTAGAAGTAAATAACTTGAAACCTATTTCTCTGGCAAAGTCTTGCATTTTTCGTCCAGTAAAGACTGATCCCTGATCCGTTGTTATGCTTTCTGGGATTCCAAACCTATATATAATATGTTTTTGAATAAACTCAATCACAGCCTCTTGATCCACATTTGCCAGCGGTATTGCTTCGACCCATTTTGTGAAATAGTCTATTCCCACCAAAATGTATCTTTGACCTTTAGAGGACTTGGGGTGAATTTCTCCAATCAAATCTAGTGCCCATCCCCTAAAAGGCCATGGTTTTACTATCGTACTTAGTTCGTTTGCTGGGGCGTGTTGGATACCTGCGTGTTCTTGGCATTCTTGGCACCCTTTTGCAAATTCTATGCAATCTTTTAACATCGAAGGCCAATACATCCCATATCGAAACAAAAGACATTTCATTTTGTGCCCTGCTTGATGTGCACCACATGCCCCACTATGTACGTTCGACAGAGCCAAGTATGCTTCTGCTTCTCCCAAGCATTTTAACAATACCCCTTCAGGAGTTTTCTTGAACAATTCATTTCCCATCAGATAATATGACAGGGCTCTATACTTGATTTTTCTGTCTGTATCCGTCGAAGGATTTTTCAGATAGTTAATAATTGGACTCCTCCAATCTGTGTCTGTTAATGAATCTATATTCAGTACCTCGAATTGTTCTTTGTTGGCATAACCCAATCGTGAGTTCTCCAGATCACTTGGCGAAAGTTTAGTAAACATTGCTCTTCCTCTTACTTCAATCAATTCTTCCAACTTTTCTTTTGATACTTTATATCCTGAGGCTAATTGTGCCAAGTCGTTTGCTTCCTGGTTATTCACTCTTGATACGTGTTTTAATTCCACATATTCAAATTTCTTGAGTAGCCTATTTGCAATAACAAAATACATGATCAAATTCTCTTTGATACACTTGTACTCTTTTGTCAATTGCTTGATGACCAATTCAGAGTCCCCTTTAATTTCGACTCTGGTTGCCCCCAATTCTAACAAAGCCTCAAGTCCAGCAATCAATGCTTCATATTCAGCTTCATTATTGGAGCATAATGGGCCTTCAATTTTATACTTGAGCTTTGTTGGAATTCCATCAGGAGAAATTATCAATATTCCAACACCAGTACCCTCTCTATGTGTTGAACCATCGAAATATAACTTCCAAGGTTTCAAATCCACATAATGCTGATGATTCTCAACCACCGCATGGTCAACAATGAAATCTGACACAATTTGACCTTTCATTGCCTTGAGAGGCTGAAATATTAATGAATATTCTGTAAGGGCTAAAGCCCACTTGCCAATCCGACTGTGTAGTATTGGCTTAGATAACATGTGTTTAATAACATCACAATGAGATGAAACGTAGATGTCAACTGGCTTTATATAATACTTAAGTTTGATACAAGAGAAATACAAACAAAGGCAGAGTTTTTCTATATCAGTATATCTAGTCTCTGCATCATTGAGTACTCTACTTAAGTAATAAATGGCTCTTTCGATGCCGTTCTCATCTTCTTGGGCTAACATGCTGCCTATTGTTTTATCTGATGCTGAGATATACAGGCGCATGTGCTTCTTCCCATTCGGGGGAATGAGAATTGGTGGACACGTCAAGTATTGCTTTATTTGATCGAAAGCTTCTTGATGTTCTGCACTCCATTCGAACTTTCCTTGCTTAAGCCGTAATAGGGGCGAGAAAGCTTGGGTGCGTCCACTTAAGTTAGAGATAAATCTTCTCAAGAAATTTATCTTACCCAATAAAGACTGCAATTCTTTCTTCGTGGATGGAGACTTGGTTTCCATAATGGCTTTTGTCTTGTTTTGGTTGATTTCTATCCCTTTTTTGTGGACTACGAAACCCAAGAAATCACCTGCCTGCACAAAGAAAGCACAGTTAAGGGGATTCATCTTCAAGCCATATTTCCTCATTCTTTCGAATGATTGGCTTAGATGATCGAGATGACTCATACCCGAGGTAGATTTTACCACGATGTCATCTATATACACTTGCATGAATGTTTCTATAAAGTCATGAAATATAGAATTCATTGCTCTTTGATAAGTTGCCCCAGCGTTTTTCAGACCAAAAGGCATCACAATCCATTCGTAAGTGCCTATTGCTCCTGGGCAACGAAATGCTGTCTTGGATACATCATCTTCTGCTATAAAAATTTGATTGTATCCTGAATATCCATCTAACATGCTTAAGTACTCAAAACCTGCGGCTGAGTCTACTAGCATTTCTGCTACAGGCATAGGATACTCATCTTTAGGAGTAGCTGCATTAAGGTCACGAAAGTCTATGCATACTCTTAATGAGCCATTATTTTTAATTACAGGTACTATATTAGCAATCCACTCGACATACCTTGTAGTTCGGATAAATTTGCAACGCAAGAGTCTTTCGACTTCTGTCTTAATCTTCGAGTGAATCTCTGGCGCGAATCTTCTGGGAGTTTGCTTTATTGGCTTCTTCCCTTCTTTTATTGGTAATTTCAATTCGACTAAGTCTCTTCCGAGACCAGGCATCTCATCATAATCCCAAGCAAAACAATCTCTGTTGTCTTTCAACATTTTGATGATCGTTGCTTTCAACTCAGGCTCTAGTTTCGCGCTGATATATGTTATTCTCTTTTGATCATTGTCTCCAAGATTTACTTCTTCAAGAGGATCCTGGGCCAACATCTTTATGTTCGACGCCATTGGGTCTTTCTCAAATCCCAAAGGTTCTTCGTCGTATATTGCATCTAACCTCTGACTTGGTTCTTCTCTTATAATCTCTTCAACTGGAGTCGTGTCTTCAGGGAATTCGAAACTCGTACGTATTTCCAATTCTGTTGTTCCTTCCTTGATTGGAACCGTGTCTATCTTTGTACTTGATAGTTCGGCTTCGAGAGCCGCCTTTCTTTTGTTCTCGGCCACATAGGCCGAAATCTTTTCGAAGAACACAGACTCAGACATTATTACCGTCATCATCCCAGCCTGTTGGCCGTACTGTCTGATAATTCTCCAGTGGTGCTGGATCTGGTGGACCATCCATGATCTCCCTATCCCATTGGAATCCATTTGGATGCAAAGTCAAATAGTACAATGCATTTCTATTTGGAGCATACATCTCTTCAGCAGCATGACAAGGACCTATGTTTGCTAGGTTCCTATCGAAGTTGGTTCTATTTACCTGGTTGACTTCAGCCATGTAGTAACTCTGATCACCTTCGATATTCTCCACTATACCATCTTCTCTCCAAATCGTCACCCTCTGATGCATTGTTGAGGGTACAGCTGCTACACCATGAATCCATTCTCTACCAAGCAAAAGGTTGTAGTTTGCTTTTGCTGGTATAACCATAAACATGGTTGGCCTCGTCACTGAGCCTACTGTCAAATTGACTTGAACAACTCCCAGTGTTTGTCCTATTTTGCCTTCATAATTAGATAAGACCATGTTATGTGGCCTTATATCTGTATCGAACATACCAATTCTTTTCAGCATATATTGAGGCATTAGGTTCACTGCTGCTCCTCCATCAACTAAGACTTTATTAATAGCAACATTCTCAATCTTCGCCCTGATGTAAAGTGGCTTCAAGTGGTTTCGCATACCCTCATCTGGTCTTTCGAAGAAAGCATTCTGTTCTTCTACTGCACCATTATTCAGCACATAGTAACACACAGGTCTGTGTTTTGTCATTTCTTCGATATCAGCCTCTTCACAGTCTTCTACTTCAACTTCCTGGTTAAACTCGTGAGGGAGTACAGATACTACATTACAATTAAGATTTATGGATGACACTCCATCGGAATCAAAATCATTTGTCATTCTATCCTCTTCTTTCCAGGAATTTGAACGCATCTTCTCTTCTTCATCTAAGAGTTTCTCAGTTTCGAACAACCTGCGTTCCACCGGAGGTTTGTTTAACTTTGCCCCCTGGTATGAGAATTGGTTGCTACTAGATTCTCCAACTTCTCTTGGCCTGTATTCCTTCTGAGACTTTTTTATCCTCTGATGCCTTCTCCACTGGGCTCGAGACATAGGATTTTTTCCCTTATAATTCTCCAATCGATTCGCCTCTCGATTTGGTCTTTGAAATTGTTTCCTATATGCCATTGCAGTTCTTCCTCCTTGGTCCCAGCTTCGCCATTTGTTGGTTCTTGCATCAGCTTGTATCCACCTATCCCTGGATGCATTCGCAGGGACTTTGAAAGTCACTCTTCGAGCTCTAGGGTGTGGACTATCAGGCCTCTTTGTCGGAGTCCATATGTCGAAACCATAAAGGTTAGGACGCAACCCCTGAGTTTCCCTACTCATATGGCAGTATATGCGTTCGAATGATCGTGCGAGTCTTTCATCATAGACTGCCCCACATCTGGGACACATAGCAACTTCAGTGTTTCCTTTGTAGCATCTGACCAAAAATCCTACCAAGCTTTCATCCATTTTTGGATATAATTGTAGCAGGGGATTTGGCTCTCTTCCTGGATGTTCCCATCTTTCGCGCCGAGCCCTCTCGAAGTTGGCTTCGACTCTTCGATTCAACATGATCGAGCACCTTGGACACATCCATTGCTTACCACCGCTTCTCTCGTGACATTTCCAAAGATATTCTTTGAGGCTTTCAGTTTTTTGTGGAGCTTCAATGTCCCCATTTTGTCTTGTTAACCAAGTCTCTAATTCTCCAAACTCAGACACTGGGCGTCTGGCACTGACCATGTTAACTGCTACTGGAGGAACTTCAGAGATTTGTATTTTCTGGAGTTTCATCCTGAGGTCTTCAGTGGCCTCGCTGCTTTCTTCCTTCGAGGCTTCAGTTATCTCTGCCTTGGAAGATTCTTCAACATCAGTATTGAAGATTATGTCATCATTTGGGCTTTCAGTAGCCTGCTTCCCATTGAACCTTGATTTAGTTTCTACAACTTCGACTTCAGACGCCTCCACCATGTTGATATCTTCTACCTCACAGAGGCTAGCGTCAGCAATGTTCAGAGGATTTGAATCTACCCTCATTTGATTCTTGGTTTTGTCAGCAAACTTCAACCTTCCATCATTGAGAGCATTTTGAATTAGATCCCTGAAAAGAAAACATTGAGAAGTTTTATGGCCTAAAAAACCATGATATTTACAGAAACCTCTTTTCTTCCGTTGTTCCAACGGAGGAATTTTGGAATTTGGGGGTAGTATCATTTGGCCATCTTTTACCAGTAAATCAAATATTTCATCACATTTGGTAATGTCAAACGTATAAGTTTTCTTAGGGAACCTATCATTCTTATCATTTTCTACCAGGTTTTTTCCATTTGCTGGATTTAACAATTTGCAAGCATAAGGTGGCGCTTCTTTTAATTCAGCCAAGTCTATTTCGACTTCTTCAGGGCTATATGAATCATTGAAAGACTCCTCATCAACATTCTCGGCTTCGACGTACGCCACTCTTTCTTTCTTATAGCTTTTATTTGCCCTAGCTTTTTCTGCCTTCAGGCGTTCGACCTGTCGAACCCTATCTGCTAATTGGGCCATGTCCCTGAGGTATTGGGTATCTAGTTTCTTTCTTATTGAATAATCCAAACCACCTGCAGCCATTTCGACGAGTTCATGTTCCGGAACCGTTGTAAAACATCTTGATTTCAACAGGCGGAACCTATTTAAGTAGTCATCAATTGTCTCTGCGAATTTTCTTTTAACACTGGCCAATTCTTTCAGACTTATCTTAGTTTGACCCATGTAGAATTGCTCGTGGAACAACCTTTCTAAGTATGCCCATGCGTCTATCGAATTTGGTGGCAAAGTAGTGAACCAAATAAACGCATTTTTTGTCAGCGAACTAGGGAAATATTTAATCCTTAGATCTTCGTTTCCCGCTAAGTCTCCTGCTTCTGTTAAATATCTAGCAATATGTTCCACAGTTGACTCATTAGTTTCGCCAGAAAATTTTGTGAATTTAGGAACCTTAGTTCCCCTAGGCAATTCTGTTTGCATGATATAATCTGATATAGGGGATGTATAATTTGGACGTCTGAGTCCAGTACTAAGGCCATTATTGGCCATAACCCTTTCTATCATGGCAGTTAAATTATTTTCTGTGGCCAGATTTTCTCTTCTAACTCTTTGGACTATCTCATCTGGATGATCGTCCCTACCCAAAATCCTCAATCTGGGTCGTTCTTCCTCCATTTCTTGTCGAAAGGGGACGGTCCTTTGACTTGAATCCTCCAAGTTAATTACCGGAGTCCTTTCGAACGACTCCGTCCTTCGTGAGGGGCCTATATCCATAGGAACCGTCCTAGGTGGGGGAACCATATCTTGCACACGTTCCAAAATAGGCCTCTCTTCTTGATTCACAGGCTGTTTGTCTTTCCTTTTAGGTGGTGGTACTCCCATGAATTCTGCCATACGATTCATTTGCGATGATATCTTTTGGAAAATTTCTACGTTTTCTCTGTTTGTCGTAGTAACATTTGCCATTAGTGGGTTCAAGACTGAAGTTAGTTCTCTGGCCAAAACCCCTACCATATCATGGTTGCTTGCATCCATTTCTTGTCGAAATGCTGCTTGGTTATTTGTGGTGAAATTGGGTATTTGGGTAGAAAAATTAGTGTTGCGTCCACTTCGACCCACTGAACTAACATTTGGTGAAAATGTCGTATTATTAGTTGAGGTGTTTATGGGTCTTGCCCCTCGGACGTCTGTTCCAAATGGGAATGGGTATGGCATTCCATATGGAGTATTTGGTCTCCATTTGAAGCCAGAACTTGTGCCTTGACCCATTGAATTGTTTGCAGCGTTTGTCCAGGGATACAGTACATCATCTGCACTTGTAGATGAGGGTGCGGTTGTAGATGCCGAAACTGGAACAGTTCCTGAATGTCCTGTAGTATTTTCAGGCGCAGTATGGGAATTGTCTGCAGGTCTCGATCCATTTGGACCTGTTGCATCTCGTGCTTCTTGAGTAGAAGTCGAATTTGCCGCTCCTGATCCTGAACCTTGTGGGGGATCTTGATTACCCCCTGCACTGGCCGTAACGACCATTTTCCTGTTGTACCTTCGTTTGGGAATCGGTTGTGCACTGTCTTTTAATTTACCGTTCCTAAGGTTCATACAAGGTCTTGATATTGTCTAGACAAAAACAAAACAATTGATTAAAACAATCCGCGTGACACTGTCCCACTGGGCGTGCCAATTTGTTTACGGTGATTTCCGGTAAACAACCGCTAGTCTTCCAAACTATAATAAATATGATTTGGTTACTTGCAGGATCGACTAGATTGATCCTAGGACACATAGTCAAGAAGATTGTTATCAATGTTCATTTGAATCATATTCGTAATTTGTCCTCTTCGATGAGTATTGTTCGATTCAAGAATCTTGGTGATTGCTTCGTTATATGTAATTATAACTTCAACAAGAAAGATAAATAACATAACATATGAAACTTAAAGATTGTTAAAACATAAAGAATCTTAAACTGCAGAAATGTTAAAGGCTTTAAAAGTAAATGATCATGAAAGTAAATTCGAAAGTAAAATAAAGATACAGGAATGTAAATGACAAGAAATAAATGGAATGCAGTAATTCAGAAATGTATTCGAAAATGAAATACAATACACATGTATTAAAATGGTGGTGTCATACGTACATTTTCTCAGCGAACTCTTTCTCGTAACACTAGATACTTGAGTAAATATGTGAGTGATTTGTACAAAATGAACACACGGAATCCTAACATAAAGACCCCTATTTATACTAGTTTCGACCTTAACGGTCCTACACTAATCTGCTGCCACGTTTCTCATCAGAACTTCCAGCGAAGCCATCTGTTATTGAACGGTTACGAAACCGTCTTCGAATTTCAAATCTTCCCGCCTGAGTCCGTCTTCGACGCGTGGCAGTGTATTAAACAAACACTACTAAAAAACACGCTAAGTAGTAATACTTGAATATATACTTTATAAATTTTGTCTAAGTCCCGAAGACATATGCTTTCATTAGTCTTTCAGTGTCCACTATCTTCAACGAACTTAGAAGTCTTTATTTTCGAAGCATGACCATCAGTAGCCATTTTTTTCACTTTTTTAAGGGATGGCCATCAGTAACCATCTTTCCTTCGATTCTCAACTCCTTCGAAGGACAAACAATATAAAACGAAATCTTCAGCTAACAGGTACCCCATGCTTAGAGAGCGCTTTTTAAAAGCGCTTTGGTACCCCATGTTATAATTAAAATTAATAAAATTGAGGGCTTATTCTTTCAGATACGCTTCTGTTCATTATCTTCTTCTCCATCAATTCACGCTAGCTCTTCACCAACTCCGTCCGTCTACTCGCTCCGTCTCGTCGCCGTCGTCCGTCTCATCGCCGCCGTCCGTCTCGTCTCCGTCCATCTCTCCTCCGTCCGTCTCCAGCCGTCTTGTGGTTGTTACCTCTCTTCTCCGGCATCACTGTTTTCAGGTAAAATCTTCTCCATATTTAGGGTTTTGTTCAAGCTTCTTCAAACTTCTTCAACGAGCTGCAAACTTAAAACTTAGAAAATCTTCTGTAAATGATAGTTGGGCAGGGACTTCCACTCTATTTACAAAGAAATTTCCACTCTATTTTATTAATTTTGTGTGATGTCTATTACAAATTCTTCCGGCAAAGTATATGCTAAATCCCTGCTTCTGCAATTCTTTGATTCTACTATTTGTATGTTCTGTGCTAATTTAAATTGTTATTCTTGTATGTGCTAATGTAAATATATTTTTGAACGCATTTCATGAATACCATATCCTCTCATAAGGTATAGAAACCCGAAAATGTCTCCTAACATTTACAAGAGGGATTATGCACTTTTTGTAAGTCACTTGTGTTTCGCCATTTGCTTGTATGAGGTCCCCGGAATTATATTTGTGTATTACACCAATTCTTCCAAACTATGGAACATTTGCAAGAGGGATTATGCACTTTTTGTAAGTTACTTGTATTTCACCATTTGCTTGTATGAGGCATGGTTTAATGAGAAGTTCTGCTTTGTAAATAGAGTGGAAATTTCTTTGTTTTTTTAAGTGATTTTAAAGAATTTAGAAAATCTTCTTTTGTTTTTTTACTCAATTTTAATAAGAAACTGTAATTTGTGTTATAAACAATGAATGGCTAGGGAGAGAGGAGGTATCCATAGCATAAAAAAAATTGGTCAATCTAAAAGCTGAAGTGTTCATAGCTTGTGTTAAACCTTTGAACTCAAAGTAAATCAGTATTATGTATTTTTTATATTATTCTTAAACTTGTAAGTTATATATGTCTTTTATTATTGTTAAAGTGACTCCTATTGAGTTGGTTTCATGTCAGTTTCGCTTCGAATTGCTTTTGAATTTATTTTGAATGAGATATGAATGTATGTGTCTGCACTATCCTGAAACTGTGTTTTATGGAATCTGCACTATTCTCTCATTCTTATTATAATCATACATTGCATTGAATTTTTTGTATAGGTCTGACTGGATTGATAACTTTGGATCTCTTTGGAGCTCGTATCATTGACTCTGGTACTACATATTTACGAGTATGTACACACTTCAAACTATTGTTGATTTCCTTTGTTCAATCGATTTTGTATTGGTGGTTACTAACTTTGTGAATTTGCTATAGGGGTAACTTGTGTAGAGTGAAAGTTTGATCGTTTCCCGGCCTAGGTCGACGTTTGGCGTTTTCTTGAGTTAGGTAACATCCGAGGTAAATTTCTTTCTCGAATTACTGGTATTATGATGAATTTGTCTGAAATTGTGTGATTATATATGTTGCGTTTTATTGCTCCGGATTCATTCCGTTTATACTCTGCGTTTTGACAGAAACGCATTATACTGACATTATGATTTCTAACAAAAACTATAGTCATGTTATCTACTTTCAAAGAAGAAATGAAAGAGGCTCAAGAGCTTTGCTAATTATTCCGACATGTGGAATATTCTTGATGTCAATTTCGTTAATCGTTAAGTGATGAACTTACTAACTTTGTGAATTTAATTCGCTATAGGGGTTACTTGTGAAGAGTGAAAGTTTGATCGTTTTTGTTTAGCTTAATTAAGACATGGATAAAACATGGATGAATTCAAACCGATTGTCAAAAGAGTACGAGAAAGGGGTATGGGAATTCGTTAAGTTTGCGGTTGCGCACGCCGAAACCCGATTTGAATGGCGTGTCCTTGCTTGGGTTGCTGTTATGGGGGTAAGGTTGACGGGAATAAGTTGGCATCGCATTTACTACGGTTTGGAATTGATAGAAGTTATACATGTTGGACAATGCATGGTGAGAAAAGTAACGGGAATGTTGAGTCGAGGTGTAATACGAAGTATGCTTCAAACGACGATTGCACAGACACATATGATTATGATCGAGTCGAAGAGATTGCAGAAGCGCTTGAAGAAGATCTTGAGGATTGTCCCAAAATGTTCGAGAGGTTGGTAAGCGATGCAGAGAAACCGTAGTATGATGGTTGTACAAAATTCACAAGATTGTCTGCGGTGTTAAAGTTGTACAACTTAAAGGCGGACAATGGATGGTCGGATAAAAGTTTCACAGAGTTATTAGCCCTTGAAAGATATGCTACCAGATGATAATGTTCTTCCCAATCGAACGTATGAGGCCAAAAAGATGTTGTCCTCTATTGGCATGAGCTATGATAAGATACATGCATGTCCAAATGATTGCGTTTTGTTTCGAAACGAGTATGCAGTGTTGAATGAGTGTCCTAAATGCGGTGCCCCTCGATATAAGAAAAAGTTGTCTCCGGCCAAAGTCTTATGGTATTTTCCTATAATTCCGAGATTTAGACGCATGTATCGTAGTGAAACCGATTCAAGACACTTGACTTGGCATGCAGATGAAAGAATTATTGATGGAAAGTTGCGACATCCGGAAGACTCACCACAGTGGATGAAAGTTGATACTGATTATCCTGAATTTGGAAAAGAAGCAACAAACCTTCGCTTGTCATTGTCTACTGATGGAATGAACCCGCATGGTATTCAAAGTATCTCGCATAGCACATGGCCTGTGATTCTTATGATTTATAACCTACCTCCGTTGTCAAACAAATTCCGTTTCGCGTCTTCCGCCCATTGCAGCGGAATGACAATTGCTACGGAACCGGAATTAGTTAGACAACGCTTAGTCGATAGATTCCTGTCCACCAGCAATACAGAAAGTCTGATTCTTTGGGCGTATAATACCCGACCAGTAGGGTTAGTTTCTCATTCTTGGTTCATCTAATCTTTGTTTCTTTTGCATAGCAAAATTTTCATATAACCTATTGTTTTAATTTATAGAGCACACTGGTTGTTGCTTGCTATCAACCCTATAAGAGAAGTGGTATATTTTCTGAATTCGGTAGATGGTGAGTGGACCAATTATCCGGCTATGAAGACAATGATTGATACGTAAGTGGGATCGTTCTAAATATTCGTGTATATTTATATATTTAATTATTTGTGAGATTGATCTAAATATATGCTTTTATATTTTTGTTAGATCAATACAAGTGTTCCGAAGTTAACGAGACGCACAGGTATCCCGGACTAAATCAAACAACATTACTTGGATCAAAGTGCAGGTACATTAATTTTCACAATTTTGCTTATAATATTTATGCTACTTGATAAAACAAGACAGCTATAAAATCTTATTTGTTTTTCTATGTAGTGTCCGATACAGCGAAACAGTTCTGATTGCGGATACTATGTTTTGAGGTTTATGAAAGAAATCCTTCAAACGAATCAATTAGAGATTCCAATCACGGTATGGATTTATAACTTAATTAGATAACTTCTTACAATTTATTACATTTAACTAAATCACTCATATTATGTTTTTGTTCTGTAGTACTTTGACGACTTCTATGCTGCTTCTTACACGAGACTTAAGTTGGAAGAAATCAAAGAGGATTTGTGTCAATTTTATATTCATCAGCTATTCAAGTAGGATTTGTGTCGATTTGAAGTATAATATTATAGTACTCTAGGATGGTTACTAACTTTGTTCATAGTGTTGCCAATATTTGAAGTATAATATTGTTGATGTTACTGATTTAGTTTGTTCGACATGAGTTAGTTACATGTGAAACTTTCTGTATTCATACTTTACATGATTTAGTTTGTTTGACAGGAACTATAATGATGTATATATATATATATAATTTTGGATATTATAATGGTATTATATTAGTGTATATATATATATATATATATATATATATTGTCCTACCTATGGTTGAAAATATATCGTCGAAAATATATTACAGGTCGAAAATATTACAGGTTGAAAATATATTACAGGTCGAAAATATTACAGGTCGAACTGGGAGGCTGAAATTACAGGTTGCACTTTAAAATACCTCATTTAGCAACGACAACGCTTTTAAAAAACGCTCTTAAAGGGCCACCTACTAAAGCGCTTTATTACTAAAAGCGCTGCCTAAGATTAAAAAAAAAGCATAAAAAATAAAAAAAAAACGCAACCTACGAAAGCGTTTTTGGAAAAGCGCTCTTATAGGGGGGCTACCAGAGCGCTTTTTCCAGAAAAAGCGCTCTTATTGGGGGGCTACCAGAGCGCTTTTTCTGGAAAAAGCGCTCTTATACGGGGGGCTACCAGAGCGCTTTTCTGGAAAAAACGCTCTTATAGGGGGGGCTACCAGAGCGCTTTTCTGGAAAAAGCGCTCTTATAGGGGGAGCTACCAGAGCCCTTTCAAAAGCACTTTCGTTACCTACGGCAGCGCAGGCTTTGGCAGCGCTTTAGTAGCCCAAAAAAAGCTCTTTTAAAGCCCTTTTACGTAGTAGTGTCTCTTCCTCCTCTTCGAAGTACGACATGTTACCTTTCTGTGTTTGTTGTTCAATGTTCATTTTTTGTTTCTTGGTCTCTCTCTCTCTCTCACACACACACACACTCACGTTGCGGTGAGGTTTTCCTTGTAAATTTTCGCTTTGTTGCAATTTGATTACTTTGTGTTTTGGTTTTATTCATATTTTGTGACGTTTTCGTTGCTATAAGGCTATGTGAAGTAACACCCTATTTACCTCACACATAATTCATATAATTTCTTAAAACTCAAATATGATGTTACACATTCTCTTAAAACACAATTCACTTGCTCTAAAAACATTTAATGATATATTTTTTAAACAATTAGATAATCAACCCCTGTCATTACATGCTTACCCTCACTTAGGGTACCATTGCAGTGGAATTTGAAATGTAAAGCATGCTACTCTATTAACTTTAAACTTTCAAAACACTTTATAATAAAGTCATAAACCATAAGTCTACTCTCTACAAAACACAAAACCTCAGGTAATGAGAGTATACATAAGCTCTCTAATCAACACAACAAGATATAAAATATAGACATTCTCCCAATGTTATATATCAAAGAGCGTGAAACTAAAATGCAAGAAAGAAAAAAAATAATAGTCTCGCGCCATCCTTCCATCTTATGCAGCTATTCATCTTACCTGCTTATATGTACCCCGAAGAGGAGCATAGACCATAACAACAAGAAAGAGAGTGAGAAATCACATCAATAAATAAAATGACATATACTGTAAGGTAGGATATAAAACCTTTACTCAACAACAACACAATCATATTCTCTCACTAACTTTATCATCAAACGCATCATGCTCACAACATCTCATCATTACACACATTCAACATTCTCATCTCAGTCATTATCGATTATGCAATGAGACTCATAACATCGACTCAACTCATATGCATGTGGTACCATCTCATATCAATTGGTTCACTCAAAAACCGGGTTCACCCTACTCGAACCCCGAATCCACCATACTCGGATCTAGGACAAGTCACCAATACACCTGCTCGAATTACAACTTGCATCTTTCATCAACAACAACATTATTGTTGCATGCTAAACACGTCAATGAAACACAACATAATGTTTCAAGACAATAAATAGCATGCATTGACCCACGATAATAGTTCACCCTACTCGAACTATTATTTCATAACACAACAGCAATATTGTCATAACAATATCATCAATATCAATATCATTCAACCTCAATATCATTCAACATTTCAACATCACATACTCACCATTAACCAACAACCACAACAACATACTTATTGAATCAACAAGTATTCAATAGAAAGCATAGTAATCTGGCACAACATCATCAACTCATCTATACACAACCATCTGTCATAAAAAATTAATAAAATCAATTAAAATTATTTTAATCATTTAAATCACGTCAAACAAAACTCTACCCAATAATAGCCAACAGTCCTGAAAATGCAAAAGAATCAAAAATAACATTTTTATGAGTTCAAAACATCTCAACAGAGTATTTTTATTAATTATTATGTACTCTTAACTCATTAAAGGTTATAAGACTAAATAATTATAACTAAACAGAGTTCTCAGAGAACTCTAAACAACTCTACAACTATCCCTCCAACTCTAAAAAAAATTCTAAAGTGTTCAAAAATGATCTACTGATAACTGTTGCTTATAAAAAATAACTCTTAGGAATTCAATTGGTTGACGGTATGACTCAAGTAATACTAAAACAACTCTAAAAAGTCAAATACTTTCAATTTTAACTCTAAAGCTCATTAGACTTAACTCTAAACAACTCGAAAACAATTTTCACAATTTTATGAATGTTCTAAAATGTTCAATAATACTCAAAAGTGCTCTAAAATATTTGACTGACAACTTTTACACGAGGCATAACTCAACTAAATTCTTTTGACACAATTTAAATAAATAAAACTCAAATAACCCAAATATCAAAATATAACAATACCTAGCTCCAACTCAAATTATTTATAAATATATTCAATCACACAATTACTAAATAATTGGCACCATTTAAATTTAAATCAAAACGCAATTTACATGGAGCCTATTTGAGACCTGCAGGTCACTAGTGTATGTAACCGTTTGACTGCTACACTTTATCTAATAACACGTGGAACTTTCACTCAAGAATTCTCTAACATTACGGTAGCATTAAGCAATCTCATTTCTTTATAAACTAAATTTAACTAACAGTGATAATCTTTTGGCTTTATTGTAACAATTAACAAATCAACCTATTTAGCTAAAACTTGTAATAAGTCATCCAATTTTATAAATATGAAATATTACAGTCTCGTATGAAAATATCTTATCGTTTACATTTTAATTAACATACTTAATGAAAGTATTAGAAAAACAAATATTTAGAAAGAACTATTAAGCTATTATGTAATTTAATTTCTAATACAGGGCATAATCATATTCAAACACTCAAATACTCTCTCTAGTGTTTGGACAATTTTATTAGACTAAGAATGATGGAACATCTATTCATATTTAGCCGGTTGTTTCCTAAATTCTTATGTTGTAGTTCTGCCATAAAAGCGAGTGTCGCCATTATCTACTGCGACAATTATGAAAAGCGGCATTCCAATCACTGTTGTTATTTGCGACGGTAGTGAACTACCTTAAATAGTTATTTGCGACAGTTTCAAATTGTCATGAGTGTGAAATTGTGACAGTTCAAAATGTCACAATTTGTTTTACAAATCCTTAACATAATTTATTTGGCAATGGTTCAAAGTGATATTGATTATTCAGTTTTATGTTTTTAGCAACAATTTAAACTATTTTTAATTAATATTTCAAATTTTTTATTCGTACTAATAATTTTTATTTTTTGCTTTAACTTTTTATTTTTATTTTTAGGAATATTATTTTCTATAAATTATTATTTTTATTTTGGTAATATTTCTTTAACTTTTTATTTTATTTTTTATAACTTTTTAACAGAATAAAATTGCAATCACAAAATTCTAATATCAAGTAAGCATTATAATGTCAAAAAAAGTGAGAGTTTCATAATTATAGTGTCATATAATACAATAAAATTGGAAAACATATCAAATCCTAATCTTTTAATATTAAGCATAATAACGTCAAAAAAATTGCAAGATTCATAGTCATAATGTCATATAATACATTGGACAATTCATAATCTAAATAATTTGTAGTAAAGTCTAATTATTGGTCCTTCTTCATAATCCATTATCTTCAATTTGGTAGCTAGACTCAGAAGAGCATCTACCATCAACATGTGAATATAAGTATAATCCCCAAAAAAGTACTAAAATAATATTCTCTTTAAAATAATACTCATTTTCTATAACTTTTTAAGCATGATTTATACTATATAAAAATTCACTAAGATTATATGCATCATAAATAATATACATGTCTTCCACTAGAATTTTACTTTTGTATTAAGAGTGCAATTTTATCTTTCCTACCATTGTTCTTTTGCTTTAATAATGCGATTTCCTCCATTAATTCATCAATTTTTTAATTCTTTTCTTTAAGTGCAACATTTTTTTCTTGCATTTCCTTTATTCTTTCATTCACTTCAGAAGAAGACGCTGATCTCATAGATCTATTAATTTGAGATGGCATAGCTCCAAGCCTCATACAACGAAAGGATATGCAACAAAATTTGAATATCATCGAAGATTTATTTTAAACAATATATTTTAATATTCTATGTAAACAATGTAATAAAAAAAATTTATTCACCTTGTTTTTTATTTGAACCAAGGGATATGTTAAGCATTTTTTTGAGGATTTTCAGCAGTCTTAAACAAATCTTTGTCGTCTATTTAATGATTATCAATGCTCAAGACTCTGTCATTAGTGATTTGCATCAAATTTAAGAGACATCCATTAGAAGTATGTTGAATATATATTGACATTTCTAACCAAATGAAATATGAAGCGCTTGAAACCTAAAGACCCTTGGAAAAGTTCTCTATGATGGACTGCAAGAGCATAAAATTATTTGGGTTCAAGGTTTTATTTTCTCAAATATTTATTTAAGTCAAAAATCATATATTTGAATATTGATTTTAATTATCTTACCCCTTTTTTATCAGAAACAAATGCATGCAAGATCCGTAGAGAATAATCTTGCACCCAACATTTTATTTTCCCCAAGATTCAATAATTCGAAGATCTAAAATCTATATCTTTAGAGAATTTTGATATTTATCTAGATCTTTGGAGAATTTGATTTTTATTTTGATATTGTGGCCAAACAATGTAATATTCTAAATAAACAATGTAACAATTAAAAAAAAGAAATAATCAATTACCCCACAGTTTTCTAGATAAACCAAAAGATAAAATACGTTAGTTTTAAAAATAATAAAAGTGTTGTTGTTGGGGTTCGAACCAATGTGCATATAACTTTACCCATTAATTTTTAAATCATTGAGGTGTTAAGTAGGAACTTTTCATGACGCACTTCATTATCTCGCTTCTTAGTAAAGGTTAAATGCAATTCGCGTTAGAGGTGTTATTTGTTTTCTTAAGTAGTGTTTAAGTGTCTTTCTATAAAAATTGTGTGCAATGATACTCATATGTCTCTCGTACCAAAACAAATGTTGAAAAAAATACATTTTATAGATATGATACAAAATATACTATTTTTCTATAAAAAAAATGCAAGATGAATTACGTCTCAACCAGTCTCAACCAGACGCACTGTGTTCTTGGAAACATATTAAGTCACATGTGACTTTCAATTGGGTAGTATAGGATCTTTAAGTGGTTAAATTGGCAGGTGATTCTTCCTAGTGATCCTATATTTATTTTTGTGTTTATTTTTTCTTAGATGACACGTCTGAGAGTAGGGATGGTTATACTATGATTTGACATGCATTTGTCTGGCATATTTAAAATGCTCAAAATGATACTATTTTTTCGAGTTCTATATCAATTAAGGGATTTTGACATGTCAATGTAAATATTAGATTTTCAAATCACGCACCATATATCTGCAAATTAATTGTTGGGACGTGCCAAACATATGAGGATAAATTTCTTGTCTATATTGGATCCGTGTGCTCACTTTTTGTTCCCGTGATATTAGCATGCGTCCAAATAATCACCGGCAGGGGTCGAAAATGTGTTTGGCGCCATTTACGTGGAGACGTGTAGTGACATATACTCTCTCCATCCTATAATAAATGACCTATTTAAAATAAAGTGATATTTTAAAATAAAGGATATCGATCCTCTCCTGTTAGATATCTTTTGCTCACCATTCTATTCAAATTCAATCATTAAATTAATCTATAGATAGGGGAGAGAAAAAGTTGAAAGAAATTAAACCATCATATTTAAATCTAATGGCCAGATATGGCACATGAGAGATGACAACACCAAAAATGTTGCTGAGGATCTGTTTCTTAAAATAAATGATTCATTTTATACATTTTTTCAATTCTATCATCTAATTAATAAAAACTTCAGCATTTTCAATACATGATAAGGGTACTATAGTAAAAACAATATTATCTCTCTTACTTTTATACACTAGTCTTAATCTATATAAAATATTGTATTGGGTCACTCATTGTGGGACTGAAGGAGTAGTTGTTTAGAGAATGATTCTTTTAAAAAATTTCATGCACATTTTTGTCTCTTCTTAAATTTGTGATACTCCCTCTGGTCTCATTTATAAGAAAAAAATTCTCTTTCTAGATACATTGAATAAATAATGTATCTAGACAACATATTGTCTAGATACATTATTTATTCAATGTATCTAAAAAGAGAATTTTTTCTTATAAATGGGACTAGAGGTAGTAGTATTTACAACTTAGCAATAAAATTAGGTTTTTTCTTTAGCCACCTCCCTATGGGGGTCACCCCCAGCGAAAAACCCAAATTACCCCTGCTTCGGAAATGAACTTCCGAAGCACTTTTTAAAAAAAAAACTCCACAATTCGGAAGTGCATCTCCGAAAACACCTCATGGGGGGTGTTTTCGGAGATGAACTTTCGAAAACACCTTTGTTCAGATTTTGGGGGGTTTCAGAAATGAACTTCCGAATTATGCAGAAACTGTGTTTTTTTTTATGTTTTTCTTAACAGTCTCGTATTTTTAATTAAAGGAAACCGGGAAATAAAATAAATGACATATAAACAGAAAAAACTAATATGATAAAAAAAGTAATATATACAAGCCGATCCAAATCCAAAAAAAATAGTGTGCTAAAGATACAATCCGAAAACAAAAAATGAATAAACCTGACCACTACTGGGTGTGCCTAACCCTCTCACCCTAGCCCTCCTCTGCCGCCTGTATGCCGCCGCACGGTCCGCGTCAGTGACGATCATCTCCATCACGGCGACTGCCTCTGGACCGCCCTGATGAACGACACCTCGATCCAACGCGTCTCGCCCAAGCATCTCTATCCGTTGGTAGATCGGCAGGAGATCAATGGCGTGGTCATCCTCGGCCTGCTGGTTCTCCAGGATCTCCTCGTGTGCTGGCCTAGGAGCGCCGGGAGCGTCGGGTGTCAGCAGAGGATGTGAAACCCGATATAACCATGTGACGTACCCCTCCACACTGTGCCAGTCCTGGGTGACCCGCCGGCGACGATACTCCTCTGGTACCACATGATGCTCCCAATCCTCAAACATGGCAGTAAGCTGCACTCTGGTCACTGTGTCGGGAGCAGCCTCGAAGGGTGACCTGGGTATCATCTGCACGAATCCGAACTGCCGCATGCACCGCTCAGGGAGATACCGGACCATGATGGTAGTCCCGCATGCCAACCAGCCAGAATATAGAGATATGTCGTCAAAGGGGACAATCTGAGTGTAGTCGCTGAACGGCCTCCAGGTGACGTCGTCGTGCATCGTGCGGTCCAGGTACCCACGGTATGGTCCCACCGCATTGTTCCCCCTCTGGAGAACGTATCTGGAGGCCCTGGGCATGGCGTCAACGTACGCAGGATCGATGTGGAAGTCGTGGATGCGGGAGAAGTAGGAGATGATCCAGCTCTAAAACAGAAGCACGATAATGTATTATAAATAAATATGAAACATAAATAAATACGAAACAATTAAAATGAAACGTACCGTAAGTAGTGTGCAGGATCCGACCAACTGCCTCGTCCTCCAGTTGGAGGCCTCATTCAGCTTCTGGTAGAGGTATGCCAGAGTAGCTGCCCCCCAGTTCCACTGGTGAACGGTATCCAGGTCCATGAAGTAGCGGAGGTATGTCACGTCGACGTACCTTGCACTCTTGTCCACAAAGCATGCAGCGCCTACCACAAACATGTACCAGCATCGGAGAGCGCAGCCGCGGTGATACTGTGTGAATAGATCGTCACCCGCCTCCTCGGCATCGGCCGCCGCGTCCAGGTGGTGCTCGAAATAAGCGCTCAGTGTGGTGAACCGGATATGAGGCCCATTTGTCGCGATGCACTCGAAGTCAGCAACTTCGGGCTCCATGCCCAAATAGAGCGCCATCCACTGACTGGCCTCGACCTTCTGGATCCGGGAGTGGGTCAACAACGGCCCCCTGATGGGCAGGTGGAGAAGACACTGCACATCATGCAAGGTGATCGTCATCTCCCCAACCGGAAAGTGGAAAGAAGACGTCTCCTTGTGCCAGCGCTCCACAAATGCCCCCTGCATGCCGTGGCTGATGGTGGTGTACCCCGTCATGCAGAGCCCTCTAAGCCCTGAACCTCGCACCGCGTCGTTAAACCACTCAGCTGCTGGTTTAAACAGACTGAAAATCTTCCGGGCGTGGTTCACCATTTTCAAAGGATCTCTCTCCTGTTACAAAAAAAACAAATAAAAGCATATGTTAAATAGACCGTTAAGAAAATATCGAATAAACGTCTAAATTATAAACGGTTAAATTAAAAAAATACCTCTCCCTCCCAGATACGCCGAGCGACGTGATCGCGGTAGGATATCAGCACGGAAGTGTCAAAGGGCCCTCCCGGGTAGCTGTCCTCCTGCTCATCCTCCTCCCCGGATGGAGGGTCAACATCCGGTACCCCCTCCGGCTCGTGGTATGGCACTGGCACCTTCTCCTCATGCTCCTCCTCCTCCTCCTCTCGCTGGCGGGAAGAAGATACCCGAGCCAGCCGACTCCTAGATCCAGATGAAGAGGTACCCTCTCCCACGTCCATGGGAACTCGCACACGTCGTCCTCGGCCCTGCCCCCGTCCCTGTGTCGACGCCAGCTGTGCCGTCGCCCGCTCGCGTCTAGCCGACGCAATCTGGGTCTCTCTACCCTGTCTGATGCGTGCTTGGTTGCCTGACATGTTCCTGGAAACAATTGAAATCGATTAATATGCGAGACAACAGAAAAAACTAAAAAAAAATTGAAATTCTGATACATTTCGGAAGTTCATTTCCGAAACTGGGAATGGAGGTGTTTTCGGAAATGAACTTCCGAAACACCCCTGCGCAGAACTTCTCTGCAACCTCCAATGGCAGACCCCAAAATCAAACTTCAAAACAACCCATAATGCTTCTAAACAACCTAAATACTACTAACAACCTACCCCTATATCATTTATGCAATTGAAAACAACCCTAACATGCATTTGAAATATGGATCTAACAAATATAAAACTTACAAATTGAGTGATTGGAGAGCTTTTGAATGTAGTATAGCAAGGTGATTGGAGCCTTTGATGCAGCCTTGAAAGTGGGTTTGCAGAAAATCTCAGAGGAGTTGAGTTTGATATTGTTTAGGGTAAATGATTTGGGGGGAGGGGGGCTATTTTGCTTAATCTGCAAAACGCGCAATATTTCGGAAATGAACTTCCGAAATGGTGTTTTCGGAAATGCATTTCCGAAATAAGCCAAATTTTTTTTAAAAAAAAGGCGCTTTCAGAGATGCATCTCCGAAAACACCTTTTTCTTGCATTTCGGAAATGCATTTCCGAAGTCAGGGATAGTTTGGGTTTTTCACCAGAGGTGGACTAGAAGGTTGGGAGGTGGCCAAAGAAATTTCCTAAAATTAACGATGATTTTAACGACGGTTTATTACTAATGATTGAATTAGCGACAGTTTTAGTATTATGAACAAAAAATGTGGATGCAAAATTTAAAAAAAATTATTCTTTTGAAAAAAATATTTCAAGGGGCAAAAACAAAATTTAAAATATTTAAAACGATGACAAACATATTTAATCTAACATTTTATAATAACAAAGTCGATTTAAAAAAAATTACATTAGATACGTCCTTTTTTTGCAATATAAGTTTTGAATTTTCTAAAATTAAGAGTTATAAAGAAAAACAAATCATCCATTTTCTTCCACTCCCAAAACCATTATTTTTTCCGTTGCATCTTTCGTTTTTTTCAAAATTCTTTACAAAAGATTCAAACAAAACACCTAAATGTCAAAGTATAAACTTTTTTTCTTCAGAATTTGTAGTATCTTGTGGCATATATAGCTAGCTTCAAACGTGTGGTTCTTTATATCTCATGCTGATCTTTTGGTTTTTCTTAGCTTACTATGGGCTATATTAGGTTTTATGATTATAAAAAAAAAAAAAGTCAAGGTAAAATGATTATAATTTTCATGTTGTAACTTTCCTGTCATTGAAGTAATGGAAAGATCAAAAGCTCAGCCTGAGGTACAAAGGAAAGTTACAACATGAAAATTATAATCATTTTACCTTGACTTTTTTTTTTTTTTTATATAATTTTTGAATATTTAATCTAAACACAAGTTGGGAATATAGTAATAGTACTAGCCGGTTCCGTCCCTTTTTGGAGAAAACTCATTTGCCAACTGAGCCAACGCTTTGAGGTTTAAAGAGAAAATTTTAAGTGCGTGCTAGTCAAACTTTATTTTCATATTTTGGACACTTTTATTAAAAATGACACATGCAAAAATATGTTGGATTTTAGGGAAGGTTCCTTGCTAGAAAAATTGATAAGATAAAATTTAAAATCGTAAACCATTTAAAACTCTAACAAAACCATTCAATTCTAATCGATAAATCTTTCATTCAAGGTTCCAAAAGTATGATCTATAAGTATTTCAAAAGAAATTTAGTTTATAAAAATTTGATTTTTGTAATTAGATCAACTATAATCATGTGTCAATTATATTGATCATGGGGGAAATATAAACATTAAAAAAATTATATTTTAAAAATATATTTAAATTATGACACCCTTAAAATTTTTGAAAATTGTGTTCATGGTTTTGATTTTTTTTTGACAGTTGATATTATAGCATGAAAGAAGTTCAATTTCTTAGAAATATTATGAAAATTTATATATACTGATTTATGATAGACTAACCTAAGTCAGATTTTTCGAAAATCTTTTAAATCTAATAATTTAATTTATTATCCATTCAATTAAGATGAATTAATTAAAAATATTAATTTTTCTAAAATTTTAATATATCAATAAAAAATAAATTTTTAAACTATATCTTTCTATATTAAAAATAAAAGCAATATATCAAGTCGCATATAATAAAGTGTTGTATTTAATCCTTAAATTTTGATAATAAATTATTTGATTATATAATAAACTATTAAACATGTAATTATGACCTATAAATAATGTTTAAATTTTACAATTAACAAATGAAATAAAATTATAAGGATGAAGAAAAATCATTTTATATTTAAAAATTAGTTATTAAAATAAAATTATATAAATTGGTTTAAATAAAAAATAAAGTATGATTAATAAACTAAAATTATATCAATTGGTTTAAGGAAATCAATATTTTAACTAATGCTGGTGTAGGGTAGTTGTTCTTCTTTCTTGGGCTTTGGTCCTCCATCTTACAAAAATATATATATATATATATATATATATATATATATATATATATATATATATATATATATATATATATATATATATATATATATATATATATATATACTAATAAATAAAATAATAAAAATTAGTACAAACAAAAAAGTCCAAATGAGTAACATTTGGTTAATTAATGAAAATACTAAAAATATGTTTAAAGGTCCATAAGAAAGAATTGAAAGTTACCCATGTTTCATGTTTAATAGGGAGTTACCTAGCCGCTGTGTTGCTCTAATTGTTTGAAGTATTCTCCAAATAAAACTTATTTATATGCATTTCAAGTTTATACTTTTGAAGCTATAAAACTTAAAAATTGAGCAGTAATTTTTGTTGGCCCTATGCGACAGGGCAGCTTGCATGGGACAGACACTACTACAAAACATATCTACATTGAAGATATATAATCACGGTCATTTATTCACCGTAATAACATCTTTTTTTACATGCATTTTATTTTATTTTATTTTATTTCAATAAGCAACATTTCATCACGGTTCTTGAATCCAATAGTGGTCATAGAAATTGGGCGACATGCTTCGAATCTCATCATCAATATTTTTTATTTTTTCAATAAAAATAAGCACGCGACCCTTAACATTTTTTGTTATTTAAAAATTGAAAGTATAACAACTACAATTGTTTCATTCAACCGTGGTAATATGTTTTATATTTCACTACGGTTGTTACTTGGAACCGTTGTGAAATTCTTTTCACTTAATAAAAACATAACAACCCATTTATTTTGTTCATAACACACAAGGATGCCCTAGAGAACGAGACGACAACGATAGTGAAATCTTCATCATCTTCATTCATTTCTGGAAACAAATATCTTTATCCATCTTCGACTTACGGTACGTTACCATTATGTGTTTGTTGTTAATTACTTGTTCTCTCTCTCTCTCTCTCTCTCTCTCTCTCTCTCTCGATGTGGTAATGGTATTGCTTTCTAAAAGTTTATGTTCTCCGCTAGGGTTTCTTTTTTAACATAATGACATTGTGATGTCTATTGTTCATGTTTTATTCAAATTTTGTGACAATAACTTTGTGTGGTTACAAACTCATTATTGGATTGTTGATATGCTTTAAGTTTTGGTGTTGTTAAAGGAAGTAAATGGCAACAAACACTAAGAGAAAAATATTCTTTTATTCATTAAGAATGCATTGCATTTTGGATCCTCAGCAGATGTGCCTACATTATATAATTTTATTCTTCATCCCTTTCATCTTCCAATTTGGAGGCCCCAGCAAATATGCTTACTCCTTCAGACTTCTGAACCTTTGAAGCTTCCTCAGACTTCTGCTTCTCTTCCTTTGCTTGTTTCTTCATCAGCTTGGTAATCTTCTTTTTAAAATACCGTTTTTTAGCCTTATACTACTTTGGTTTATGTTTACCCATTTTAGATGTAATATGATCTAGATAGTTATACAAGTGTCAGTTTTTACAAGAAGAAATATTGGATAAGGTACAATTTGTCTTGAAGACTATGAATCCGGAATTTGACTTTGACTATCGTGGATATTGTGGATAATTGCTTAGATTCTCTCTGCAGCTGTTTCTGCAAACGTCTATTTATGTTTTTACTCAGATTCTCTCTTATCTCTTTTTTTATCTTTTAAGTGTAGATTCTTGTGCCCACTTCATATGAAGAACATGAAGAAGGAATATGGAAAAAATAATAAGTATTTTGTATTCTTCATTTATAATATATTGTAGGCTTAAATAGTATTTTAATCCCTGTATGTTAGCAAGTTTTTGAATTTGGTCCCAGTATCTTTTTTTAAGTCTGAGTCCTTATATCTCATTTTTATGTCGGCATTAGTCCATGGGGTTAGATTTCTGTTTTAAAAAGCTGACTGGGCTAAGAGCGCTGATGTGGAAATGATTTATATTTTTTTAGTTAGAATAATACACATGTGTATATCTATTTGTTTCCCACCAAATATGTCAAATGTTCATAAATGTACATTTGTTTTTAGTCTCTGTAAATTATGATTATGTATGTCGGATGAAATTAAAAGCTCTATGTGTGGGTTAGAGGAGACGGACGAAGGAAGATGGAGAAATGCTCGATTTCATGATCAAGTCACGCAATCTCTTCAGTCAAACACTATTGAACCTGTGGAACTCACCAACAACTATGGTACCTTCCTTCTTTGTTCTACCGGTGAGTTAGTTGTGTTCATTATCTGTGGTTGAAACTTGTAAGTGATGGAGTTCAGTTTTATTTTTCATTACGGGGGTAGATCGAGCTTATTGGAAGCAACGAGTGTTGTGGAAGAGATAGATGGTCTTGAACAGTCAGGATACTGGTTATGGTGGTATAACAATGATGCTGATAGGTATAGTAGGATGATCATTAATGTGGATGCTCCCAATGTGTGTGTGTGTATATATATACATACATATATATATATATATATATATATATATATATATATATATATGCTTTAGAAATGAAATATGTAGTGAACATATATGTTGAGCTTAAAGGCAACTGCAATGTAGAAGAATTTGAACAAGTTGAAGTAGATAATGATGTTGGTATAGGTGATGATGTTGAAGTAGAATATGATGTCGGTGGAGATGAAGATGTTGAAGTAGGTAAATATGCTGGTGTTGAACCTATTGCAATAGGCCATGAATTTGGTGGAGATGAACATGTTGAAGTAGTAGATGATGTTGGTGCAGGTGATGATGTTGAAGCATGTGATGAAAGTAAGGACAATACACTTTCAAGATGATGGTTTATCATTTGATGACAGTGAGGATGAGAGGGCTCTTGGGTTGGATGATTGCTTTGATAAAGACTCAGCAAATAACAAAAATGGTAGGGTAAGAGTTCTAGCAAAGAAGCACAAGCATATTCTAAAGAAAGTACAAATTAGTTTAATAATGCAGTGTCACCAAGTGGTGTGGCTAATGAGATGGCCACAAATTATGCTAGTGATGAGCTTGGTAGTAGTGACCCTGATGCTTCTGGTGGAGAAAAGGAACCAAAATATCCAAGGTTTAAGAAGGAGGATTTGAATAAGAATTACAAATTCAAAGTGGGGTTAGAGTTTGTATCACTAAATAAGTTTAAAGAAGTAGTTATTGAATGATCTGTATTAAATGGGAGGGATATCAAGTATGTAAAAAATGACAAAGTTAGAGTAAGAGTAATATGCAAGGGAAATTAGCACTAGTAAGTAAAGTTTGGAATAAGCATACATATAGAATGAAGAAGTGGGTTAAAAGGAACACGTGTGGTAGGGTATTGAATAATAGTTCTGCTACTTCTAAATGAGTTTCTAAAACGGTGGCGGCTAGAATGACATCTTCTGATGGTATGAAGATTTGTGATATTGTCTCTGAAATAAGGGGTAATTTTTTGTTGGTATAACTATGAGTAGGGCATGAATTTTTTCGGTACAGAGAAAGCCAAAGAAGACAGATGCTCAAACTACAATACATGATCAAAGTCAGCCGAGTGATACTTAAACTACAACACATGATCAAAGTCAGACTATTGATACTTAAGCTGCAACAGATGAACATCAATAAAATGTAACACAAACTGATGTTGACCCTGAGTTCAAAATACTTGTTGCAGATCTTGCACCAGCATTTGAGGCAAATAAACCTCAACCAAATTATGGAAATTATAATAAACTAGGTTAAGACCTGCGTGATGCGTGGGATTTTGAAGAATTTTTTAAAGTAATATTGGATTATATATTTTAATTTTGTTTAGTATAATAAGCATTGTAATTGAGACGATAAGATGAAGAGAATAAAAGAGAAAGAATAATTTTAAACGAAAATAATATGTTTGAAATATAGAAATGATAAATAAGACGCTCCTATTTAAATTTCAAAATGTGAAATAAGTGTAGGAAAATTTCAATAATTTTGTTTTATATTTTCTTTTTTTCCCATTATTTTAACGAATATTAAGTCTTTATCATTTTATAGATGGAAGAAATTTTACATTCAAATGACTCGGACGCTATGCAAAAAGTCACCATAGTTAAAATTTGCAATAATTTTGTTTCATTTTTTTTTAATATTTTAAAAAATAATTAATCTTCATTATTTTATGAATGGATGAAATTCTACATTCGAACGACTCAGACTCTATGTAACAAATTATCATAGTAAAAAATTTCAATAATTTTGTTTTATATTTTCTTTTCTTTTTTTTATTACTCCAAATTTAATAATATATCTTAATAATTTTAGGAATAAAATAAAAAGATTGTATTATATTGACTAAAATAATATGAACTAAATTGAGTAAACAAATAGAATTAATTTTATTTTTCAAAAATATATTAATAATGATGAAACAAATGAGAAGTTTGCTGGAAAAATATATAAATTATTTTTTAAAAAATTATTTTATATAAAAGTTATTAGTAATCATTATTAAATTAATAGATTTTTGTAGTCACTGGTTGTTGAACCTATGACGTCTTATATTGAGTAAACTTTTTTGAAAAGTAAAGATGAATATTTAGTGTACCACATGAGAATATATATGATGTGACATAATTATATTATTTGATGCGACATAATTTAAATGACATGGACAAGAATTCACGGTTCTAATATATATATATATATATATATATATATATATATATATATATATATATATATATATATATATATATATATATATATATATATAATAATTCTAGTGAGTGAAAGGTAATAATTTTAAAAAAAAAAAATTATATGAAAGGGGAAAAGTGTAACTATTGATCCACATATGAAATTCTCTACTAAGTAATATCATCTTTGATTTAAATTGTCTCTGATTTGTGTTGGGTTGCTGGGATGGTGAATTGGCTTTTGTTGTTAATGTTTTCCTTTTTACTTTTGACTGTTTGGTTTTTAAGGTAGTCCTTATACTCTTTGTTTTTTAAGGTTGAATTTGTTCTTATTTATGTATTCCACTATATACTTTTTCCATTAAAATAAATTAAAAAAACTCCTGCTCCCTATCTGATGAATTTTCCCATACATGAAAGATTGCTAAATCCAATTTTTTTGGACAGAGACAGAGATAGAAGATGAAGGTGCAAGAAATTAGTGTCAGCTTTATTATGTGCAACAGTAATGTCCGTGTCATACGTAATTAAGGTGAAAGCGAGATGATGTGGTTGGTTTCATAAAAACAAAATTCATGATTTATTAACTTGTTTGATTCTTCGTTTGTCTCTTATTGGTACAGCATAGCAGTGACAAGTTCCATATCTTCCTCAGGATTACAATTTTGGTGGCCACTCCCTTTATGGCTCGTTTAATTAAACCTATTTTATTTGTTTGGGAGATGCTAGCCAGTGTACTCAGGGTTATGATTAAGACTTTAAAATAGTAAATTTATCTCGATAATCTGCGTATTTAATGTCTCGAAAATTAAAATATTAAATTTTCAATAAAATATTTTCTTTTTTTGGAATGCTTAACCATTGTCGTGAGGGCATTGGTTAACAAAACCCTATTCATTTTAGTAAATTTTTTTGATACTCTTTCATACAACTTGATATTGTACCAGTTCTAGTTGACACAGATTAATATTATTAAATATTCGGCTTAAACAAATTATAACTTGAGTTTTTTTTTTTTTTAATAGGCAAACAATCTATTAAAGGAAGCTAAAGGGAGCTTCACCCAACAGAACAAACACCGACAGAAACTATTTCATCTCAAAACAAAGGAGAGGAAAAGAGTTCCAAGTGTAGAAATTACAACAATCGATAATCTTACAAAAGGAGGATAGCCAATTCCAAGATCTAAAAACAATAGCCGACATACAATCGACGAAACTCGGGCTAACATTGTTAAAAATAATATCGTTCCTCATAAGCCATATGCTCCACACAGAGACAAACCAAATCATCGACACCACTTTGCATTTCCTCTTGCTCAAGATTATAACTTGAGTTATATTATAGTTCAAAATTCTATAATCAGTAGATTATTGGTAAACTATATTAGCTGGATAAGTAGTTGGAGGTGGAGTTTCAAATTCGTCTTTGTAATTGTTAGAGGTCAAAGGTTGGTTTGTTGTATTTTGTTTGTATTGATGTTGTTGGCTTATGTTGTTTTTAGGTTTGTTTGTTTTTGCACTCAGGGTAGTGGTACATAGCCCAGGTTCTTGTCGCTTTTGTTTTTGCTATTTTTGTGTTCTCTCTACTCCTTTTTTAACCTTTCCTTGTAAAGATGTTACTATTTTTTTAGTTACTACTATTATTTGGGGATAAATTAACTATAATTTTACAATGGGTAGCCAAGGCTGCATCTTCTTTTAATTACTACTTAAGATATGGTGTTTATGAGCAATGATTTTTTTTCTTCAAAATATTTTAAAGCGTTTTTGATCCTAACACTCTTAAATTTTTTGACCAAATGACAAATATAATAAGGATCTTTTTGAATAAGTTATAACTTTTAACTTTTAAAAAATATTTTAAAAATCAATTAAAAAAATTGCAGAAAAAAATAAAATAAAACATATTTGATAATTATATTTTTAAAAATTATTTTAAAGTTAGTGCAATATTATAAATTTGTCACTTATAAAAAATGTACAAATTTATTTATTTATTCTCTTTCTAATTTTCAAAACTAAAAACTAAAACACATGTAGCGGGTTTAATTGACGGATGATAGTTGAGAGCATAATTTCTGTTGATGCTCTTATACATCATACCAGAGTAGTTAAGGCAAGGTGCAGTGTTGGATGATATGCAGGCTATGATGTAACAACTGGTGTTGCACTTCCCTCCTCCTCGTTAAGGATCTTTGTGATTTTTCTCCTTCTTTCTTGTCTTAAAATATGATGGACAATGTTTAATTCAAGTTTGGGCCGGGGGTTTATTTCCTTTTCTTTTTATTTGCTTTTATTTGTGTGTTTGTTAGCTTTTGTTGATTTGTTTATGTTATTTTACTTTTAAAAATACCACTGTTTAAATATTTTTCGAATTAGGACCGTTAAATTTTTTAAAAAAAAGCTTTGATTAGGGAAAACCGGGAAAGTGTATAGAGCTAGAGGAATCAGAGGCTAAGTCTAGAGATACTGGAAAAGTTTGATAAAATAGGTATTACTTGAACAACCTAAGTCCCCAAAGTAAGATACGAGTATAACGTGTATTTTGTACCATGGCCCCCAATTTCGAGAAGTACCTCCTAAGTAGTTTATTTTCGACAGTCTAGAATATAATTGATTTGCATTGCATATTTGATCAATTGAGAAACACACAAAAAAAAAAGGATGAAAAGGAAGTAAAAAGAAATTGCGTCTACTAAGTTGGGTAACCTTCACTCGGTTATTCAACCCAACGGTGGTTGAACCTCGACGTCAACACATAAGGTGCAAATAAATAAGCGCACATGTGTGTGTACATTCATTTGCAAATAAAAGCAACAAGTTACTTGTGTGTTAAAAAACTTTTTGAATAAAACCCTCGATCGATGTTATGTGTATGTGATGATTCTAAATGTTTTAATTTGGTTGTCTTGAACAAAAGGGAAGGAAAATTGAAGAGTGAGACCTTAGTACAAAGCATATTTAGATCGGTATCGGAAAGGGAGATTTGGTTCGTAGTTTCACTATGCTTTGAGTCCTTATAAATACCTTTGGTGTCAAATAAGTACAGGGAGAACTAGATCTTAGTCGATCAGAACAAAAACTCAAGTATGAGCACCAATAGTTTCATTTTTGTAAGCTTTTTCATTATTGAACCGCTTGACCCAAAAAGTTACATATGCAAGCTTTGTTGCTCGAGGACAAGCAACAATCTAAGTTTGGGAGAGTTTGACAAGTGGTTTTTGCATTATTTATGTTAATTGTTTTCTTTCATTATTTTACCGTTTTATACTTGGTAGTGTGCTTCTGGTATTTTCAGGCTTTAATAAGTGTCCCGAGCGAAAGAGGAACCGAAAGGAACAAATCGTAAAAAAAGGCAAAAGACGGGTTTTTCTCCATGTATTTTTCAGAGAGCTCCTACGGGCGGCTGTTATAGTTGTTACGGGCAGTAGCAACACGTGCACTCTCTCCATACAAATTTCAGGGGCCTGTTACGGGCGCTCGTAGCACCTGCTACGGGTCGTAGCAGGTTTGCGCCTCCTGCATCCTTTTTTGCTTTTTCGGTTCACATTGTTGTTATTTTGGGAATTTGTGCTGATTATGATTTTATAATCAACCTCTTTGATAGGCACTGAACAAGAAAAAAACATCCACAAATAGAATTGGCTATAAAATTCACAGGTGGTTTTAAGTTTGAAATATCTCTTGTTTTAGTTTTGACTTACAATTTCGCTTATTCCAAGAAGTTGTTGTACTCAAGTCTCAATTGGAGCATCTTAATCTTTGTTAATTCAATTTATTTAGTCGTCAATCGGTTCTCTTTATCTTTATTTATAATAAGCACTTTATATTTTTGTCATTAATCATGATTTCAATTTGATTATTGCTCTGTTTGTGATGTTTCTCACCATGAGTGAGTAGTCCTCTAAGGACTTAAGAGCATGAGACTTATCTCACGACTATTCATATGAACTTTCAACCATTGATTACGAGAATTTAATTCACATGTTATTTTAAAACTTGAATTTTTAAAGACAACCTTTATACGAAAGTAATGAGTAATTTGCAGGTATTGATCATACACTGAAAGTGTACGCATAAGTACCCAAAACAGGTTTTTAAATAACTAAATACAAATCGAAAGTGTCCAAATTCAATTGAGAAAAGTTTCATCTTTATAGCTGTGTAAGAAATAAATCTTTTATGAATAATTTGGACTAGCGAGAGCAGACGAATTATTCATCTCAAATAGGGCAACACGTTGACAAAAGTAGCTATTGTCCAAATTTATCTATCTTCTATAATAGTGTTGAATTTCTCGTAATTAAAGTGTAAGAATATGTCGGAGTAAGGATCAAGAACCCTAAGTCTTGTTTCTCTCATTATATTTAAGTGCTTTTGTTTAAGTTGTCTTTACTAAAGTGCTTTTTATTAAAATGGAATAGAATTCTGTAATCAACATTTGATCTATGTGGTTCGATAATTTTTTTATACTATTTCTCAACGTCGTACACTTGTGGCATCACATAATTAATGAGTTCTAGAGAAATATAGAAGTAGATTAGTGAAGTTATAAAAATAAATATAATAAATATAAGTAGTAGAGAGAAGTGTGTAAAACCTGTATCTTTTATAAAATAATTAGAATAATTTATAGATGTATGTAGAATCCTCATTGAACCTTATAATAGGAAGATGTTATCATTTGTAAAACAAGTTAGTAAAAGCTAGTAAATCAACAAGTGTAAGCAAAAATTAAAGAGAAAAAAAACCGAAATAAAAAATATCACCAACAGTTTCATCCATCATGTTCTTCACTCTTAATTAACAATTTAATGCATCTCATTTTATCTGCCTTCATTCAATAATTAACTCCATTTTAATAAAAAATTCTCTTTCAAGGAGATAATAATACCCGTTTCTTTCACAATTCCTTAAGAGATAGAAGAAGGAGAAATAAAATGTGCTCTCTTAATTCTAGTAGAGGTAGATTGGAAGAACCTCATGATATTAAAGAATACGTCTTTGATCATTTTAAAAAGTTTTTCAAAGAGGAAGTGGTGTGTAGACTGGAGCCTAGTGGGATTAGTTTAAATTCTTTGTCAATTGAAGATTCCATGGAGTTAGAGAAGCCATTCACGGAAGAGGAAGTAAAGGAGGTTATTTGGTCGTGTGATGGGAACAAAATCCCGGGCCCGGACGGCTTCTCTTTAGATTTCTTTAAAAGGTTTTGGCTTTTTCTAAAAGGTAACGTGATGCTTCTTTGCAACGATTTTCAATCAAAAGGTACCTTAGTGAAATCCATCACGTCTTCTTTCTTAACTTTGATACCGAAAAACAAAAATCCGCAAGATCTATTTGAATACCGTCCCATTTGCTTGGTAGGTAGTATTTACAAAATTCTAGCGAAGCTTTTAACCGCTAGAATCAAAGTTGTTATCGGCAAATTGGTGTCCCCTATCCAAACCGCTTTTGTCCCGGGTAGGAATATGATGGATGGTGTCTTGATGGTGAATGAGCTCCTTGATTGGGCAAAGAGGAAGAAAAGAAGTTGTCTTTTGTTAAAAGTGGATTTTGAAAAGGCTTATGATTCCGTCTCTTGGAACTTTCTTAGGTTTGTTTTGAAGAGAATGGGGTTTGGTGAGAGGTGGATGAAATGGATGGAAGCATGTGTTTTTACTAGTCATATGTCCGTCTTGGTGAACGGAAGTGCCACGAAAGAATTTTCGACACAAAGAGGCTTGCGTCAAGGTGACCCGTTGTCTCCTTTCCTTTTTGTTCTAGTCATGGGAGGCCTAACCGCTTTGGTCAAAAAGGCGGTGGATGTGGGGGATTTCAAACCTTTCAATTTTGGAGAAGAGGATCATGTTGACATTCTCCAATTTGCGGACGACACCGTTATCCTAGGTGAGCCTTCTTGTGATAACCTTTGGAATATGAAATTCATTTTGAGAGGATTTGAGCTTGTCTCGGGATTGAAAATCAACTTCTCGAAAAGTAACATTTTAGGAGTGCACGTGGGTGATTGGCTCATGAATACGGCAACATCGTTTCTATCTTGCAAGAAAGGAACGATTCCTTTCAAATTCTTAGGTATCTTGGTTGGTATTTGTCCTAGAAATAAGAAAGCGTGGAAGGAGGTTATAAACAACATGAAGGATAGATTATCGGCTTGGAAGGGTAGGAATATTTCAATTGGGGGGAAGGTAACTCTTATTAATGCGGTTCTTAACGCAATTTCGACGTTCACTTTATCCTTTTATAAAGCACCCTCAAAGATCATTCAAGAGATAAGAGGGATCCAAAGCAACTTTTTGAGGAGCGGAAACGTGAATAAAAGGACCATTCATTGGGTGAAGTGGGAAATAGTGTGTAAGCCCAAAGAAAAAGGAGGCTTGGGATTTAGGGATGTTCGAGAAATGAACAAAGCTCTTCTCCTCAAGTGGAAGAGGAGGATTTTAACGGAGAAAGACGCCATTTGGAGGAGATTTATCGATTTGAGGTATTGCAATCCTAAGCTTAAGGTTCAAGCGACGGGAGAGGATATCATTAATTCGGACGACTCAATTTGGTGGAGGGACGTTATTAAAAATGATTTGAACTTTCTTTTTTTTTGAGCAAGAAGGCTTCTTCGGTTGTGTTAAGTGCTTTTTAAAAAACGGTAAAAACATTCTTTTTTGGCATAGTATTTGGTTGGGAGATCAAACAATTCGTGTTTTATTTCTGGAACTGTATGATATATCAACCAAAAAATTGTGCTCGATTGAAGACGTTTTAATCTGGCAGGATGGAGTGCTTTCTTGGAGTCAATTCTGTCTGTTTGGCTTTTCTTTCTCTGCTGCAGCGGTATCTCACACAGCATGAACAACCACGGTCACTGCTACAGAAGCAGCACTAGTGGCGCTCCCTCAGTTCAATGCTCCCGGCGATAACTTCTCTTACTGACGAGGATGATAGCTTCGAATGGAAGTTTAATGCGAATGGGGACTTCTCGGTAGCTAGTGTCTCAATTATGGAGTCGAACACCAAAGATCTTGCTTGGCCGCACACAACGGTAAGAATGTAGAATGTTGTTTGGAAGTTAAAGATTCCTCTTAGAATAAAAGTATTTGCTTGGAGGTTCTTTTCAAATAAACTTCCTTTAAAAGATCTTTTGTTTCATAGGAGTGTTCCTAATATCAATTCTATTGATTGCTCTTTTTGCTTGGCACATCCGGAGAACTTGAATCATTTGTTTACCGATTGTTCAGTTACAAGAGCGATTTGGAGAAGTATTTATATTTGGATGGGGGAAGACTTAGCCATTTCTTTAGAAGAGTTTTTGAATTTTGGACATATCCAAGACAAGGTGAAAAATGTTAATCACAAAAACAAGATTAATATCATTTGGATAGCAACTATTTGGAATCTTTGGCTCATGAGAAATGCTATCATTTTTTAGAGTAAGCCTTATAGTTATGACGAGGTGTTTTCTAATGTAATTTTATTTTCTTGGAGATGGTTGGTTTTAAGCCACCCTTTGTATCAAAATAGTTTGTATGATAGGTACAAGGTACTGTTGTCCTGTTTCAACTCTTACTAGAGTTTTTGTGTCGTAAGGGTTGCACCCCTAGTGCGATTACTTATAAAAAAAAATTATTCAAAATAAAATTAAAAACTTTGAACCAGAAATATGCATGACACAAAAGGAACGTACGGTACTGCATCCTTTCTTATCTTCTCATTGAGTAATCACTATTGCACAGTTTTTTGTTTTTATTTTTTGATAGTTGAAAATATGAACGCCTCATTAACTAAAAGCTTAATTACTATTTACTGACTGCACCACTATTCACTACGTGGTCCATGCATCCTGATCGATTCAAAAGCCCATAAAAGAGACAATACCCTTTGTTTTCCTTATTCAGAATCATTTAGTATTGATAAGTGAAAGCTAAAAATGGATTGGCATTTTGAGAGAACAGTACCATTTGTTCCTCCTCCAGAGTCTTCTTTAAGCTTCTTATATAACTATAACAACTACACTTATTCAGGTAAATATAACACTACTCCTCAAATCATTCACCTTTATACACCATTGTAATTTTCTAATTCTTTATGTTTCAAAACTACAGTTGCATGGATATATTGTTATTAAATGTTAATAGAAAATCATGAGATATTAGTGCAAAGAAGTAATAAAATAGATTTAATATATTTCTTAGGTTCCGTCTATTTTGGCTTTTCTTAAAAAGATTTAATATATTTCTTAGGTTCCGTCTATTTTGGCTTTTCTTAAAACTGATTTCTAATGTTACATAATTCTGTATAAAAAATATTTACAATGAAAAATTTCAAATTAAAATTTAGTTTGAATAGTTATTCTAAAATGTTTTTTTTTTTTGTGTAAGCAAGATGGAATATATTGGAGAACTAAGGGTTATTCTAAAATGTTATTTTAAATATTTTATCTTTTCATCAATTTTTTTTTAAATATTAAAATTTTAAAAAATCACTTAAATTTGAAACTATTTCAAATATATATACTATTTGAAAAAATTACGATTTGGACTATATTTTGTTTTCAATAATGTTTATTTAAGTTATAGGATGTCAAAAGTAATTTTTAATTTAGAAAAACCAAATATAAAAAAATCGTAATATTTTCAAAAACCATTTTGTAAAATCTATTTCAAAAAATATAAAGAAAAAATATATTTTTTAAAGCTGAAACAAATATACCTATAAAATCATTATTTGATTATGTTGGATTATTAGGAATGGAAGCTAGTGAAGTGGCAGTGGGTGAGACTCAACAAAGGTTGCTTTCTGCGAATGATGATGAAATGAATATGAATAATAATGGAAATGACTACCGAGAGAAGAAGAAGACGAAGAACACGAAGATAAAATTAACAAGTAACCAAGTTGAGTCATTGGAGAAGAGTTTCCAAGAAGAAATAAAGTTAGATCCTGATAGAAAGATGAAGCTTTCTGCGGAGCTAGGGCTTCATCCTCGCCAAATTGCTGTCTGGTTTCAAAATAGGCGTACTAGGTGGAGGACCAAGCAGCTTGAGCATTCCAATGATGTGCTTAAGCAAGAAAATCAGAAGCTCAAAGAAGAGGTAGCTAAACTACTTTTTCACATGCATATCTCTTTTCTTTTTTTTTGATCACTCACATGCATATCTCTTATGATTATGGTGTTTATAACTTTTTACCTGAATTGGCTACTGTTTCCTGAACAGGTGATGGAGTTGAAGGAAAAGCTAAAAGAGAAAGATGATTTCAGGATGCAGACATTTGGTGATGAAGTAGTAGAAAGCCCGTTGGAAGGGTTTGGAGAGTTTGAAGGATATAATCCATATCCAAGTTCCCACAATCAACATGGAACAACAAGTAGCATTCAACAAGCTGCAGAGGGATACATCAAAAGTTCTTTCATTGTTGAAGATTTTGACTCAGTTTCATTGCATCAGGAATGCTACTGGCCTTAGTTATAGTTCTTGAGTTTATGAGTCATAATGCACTAGTAATAGATTTCTGAAATATTGAATTAGAAAGTTTTGGATGGTTTAAATACATTTAATAACTGCATTATGATATGATTATGAAATTATTTAAGTTAGAATGAGTATTTATCTTAGTTGGAGTTTTATTTTAACTACTAACACGTTGAGCTTTTTAGCTTTTGAGCATTTTGCCCTGTTATTTATTATTAACATTATTATTATAATGATTGACATATTTTTATTAAGGGTTGCAAAACGGGCCGTGGCCCGCCGGACCGGGCCGCGCACCCGCCAAAAAATGGCGCGTTGGGTTGGGATTTTAGGCCCGCCGATCGCCAAAACCCGCCCCGCTAAAACCCGTCGCCCGTCATAGCGCGTTGCCAATGCCCACCGCCCGCCAAAGCCCGCCCCTCCTCCAAAATTCTCTCTTTTTTAGTTATTCTAGTAATTTCAATTTTTGATGGTTTATTTTATATATTCATTTGTAAATATATATATCTATAATATTTTTTAAGTAAAATTTGTTAAAAAGTTGCTTTTATAAAAATTTGACAAGATGTCTTGATAGATGGTGAGACATCATATCTTTTGTTTTCTATGTACTTCTAGAAGTGTGAGATACTTGTATGTCTGCTACAGTTGTTTTCAACTGTGCTTAGAAGATTTATTTAGATCTAAAAGATTTTGAATTTTTGCACATATTTTGTTTAGAAAAGATTATATAATATAAATCAATTTGAAATTTTTTTAGTTAAATTATAATCCGAATGAAAAAGATTTTATTGGATCCGGTTTAATTTAAAAAGATTTAATTTGTCATATATTGGATTTGATTGATTTCTTATTACTCTTAATTAGGCTTTTTGGCCTAATCTTATTTCCTATATAAAGAGATAGTTTATCATATTTGAAGAGTCAACCCTTTTGAAGAAAGAATTCATGTGTGTTGTAATTGAGTTTCTTTGAGTCTTTGTATTTTTGTTTAATGTGTAATACTCTATTCTAGAAAGTCTTTCAGAGGGAAAAAGTATTTGGTCTAAAATCATGATTTTTGTCACACTACAAATTATTTGTTCTTGCAAACAATTGAGAGAGTGTATGAGTGAAAGTGAGAGGATTTTAGATTTACGGGGAGCTTGATTTGAAGTTCACAAGTAGTATTAGGAAAAAGAGTTAAATTGCATTGCAGTCGATATCATTAATTTGATATTCTGTCAATTATTTGTTTTATGTGTGTTTGTAATTTGATTCATCACGCTTGTATTATTTGTTTGTAATTTGTGTGTAAATTTAGGCCTAATTTGTTAGATATGTACCATAAGATGCCTCTTCATTTAGTTCATTAGACTTGGGTTCATATAAATGTGTTTTAGCCTTTCTACAATTTGATACAAGTCAAAATTCTGAGTGTTACTTTAATCTCAAGTTAAATTTCTTAGATCTGTGTTGGTTAAAGCATTGGGCTGATAGTGTCTGGTTTGATACTAAATTATTGTACTAAAATACTTGTATCTTTAACTTTAATCAATGTAGAAGATATTATCATTTCCAATTGAGAAAATCATCGAAGAATGGAGTAGGCTTTGCGAGGATGAATTGAAGAACCACTATATATCCAATGTACATTGTATCATGTTAAGCATAATTTACCATAAAATTGTCATTTAAAATTAGATCATGTTGATAGTGTTTCATAATATTAGTGCAGGTCCGTGATGCATTTAAGTTGATGAATATTCACGTCTTGAAAAGTTTGTATTGACTCTAAGTTTCTGGATTTAAATTTCTTATTAATGCAACTTCAAGTTTAATTGCGTTAATGATTTTGTTTAAGTTCTTGTCGCTATGATAATGAGGAAACCTATGATATTTAATCTATTTATCACTTTTTTCTTTTGCTCATTATCTTTCTTTTTTGCACTTTATCTTTGATTTTGTAAAAATAATTCATTTTTGAATTCGGTTGTTTTAAGGGAAACAACCTATTTAACCCCCTCGAGACCTTATCTTATATATATTCTCGTCCAAAAATTGGCCTCAGAGTTGGTTCTTTTGACTAAGTCTAAGCGACTTCCAAAGTTGAGTATGTAGATTTTGATCCTAAAAGGTAAAAGAACCAAAATGCAAGCCTCCAATTCTCTTAGATCCAGGTTTTTGCTTCGGGTATTGCATCCAAATCATCAAAGGTTCCTCATGCTACCGACCCTAGAAAAATTCTTAAAGAAAATTATGACACTAGGAATTCGGTCGCATTATGCTTGAATATAAATCATATTGTCTCTAACCATAAGTACAAGGCATATGTCTCTAGTTTTTGTCAAATATTCAATAGAACATGAGTACCATGTAGACAAGGCTGCCAAAAGGGAAATCAATATTTATTTCCTTAAATCGGTTGAAGATCACAATATACTGAAGTTCATTGGTCTCCACTTAAAATTTAATCCTGGTCATGTTAGAGCCTTTTAATAACGTGTTGATATTTCTTTTGCTGGTATTCATTCACTTTAAATTTGACAAAAAATTGATTAAGTTTGATGTTGAAAACTTTAAGATGATGGGAAAGACTTTTTTAAAGGGTCCTCTTAACACAATTAATTTCACATTAGTCAAATGAAGTGTGCAATGCGGATGTTGCAATGGGTAGTTGTTAAGTTCACTATGCCAAATAAGACCTTAGGCAGTGCTTTTTTAATCTTAGGCAACACTTTTAAGTGTTGCTATTCTAGAGCTGCTACAGGTATAAACAACGTTTTTTAATGTAAAAGCGTTGGCTTAAGTGCACTTTACACAATGTCTTTTGTTAAAAGCGTTGGCTTAAGTGCACTTTAGGTAGCACTTCCTGCTAAAAACGCTGACTTAATTGCACTTTATGCAGTGCTTCCTGTTAAAAGCGATGACATTAGTGCACTTCAGGCATCACTTTTGGTTAAAAGCGTTGGCTTAAGTGCACTTTAGGAATCACTTTATGTCAGAAGCGTTGGCTTAAGTGCACTTTAGATAGCGCGCTTTATGATAGAAGTGTTGGCTTAGGTACACTTTAGGCAACATTTTTTATTAAAAGTGCTGACTTAAGTATACTCTAGACTATGCATTCTGTTTAAAAACCCTGGTGTAAGTCCTCTTAAGGCAGCACTTTCCGATAAAAGCGTTGGGGTAAGTCATTTTTTGTCCCATTATCAAAATTTTCTCTTCAATTCAAATATCATAAATTCTACAATTCTCACAATCATAAATCAATATTGTATCGTGAACAATAATAACCACAAGTGAACTAACTTGAATTTGCTTAAATTTCATAATCTCTATAATACAAATTCAAAATTACATATATGGAGGAAAATAATAACCTATATCTATTCAAAATTATATAATCTCCATGATATATTGAAGTATAATTCCTTCTTTTTTATAATATAATATATAATTACTTCAATGATATCTTCCTTTCAAATCTTTCATATTTATATATCTTTCACTTAAGACATTAATGTGATCAATCAGCTTTGTCATAAATATCATATTTATTATATTTCAATCAATATTTTAGTGAGCAAAATCAACATATTTGATAAAAAAAATTGAAACTAGTGAGTACCATATTTTTGTGTGTGTGTGTGTGTGTATGTGTGTGTGTGTGTGTATATACATATTGGCTTGCTAACGTAGATCTATTTGTTTTTATGAAGGTCTATTTTAGCAAGCATTAACTAAAAAATGGTTAAATGCACTCTAAGGTGCTGTTTTTAAAACACGCCTTCATACAAATAAGTGGGTGTATTCTAGCAAACTCCATAGGAGTTTGCTAAAATACACCCACTTATTTTTATGAAGGTGTGTTTTAGCAAGCTTTATCTAAAAAAATAGTTTTTGGATAGCAACCGTTTGGAGTCTTTGGACAATGAGAAATGCCATGGTGTTTGATAATAAATCTTATAGTTTTGATTGGGTCTTTAACAATGTTATATTTTCTTCTTGGAGGTGGTTGTTCTCAAGCCAAGCTTTGTCCAATTTTTGTTTTTATGATTGGTACAAGGTTCCCTTAGTTGGCTTTTGATCCGTTTAGAGTCGTTATTTGTAAGGGTTGCACCCCTAGTGCGATTTCTCTATAATCAATTGCTTATTGAAAAACAAATCTAAAAAAATAGTTTAATGCATCCTAAGGTGCATTCTACTATAATAGACCTTCATAAAATCAAGTGGATCTACGTTAGCAAACCCCATATATATCATGTGTGTGTGTGTGTGTGTCTATATATATATATATATATATATATATATATATATATATATATATATATATATATATATATATATATATATATATATATATATATATATATATATATATATATATATATTGAAAATTTTGGTCCACCAAAATGCATATTTTTAATTGTTGCACTTAAAGTGGTGGGATAAGTCATTTGAAAGTAAGCTAAAATGACACTCATATATTATATCATTATCATATTTTTTTGCAAAAACTATTGATTAATCTTTAACTTCTAGGATCACAATTAAGAACTTACAATTTTTCCTAAGTAACTATTATTTGACATATCTGTATTCACTCTAATCCTCCTTAATTTCATTCAATTTATCTTCCAAGTAAAAAATTTGAAGTCATCAAAGTACTCCATAATATAATATAAATTGACTTAGTTAAAATCAATTAGATATAAAAAAATCGTGAAGTTTCAAAATAGTAAATAAATTTTAAATCCATACCAATTTTAGAATATGATACTCACTATGTATTCTGATACGTGTAATGTTGTTTGATTTAGTCTTTGATACTCGAACTCCTATTTACTAGTGTTCCACTATTTTGTTTATACTAAAACATTTTCGTTGACAAAAAAACAAGCATCAAATTAAAATTTCTTATTACTAAAGGTATCTTTCAAATAAGAGAATCACTATAACTTTTCTCTTGTCTCTAAATGAAGAAAATGGCACAATGCTTCCAACATCCATTATTTTGAATTGGATAAAATGAAATTTAGTTATTGAATTTGATCAAAAACTATCAATTTAATAGTAAATCTTACAATATCACATATTGCTCTCATTGCCTTGCATGTTTCAATTCTTCTATACAATACTTACTTTCATTTTATATAGATATAATTATAAAAGTTGTATACTTTGTCAACATGGTTCAATCTTAACAACTATTAAGAATTGATTTTTAGACTCATTATGGTTATTTATAATCAAACATAAATTTCACTAAAAACCCATAAAATTAAAAATTAAACCCTAAAGAATCAAATTAAAAATATTTTATTGCAAGCACAAAGAAAAAGAAACAAAAAATTTCATTGCAAGCATAAAGAAAAAGAATAAAAAAATTTCACAAACCTTAAATAATAAAAAATTAAACATAAAACCTACAAAATAAAAGAGAAGAAATGAAAAATTTGACATCATTTTTATTTATTTACGGATGCTGCCTAATATACTACTTAAGGCAACCGTTTTATTTATTAATAAGCGGTGCCTAATGTATTACTTAAGGCAACGCTTTTATTTATTAATAACCGCTTTCTAATATACTACTTAAGGCAGCACTTATTTATTAATAAGCACGGCCTAATGTATTACGTAAGGCAACGCTTTTATTTATTAATGAGCGGTGCCTAATGTATTACTTAAGGCAACACTTTTATTTATTAATAAGCGCTGCCTAATATAATGTTATTTTTTTTATAAAAAAAATTAATGATTTTATGTGTAAATTAGACAACACTTTTTGTATATTTACGGGTGTTGCATGATAAACTACTTAAGGCAGCACTTTTATTTATTAATATATAAATGCGCCAAATGTACTACTTAAGGCATCACTTTTATTTAATTAATAAGTGCTGTCTAATGTACTACTTAAGGCAGCAATTTTATAAGCGCTGTCTAAAGTAAAGGCGTTGTCTAATATATAATTTTTATAAATTATTATTATTTTATTTAACATACAACAACACTTATATTATAAAGTGCTACCTATGTGGATATCTTGTGCCAAAACTTATTATTATTATTATCAAAAAGCGCTGCCTAATGGCCTGTTTTATTTTTAGCAGCGTTTTTATTAAAAAGATCTATGAAAATTTATAGATCTTTTTTTTATCTATTATGATATAAATTCCAGAAAAATAATAGGCCCAAAATCAATCGTATGCTAATGTTTTTATTATTTCCATTTTGAAGAAAATCAATTCGTAAAAAAAAATCTTATTTAATTCATTTAAGTAAAAAAAATTAAATTTTTGTAGGAGAAATCCTATAATGTGATAAACTTTATTGCAAAAAAATCACGAAAAAACATAGTTTAGATCATAAAAATGAATCTTATGTAACAAATTTGCAGCTATAATTGTCATTATATCATATCATGTCAGCAATAATAAACATGGTTCTGTAGGACATCCACTTTAACATTTTTGTCCTGCTGACATTGCCACGTAACATCCATTTTAACATTTTTGTCCTGCTAACATTGCCACGTGGCAGTGTCACGCCAGATGTGTTAACAGACGTTAGTAGGAGGAGTCAAAAGTGTGGATGAAATTTTTTTTAAAGATCACCTTTTACAGAAAATATTTAGAGGAACTAAAAACAAAATATGCATATTTATAAATATCAAATATTTAACCTTATTTAATATCATAACATGAATTTGCTACTAAATTCTTAAAAATAATTAACTGCATAAATTCAATAAAACCTTTAAACATAAAATTTTATACAAAATACATGTAGTTCAGAGAAGTAGCAAAATATTTTGAATATTAAATTCAATATATTGTTAATTAATAGTTTCACAAAAAGTGCTCGCTTCGATTACGATATTCGAGTGTTTGGATTTAAAATCAAGCAAAAAATTATACTCAAGAAAACCAAGCCAAAATGATTATTTTTCATGCTGTAATTTTCCTATCTTGGAAGAAATGGAAACATCAAAAACCTGAGGTACAAAGAAACTGCAAAAGCATAAAACCTAATATAGGCCCCGCCTGAATTAATTGGCCATAGAAAAACCAAAATATCATCCTGAGATATAAATAACCACATATTTGAAGCTAGTATTATATATGCCACAAGATATTACGAATTCTGAAGAAAAAAGTTCATATATACGACAAATTTAGTTTTGACCTTCAGTTGTTTTGTTCGAATGTTTTGGATAGAAAGGGAAAGAATTTTGAAAAAATAAATAAAGAATGCAATGGAAAAATAAATTGGTGTTTTGAACTTGTGTTATCGTTTCGGATTTGTTTCAAACCATTTTAGATTTGGTTTTGCTGAATCTAGTTTTAAGGTTACAGTAGTCGCGACAACAAATTGATTTCTTCAGATCTGGAGTTGTGGTTATTTGTTTTTTCGGTTATGTTCTCACCGAATTTTGGTTTGTGGGTGTAGAAATTGCTAGCCGGCTGGGGGTTAGATGCAACTCGGTTACAGTTCTGTCATCTCTGTCTGCGACATTGTTTTTGCTGATTTTAAGCCTCGTTCTCTTTGATGTGAGTTTGTTGATATACTGACTCTTGAATCTTTGATTGGTTTTAGATTTGTTGAGATTTGCAGGTTTCAATATTTTGTATGTCTCCATTGCGTCAAACAATTTTGAATTGTTTAGAATGACACTGATTTGTGGATTTTAGCTCTGATTCGAGTTTACTACCTCTGCGGTCTTAAAATCCGCTACAGCCGACTGTCATTGATTTTAGACTTTTTGGAATGAAATGTTTGTGATTACTTATCGCAGTTCGAGAGTAAGTTATTGGTTTCTTCGTTGGCGGTCGATTTCATTCGCCATTTTTAAAATCAAAATTTAATAATTGTCAATTCATATTTTTTTTTAATTTGGTTTCGCACCATAAATGGTTCGTTAAATTGTACAAGTGGTCGTGATGTATGGATATGTGTCTCTGATTTGCTTTAATATTTTGTTTTATTGGATTAAACTCATATCCCCCAATCTTATATTGCTCTCTCTTTTTTCTTTTTATTTTACTGGATTTCTTATTGATTAAAAAAAATTATGATATTATATATATATATATATATATATATATATATATATATATATATATATATATATATATATATATATACATATATATATATTATATATATATATATATATATATATATATATATATATATATATATATATATATATATATATATATATATATATATATATATATAATATCATAATTTTTTTTGGATAAGTTATATGCAGTGGGTTTTAATTTGCATTGTATCTTCTTCATCTTATGCGACAAATTTCGCAGCTAGGTAGTTTTCTTTGTCTTTTTAATTCATAATAATTTAAAATGATTAAAAAAAGTCATATAATATGTTATATCAGTATCTTTGTCACAATGACATTGTCACATATAGATCTAGTTACATAAATTTGCCATGTAATATGTCACGTTATTTTGCGTCAACAAAAATTTAATAAAGAAACCAATAGCACAGATGAAAAACTTTCAAGAAAGGAAAATTCGAATACCATATTTAAAAAAAATAAAAAAATTGATATATTTAAAATGACTGCAAACTAATTTAGTTAGTATTAAAAAGTATTTCAAATCAACAGTTTTTGATATCAAAGAATTAGAGAACAAAACTGTTTAAAAAATAAAGTAGGAGATTGAACTAATTAGCAGATCATGTCGACAAAAACGGTAATTTGATGATAAAATTTGTTTATAAACAGAATTAGTGAATTTTAAGGGAATTATTTGTATTTTGAAAACATGAAAGAAATGTATGGTTGAAAATAGCTAAATCCAAAATTTGTAGAGAGAATCATCTTTATTGTGTACACTGTACAGCACAGCACAGCAATGTCTGGATCATTTGTGACACACTCTTTCATACAGTTGGCATAGACTATTAGATATCCCACTTACACAAATTATAACTTGAGTTATAGTTCAAAATTTTATAATCAGTAGATTAAGTAGATTATAGGTAAGCTATAACTAAATTTGTCACAATTATATCATAATTAATTAAGATTTATGAAATATTTGTCACATTTAAACTATAACTAAATAATTTTATTTTATTTTATTATGGTTAAATTAGAACTACTCTAAACAAAGTCTCATAGACGACTCTAGACTGGGATAAATAATTGGAGGTAGAGGTTGATATGATTATTGTTTTTCAAATTCGACTATGTTATTGTAGGAGGTCAAGGAGGATTTTGGTTGTGCGGTTGTATTGTGTTTGTATTCTAGTTGTTGGTTTCTGTTGTTTTTAGTATTGTTTGTTTTTGCATTCAGGTTCTTGTCGCTTTTGTTTTAGCTGTTTTTGTGTTGGTTGTTTCTACTGCTGGCTTCTCTCTCTACTCTTTGACTTGTTAACCTTTCCTTAAAAGTTGTAACTTTTTTTACTTAGTATGTCATATATAGTATTTACCAGCAGGTTTTTTTTTTTTTTTGTTTTAAAATATTTTAAAGCGTTTTTTAAAGAAACACTCTCTTAACTAGTGGCGGCGGAGTTAGAAATTTTAGGGAGACTGGACAAAAATTTTACATATTATTTTTATTAATTTTACACTCTGTTTTTATTAATTTTGTTCTTAATTTTGTCTAAAAATAACTAGTTTTGCTTATGATTTTGTCTAAAAATCATCTATTAAGTGGAGGGAGTATACAATAAAAGAAGGGGTTGAGCCCGGACGTGTGCCCGGACTCGCTGGGCTGTAACTCCGCCCATGGTCTTAGCATGTTTTGATTGTGTGATAAAAAAAATGAAGGTGGGAGAAACTATTGTCCCAACATCGATGAATTACATGTGAAATAATAAAGAAACTATTGTCCCAACATAGATGAATTACATGTGAAATAATAAATTCTTATTAAACAAATAAAAAAATTGTTTAAAATCTCATTTGCTACTCATTAAACAAATGCTAATGAAATTTCTTTAATTTACTTGATACAAAATTAGTTACTTTATTATTATGCTAACTACATAAAAAGTTTCGTTGTTCCCTCTTTGTGTGTTCAATGAAGATTTAACAAAGAATATTTAATTCAAAATCTGTTGGGAAATATTTGTTCGAGTTCATATTATGGAAAAATTAAAAATAATATTTCCTACACATAAGATTTAATTCATCAGGAAAGTACAAGGTTTTGCATTTATAACTAAACAATTCATGAATGTGTTAGCTGAAGATTTCGTTGAACAAATATATGTGCTTCGAAGGAGTGCATAATCGAAGGCAAGGTGGTTACTGATGACCATCTCTGAGAAATATAAAATGGCTACTGATGGCCATGTTTCGATAGCAGGAAATGTCTAAGTTTTTTATGAAGGTGATGGCTACTGAAAGCTATTGGAAGGATATATCCTCGAAGACTTAGACAAAATTTATAAATTTACTTAAGTATTATTATTTAGCGTGTTTGTTAGTAAGTGTTTATTAGCATACTGCCACGCGTCGAAGATGGACTCAGGCGGGAAGATTTGAAATTCGAAGATAGTCACGTAACTGCTTATTCACAGATGTCATCGCTGGAAGTTCTTATGAGAAACGTGGCAGCAGATTAGCGTAGGGCCGTTATGGTCGAAACTAGTATAAATAGGAGTTTTCATGATAGAATTCCGTGTGTTCATTTTGTACAAATCACTCACATATTTACTCAAGTATCAAGCGTTAACGAGAACGAGTTCGCTGAGAAAATGTACGTATGACACCACCATCTTAATACATGAGTATTATCTTTTATTGCTTTTCGTCTTCGAATATCTTTAAATTCTTGCATTCTATTTACTTCTTATCATTTACATTACTGTATCTTTAACTTTCATGTTATTTACTTTCATGTTATTTATCTTCATGTTACTTACTTTCAAGATCTTTAACAGTTTTATGTTTTAAGATTCTTTTTAACAGAATTGCATGTTATGTTATATGCGTTGTCTACATTTTAAAGTCATAATCGCATATAATCAAGTCATCACTAAAAAGTGTATGTTTTTAATCGAATAACATTTGTCGAAGACAACGAATCATGAACATGGTTCTAAAGAATATTGATAACAATCTAATTGACTATGTGTCCTAGGATCAATCTAGTCGATCCTGCGAGTAACCAAATCATATTTATTATAGTTTGGAGGACTAGCGGTTGTTTACCGGAAATCACCGTAAACAAATTGGCACGCCCAGTGGGACCGTGTCAAGCGGATTGTTTTAATCAATTGCTTTGTTTTGTCTAGACAATATCAAGACCTTGTATGAACCTTAGGAACGGTAAATTAACAAACAGTGCACAACCGGTTCCCAAACGAAGGTACAACAAGAAAATGGCTGTTACAGCCAGTGCAGGGGGTAATCAAGATCCCTCACAAGGCGCAGGATCAGGAGCGGCAAATTCGAATTCCACTCAAGGAACAAGGGATACAACGGGTCCAAATGGATCGAGACCTGCAGATAATTCCCAGTCGGTGCCTGAGAATAATACAGGACTTTCAGGGACTTTGCCAGTTTCAGTGTCAACAACTGCACCTTCGACCACGAGTGCAGATGAAGTATTACCGTTTCCCTCAACAAATGCTGCGAATAACTTGTCTAGTCAAGGCACGAATTCAGCTTTCGAATGGAGGCCAAATTCTTCATTCGGGATGCCATTTCCTTTTGGATCAGGCGTACGAGGGGCCGGACCTACTTATGCCCCAACTAATAATGCGACATTTTCACCAAATGTGGGATCTGCAAGTCGAAGTACATACAACGGTGGTTTTTCTACCCAGGTGCCTCTTTATACCACAAACAGCCAAGCAGCATTTCGACAAGAAATGGATGCAAGCAATCATGATATGCTAGGGGCCTTAGCCAAAGAATTGACTTCAATCTTTACCCCATTGTTGACAAACATTACTTGCACAAATAGGGAAAATGTAGAAACTTTCCGAAAGATGTCATCTCAAATGAATCGGATGTCGGAGTTCATGGGTGTGACACAACCAAAAAGGAAAGATAAACAGCCCGCATACCAAGAGGAAATGCCCGTTTTAGAACGCATACAAGATGAGGGCCCATCCTCGAGACCACCCATCCGAGATATAAGCTCCTTGCGGAGGACGAATTGGACGGAAGAAACTCCAGTAATTAATTTAGAGACTTCAAGTCAAAGAACCGTCCCCGTTCGACAAGAAACGGAGGAAGAACAACCCAGAGTAAGAATTGTAGGTAGAAATGAACATCCAGATGGGGTTGTTCAAAGAGTCAGAAGGGAAAATCTGGCCACGGAGAATAACTTGACTGCTATGATAGAAAGGGTGATGGCCAATAATGGCCTAAGTACTGGACTCAGACGTCCAAATTATACATCCCCTATATCAGACTATATTATGCAGACAGAATTACCTAGGGGCACTAAGGTACCCAAATTTACAAAATTTTCAGGCGAAACTAACGAATCGACAGTGGAACACATTGCTAGGTATCTAACAGAAGCAGGGGACTTGGCAGGAAACGAGGACTTAAGGATCAAGTATTTCCCTAGTTCGCTGACAAAGAATGCCTTTATCTGGTTTACTACTTTGCCACCCAATTCGATAGATGCGTGGGCATACCTAGAAAGATTGTTCCATGAGCAATTTTACATGGGTCAAACTAAGATAAGTTTGAAGGAATTGGCCAGTGTTAAGAGGAAATTCACGGAGACTATTGATGATTATTTGAATAGGTTCCGTCTGTTGAAATCTAGGTGTTTTACGACAGTTCCTGAGCACGAACTTGTCGAAATGGCAGCAGGTGGTCTAGACTACTCAATAAGAAAGAAATTAGATACCCAATACCTTAGGGACATGGCCCAGTTAGCGGATAGAGTTCGACAGGTCGAACGCTTGAAAGCAGAAAAGGCTAGGGCTAACAAAAGTCATAAGAAGGAAAGGATAGCGTACGTCGAAGTCGAAGACGCTGATGATGAGTCTTGCGATGACTCATATAGCCTGGAGGAAGTCGAAATAGACTTAGCAGAATTAAAAGAGGCACCACCTTATGCCTGCAAACTATTAAATCCTGCAAATGGAAAGAACCCTGTAGAAAATGATAAGAATGATAGGTTTCCTAAGAAAACTTATACATTTGATATTACTAAGTGTGATGAAATATTTGATCTATTAGTAAAAGATGGCCAAATGATACTACCTCCTAATTCCAAAATTCCTCCGTTGGAACAACGGAAGAAAAGAGGTTTCTGTAAATATCATGGGTTTTTAGGCCATAAAACTTCACAATGTTTTCTTTTCAGGGATCTAATTCAAAATGCTATCAATGATGGAAGGTTGAAATTTGCTGACAAGACCAAGAGTCACATGAGGGTCGATACCAATCCCCTAAACATTGCTGATGCTAGCCTCTGTGAGGTAGAAGATATCAACATGGTGGAGGTATCGGAGATCGAAGTGGCGGAAACTAAGGCAATGCTCAACGGAAAGCAGGCTACTGAAAGCCTGAATGATGAAATAATCTTCAATACTGAGATTGAAGAAGCTTCCCAAATAGAGATGACTGAAGCACCAAAAGAAGAGAGCAATGAGGCCACTGAAGACCTCAGGATGAAACTCCAGAAAATCCAAATCTCTGAAGTTGCTCCAGCGGTGGTCAACATGGTTAGCGCCAGACACCCAACATCTGAGTTTGGCGAACTAGAGACACGGCTGACAAGGCAGAATGGGGGTATTAAAGTTCCTCTAAGAGCTGAAAGCCTCAAAGACTACCTATGGAATTGCCATGAGAGAAATGGCGGAAAACAATGGATGTGCCCAAGGTGTTCGATCATGCTGAATCGAAGAATCGAAACCAATTTCGAAAGGGCTCGACGTGAAAGATGGGAACACCCAGGGAGAGAACCAAATCCTTTACTACAAGTGTACCCAAGGATGGATGAAAGCTTATTAGGATTTTTGATCAGATGCCACAAGGGGAACTCTGAAGTTGCACTCTGCCCCAGATGTGGGGCAGCCTATGATGAGATGCTAGCACGATCATTTGAACGTGTGCACTGCTCCATGAATCAAGAAACTCAGGGGCTACGTCCTGACCTGTATGGTTTCGATGTATGGACCCCAACGAAGAGACCAGATAGTCCACATCCTAGAGTTCGAAGGGTAACGTTCAAAATCCCTGCAGATCCACCTAGGGATAGATGGGTACAAGCTGATGCAAGAACCGCAATGGCATATAGGAGACAATTTCAAAGGCCAAATCGAGAGACATATCGATTGGAGAACTATAAGGGAAAAAACCCTATGTCTCGGTCCCAATGGAGGAGGCACCAGAGGATGAAAAAGGCCCAGAAGGAATATAGACCAAGAGAAACTGGAGAAACTAGCAGCAACCAAGTCCCATACCAGGGAGCAAAGTTAAACAAACCTCCGGTGGGACGTGCATTGTTCGAAGCTGAAAAGCTCTTGGATGAAGAAGATAAGATGCGGTCAAATTCCTGGAACGAAGAGGACAGAATGACAAATGATTTTGATTCTGATGGAGTCTCGTCTATAAATTTAAATTGCAATGTTGTGTCCGTACTCCCTCACGAGTTTAACCAAGAAACTGAAGTAGAAGACGGTGAGGAGGCTGATATCGAAGAAATGGCAAAACACAGACCTGTGTGTTACTATGTGCTAAATAATGGTGCAGTCGAAGAGCAGAATGCTTTCTTCGAGAGGCCTGATGAGGGTATGAGAAATCATTTGAAACCACTCTACATTAGGGCTAAGATTGAGAATGTTGGCATCAATAAAGTCCTAGTTGATGGGGGAGCAGCAGTAAATTTGATGCCCCAGTATATGATAAAGAGAATTGGCATGTTCGATACGGACATAAGACCACATAACATGGTCCTGTCTAACTATGAAGGTAAGATAGGACAAACACTGGGAGTTGTTCAAGTTAATTTGACAGTAGGCTCAGTTACCAGACCCACTATGTTCATGGTTATACCAGCAAAAGCAAACTATAACCTGTTGCTCGGAAGGGAATGGATTCATGGGGTAGCAGCTGTACCCTCCACAATGCATCAGAGGGTGACAATCTGGAGAGAAGATGGCATAGTAGAGAACATCGAAGGTGATCAGAGTTACTATATGGCTGAAGTTAACCAGGTAAATAAATCCAACTTCGATAGGAATCTGGCAAATATAGGACCTTGTCATACTGCAGAAGAGATGTACACCCCAAATAAGAATGCATTGTATTATCTTACTTTGCACCCAAACGGATTCCAATGGGATAGAGAGATCATGGATGGTCCAACGGATACAGCACCTTTAGAAGATCATGCAGCAATACGGCCAACAGGCTGGGACGATGACATTAATCATGTCTGAGTCTTCATTCTTCGAAAGGATTTCGGCCTATGTGGCCGAGAACAAACAAAAGGCGGCTCTCGAGGCCGAATTAGCAGATGTAAAGGTAGATACCATCCAAATCAAAGAAGAGATAGCAGAATTGGAGGTGCATACAGATTTCAAACACTCCAAAGATACGATCCTAGACGAAGAGATTATGGACGAAGGATCAAACCAAAGATTAGATGCAATATACGACGAAGAACCTTTAGGGTTCGAAAAAGACCCAATGGCTTCTAATATAAAGATGTTAGCCCAAGATCCATTCGAAGAAGTAAACCTCGGAGACAGGGATCAAAAGAGGATAACATATATCAGCGCGAAATTAGAGCCAGAATTAAAAGCAACGGTCATCAAAATGCTGAAAGAAAATAGAGATTGCTTTGCTTGGGATTATGATGAGATGCCTGGTCTAGGAAGGGATCTAGTCGAATTGAAGCTTCCGATAAAAGAAGGGAAGAAACCTGTGAAGCAAACTCCTAGAAGATTCGCGCCAGAGATCCATTCGAAGATTAAAGCAGAGGTCGAAAGGCTTTTACGTTGCAAGTTTATCCAAACTACAAGGTATGTCGAATGGATTGCCAATATAGTGCCTGTAATTAAAAAGAATGGCTCTTTACGAGTATGCATAGACTTTCGTGATCTTAATGCAGCCACTCCTAAAGACGAATATCCCATGCCTGTAGCAGAAATGCTGGTAGACTCAGCCGCAGGTTTTGAGTATCTAAGTATGTTGGATGGATACTCAGGATATAATCAGATCTTTATTGCAGAAGATGATGTATCCAAGACAGCGTTTCGTTGCCCAGGGGCAATAGGCACTTACGAATGGGTTGTAATGCCTTTTGGTTTAAAAAATGCTGGGGCAACTTACCAAAGAGCAATGAACTCTATATTCCATGACTTTATAGAAACATTCATGCAAGTATATATAGACGACATTGTGGTGAAATCTACTTCGGGAATGAGTCATCTCGATCATTTAAACCAATCATTCGAAAGAATGAGGAAACACGGATTGAAGATGAACCCCCTTAAATGTGCTTTCTTTGTACAAGCAGGAGATTTCTTGGGTTTCGTAGTCCATAAAAAGGGAATAGAGATCAACCAGAACAAGACAAAAGCCATCATGGAAACCAAATCTCCATCCACGAAGAAAGAGTTACAATCATTATTGGGAAAGATAAATTTTTTAAGAAGATTTATCTCTAATTTGAGTGGACGCACGCAAGCCTTCTCGCCTTTACTACGGCTTAAGCAAGGAAAGTTCGAATGGCGTGCTGAACATCAAGAAGCTTTCGATCAGATAAAGCAATACTTGACTTGTCCACCAATCTTATCTCCCCCAAATGGGAAGAAACACATGCGCCTGTACATTTCAGCATCAGACAAAACAATAGGCAGCATGCTGGCACAAGAAGATGAAAATGGCATCGAAAGAGCCATTTACTACTTAAGTAGAGTACTCAATGATGCAGAGACTAGATATACTGCTATGGAAAAACTCTGCCTTTGTTTGTATTTCTCTTGTATTAAGCTTAAGTATTATATAAAGCCAGTTGATGTTTACGTTTCGTCTCATTGTGATGTTATTAAGCATATGTTATCCAAGCCAATATTACATAGTCGAATTGGCAAGTGGGCTTTAGCCCTAACGGAATATTCGCTAATATTCCAACCTCTCAAGGCAATGAAAGGCCAAATTGTGTCAGACTTCATTGTCGATCACGCAGTGGTCGAGAATCATCAGCATTACGTGGACCTAAAACCTTGGAAGTTGTACTTCGATGGGTCGACACATAGAGAAGGTTCTGGAGTTGGAGTGTTGATAATTTCTCCTGATGGAATTCCAACAAAGCTCAAGTACAAACTCGAAGGACCATTATGCTCCAACAATGAAGCTGAGTACGAAGCGTTAATCGCCGGACTTGAGGCTTTGTTAGAATTGGGGGCAACCAGAGTCGAAATTAAAGGAGACTCCGAATTGGTCATCAAACAATTAACAAAAGAATACAAGTGCATCAAAGAGAATCTAATCATGTACTTTGTCATTGCAAATAGGCTACTCAAGAAATTCGAATACGTAGAATTGAAACATGTATCAAGGGTGAATAACCAAGAAGCGAACGACTTGGCACAGTTGGCTTCAGGATACAAAGTATCGAAAGAAAAATTGGAAGAATTGATCGAAGCAAGAGGAAGAGCAATGTCTACTAAACTTTCCCCGAGCGATCTAGAGAATTCACAATTGGGTTATGCCAACAAAGAAGAGTTCGAAGTCCTAAATATTGACTCTTTGGCAGACACGGATTGGAGGAGCCCAATAATCAACTATTTGAAGAATCCTTCGACGGAGACAGATAGAAAAATCAGATATAGAGCCTTGTCATATTTTCTAATGGGGAACGAATTGTTCAAGAAAACTCCTGAAGGGGTATTGCTGAAATGCTTGGGCGAAGCAGAAGCATACTTGGCTCTATCAAACGTACACAGTGGGGCATGTGGTGCACATCAAGCAGGACATAAGATGAAATGGCTTTTGTTTCGTTATGGGATGTATTGGCCTTCAATGTTGAAAGATTGCATAGAATTTGCCAAGGGGTGCCAAGAATGCCAAGAACACGCAGGTATACAACATGCTCCAGCAAATGAACTCAGTACAATAGTGAAACCTTGGCCTTTCAGAGGATGGGCTTTAGATTTAATTGGAGAAATTCACCCTAAATCATCCAGAGGTCAAAGGTACATTTTGGTAGGAATAGATTATTTCACAAAATGGGTCGAAGCAATACCATTGGCAAATGTGGACCAAGAAGCGGTGATTGAGTTTATTCAAAAATATATTATATATAGGTTCGGAATCCCAGAAAGCATAACAACTGATCAGGGATCAGTCTTCACTGGACGAAAAATGCAGGACTTTGCCAAGGAAATAGGATTCAAGTTGCTAACATCCACACCTTATTATGCTCAAGCAAATGGACAAGTCGAAGCAGCAAATAAAATTATAATTGGTCTTATTAAGAAGCATGTGGGGAAGAAACCCAAGAATTGGCATAAGACTTTAGATCAAGCACTTTGGGCTTGTCGAACCTCTCCAAAAGAAGCTACAAATACAACTCCTTTCCAGTTGACGTTTGGACATGATGCGGTACTACCAATCGAAATATTTTTGCAGTCAGTAAGAATACAAAGACAAGCAGACATTTCTCCCAACGTTTACTGGGAGTTAATGATGAATGAGTTGGTAGATCTAGACGAAGACAGGCTTCGAGCATTGGAAATGATTAAAAGACAGAAAGAAAGAGTATCCAGAGCATACAATAAAAAGGTGAAAGGTAAAACTTTTGTTAATAATGATTTAGTCTGGAAAGTTATTTTACCTATAGACCGAAAAAATCAGGCGTTTGGTAAATGGTCCCCACATTGGGAAGGACCTTTTCGAATCTTAAAAACATTTTCGAACAATGCTTATGAAATTGAAGAATTAGCAGAAGATCGTAGGATCTTAAGAGTAAATGGGAAGTATTTGAAGAAATATAAGCCAAGCATGTTCGAAGTTAAGATTGCAAAAACGTAGACACTTGAGGTGTCACGAAAAGCCAAAATGGTTAGCCATGTGTCAAAACACATGAGCCATATTGATCAAAATGGCTTTACATGCAGAATAACAGACTTAAAAAAGGAAAAGTCTAAAGAAATTTCAAAATATTTGTCATTCATAACTTGGGTTTTGCATGCATTACAAAAGATCCAAACAGGATCTGAAAGTACAACAAAAAGGAAAGAGAGCATAAAAACCCTAAGACAAAGGAAAAAGGAAAGTTGTTAGTTAATCCTTTGGTTTAAACCCTCCAAGGACAACACGGGTGAAGGTTCGGCTTCGAACATGTCGATGGCTCCGCCCTCACGCATGCGTCTCACTACACCCTTTCTTTGAAAGATGAAAGTAAGAAGTCTTCCGTAAGGGAGGCAAGTCACGTTCCTCTGCCGTTCAGTACCAATAGAGACAGCTTTCACAAGACCTTTGAATATCATCAAAGGAATGTTGATCTTCTTCCCTCGAAGACCACAGAAGATGAACTCCAAATCTTCAACCAAGATGTTGTTTTCGTTGACCCTCCGAGGCTGGAAGTTGCCTACGAGCATCTGATGCCAGATCCTAACAACTCTGGCGCTGAAAGGATCATTTTCCATGACGGACCTCAGCATGAGATGCGTGGTCATGTTAAAGACATCATCATCAAAGCGTTCCCCAGAATTACTACACTTGATTAAGTGAGCAATGGTGGCAGGAGTAATACTGAAACGTGCATGCCGAATCTCAGAATCTATGGTGGTTCTACCTTCAGGATCTATGCGTACAGTAGCATTCATCCAAAATTCAGCCAACATGTTTGGATAAACAGCACCTTCCAAGACTTCCTCAAAGTAGAAGTCCAACTCCTGATTGGCAAACAAAGTTTCAAAAGTGACAAAGTGGCGAAGGAGTTCATCCTCAGAAAGTCTGAACTCGCTCCGGATAAGGGTTTTGATTTCATTGAGTGAGAGGATTTCGGCCATTATGAAAAAGAGAAGAAGGTTTTGGAGGAAGAAAAATGGTTTCTCTTTTCTGAGTTTAGGAAAGAAGAGAATGAGTGAATGAAGAAAATAAGGGTGATATTGGACCTTTATATAGAAGGGGAATACTAAAGGTTGGTTTAGTTTCTTAATAATTGATTAGACTGCAGTTGGTTTTTTCAAAGAGAGGAGTTATTACATCCGCCGTTTCCCGCCCTTGGAAGTTGAACAGCAATCATGAAACTGATTCACGCACGTCTTAAAATGACGTTTTGAAAAAGTAACGTTACTGTTAGTCATGATTAGGGCTAAAGAAGTAGAAACGTCAAGTCCAAAGGCTAAGAGGTCGCGAAGAGTATTCGGAGTTTACATGTTGCATTAATGAAGAATACTGTGGAGGATCTGAAAATATATTTTGACAAGAGATTGAAAAGATTTGCTAAGAAATAGTGCTGATAAATATTATATTAAGGGAGAAGTTAAGCATATAAATAAGTGCTTTTACAAAACATATGAGGTTTCGATTACAAATGAGAACGCAACAGATAATAAGGTTCGAAGCAGCTAGTTGAAACCCTCAGGGAGGTTATTCTTGATCTTTGAATATTGTGACTCCCAAGAAGTCATACGGAGTTCGATCACCGATCGTTGCTTCTTCAACCTTTCGATCTCAGGAATTAATTTTTGAGCAGCCTCGAAATGTGTGATCCCTGATTGTACTATTTCGACCAACTCCTTTTGATTGGATTGTTGGATGGTTGCCTGGCTGCGTTCAGCTTCCTCGATTTTCTCCTCAAGTGCCTTTATCTCTTGTTTCCAGATCTTGATATTTTTTGCATGATCATCAAAGGCCTTCTGGTCTTCTGATTGCTTAAGTTTGAGGACCTCGCCTCGTTGGGTTGCATCTACTGCAGAATTCCATGAAGAATCACGGGAGGCTATTGCTTCAGATAACTCTCTTTCGATATTTCGTTTTCGAAGGATATCAGCTTGAAGTTGCTCAACCAAGGAGCCTAACAGAACAAGTACATCTGAGACTGTTGTGGAGACTTGAAGTAAATCTACTTTTCTCAAAAGTTGATGTAAACCATGACTCTTAAGAGGATCCCGAATGAGGAGATCCACAAGATTGACATCGAAGAACCGCTCTTTGATTTGTCGAAGCACGCTAGAAGTGTCTTCTTGGTTGCCAGACTCCACAGTCGCAACTGGAATAGCGTCAGGACTTGGAGACGAAGAAGCATCCACATTCATGATAATCTTCAAGAAACTAAGAGGATCAGCATGCTTTAATTGTTCTAGCTCCGAAGGCGTAGGGGCAGGCATTGAAGTGGTCCCAGGATCAGCTTTTGTGTCAAAAGTCGAAGCTTCTTGAAAGTTTTGCTTTTCTAGTTTGGAAGTTTCCTCCGTAGCATCTGATTCAGACACGGTGTCGTCACTGTGATGAGGATGCAGATTCACATTGTCACTACCTGAGAGGGCGTGATCTTCGCCTTCCAAACTTTTGTCGTGATGGGTAGCTGGAGACTCATCAGTAGAATGACTTTCTTCAACGGGTTCATCAGGCAACATAGTGTTGATGGGCTGAGCATCTTCGACCACGGGTGAAAGAGCGGGAGCTTTGTCTCGAGAAGTATCTGTGTCGAATAAAGCAGAGTTAGTCATAAGAATAAACCTGTAACAAGTTTGTTCAACGAAGCTAAAGATTATTATTACCATAAAGTTTGGGGACATCAACGGTAAGACCAGGATCTTTGAAGCCTGAAGTAGCAGTACCAGCATCATCCTGCAATAACAAGGTAGAAAAGTTAATCCCATTATCTAGATAAAGTCACAAGTTAATATGCGAAAAACCTGGAAGACCTTGGTTTGAATATTATCTGGAATTGAATTGTGACTTTCGACAACAAGTATGTTGCTAGTTGTTTTCAAAGGAGAATCTTCAGAGGACGCTTTATCAGTAGGAGAAGCAGTTTTGGAGGGACTCGCTCCCTTTCCTTTTTTCGAAGGAGTAGCAGATTTTTGTCTTTTCCTAAGTCCTTGTCTAGTGTTAGGAGGAGATTTATCCCCATCATCTGAAGCAGCGGGCGAAGAAACTTTCCGTTTCGGACCAGTTGGGGGCTTCGAACTCTGAAAAGACAGATGATAAGCAGAGGGACTATTGATTACGGATTATATAAGATTAAGAACGCAAAAGGTGCGTACCGTAGGCTTTTTATCAGGATTGAGAGAGCCATTTTCACTGGGTTTGTCGCTTTGGGATGTCCCAGGATTCTTTTGGGCAGGAGTCTCTTTGATCTTCCTCCTGTGAGCAACAGCTGTAGTCGAAACTAAAATTAGTATACCAGTCAAAAAGGAAAAGTCAGTCGAAAAGATTGTCTGAATCCAAACCTTCAGGTATTGGAGTCAAGACACGAACGTGTTTGAGATCTATATGGAGATGTCCTTTGAAAGTATCCAAGGTATGCTTAGTCGGAACCACCCGTTCAGCGCGTTTTTTACTACTATTTTGAAGATCCTTTAAAACGTTGCCACACACAAACCAATCTGGAAAAGGAGGGCTCAAAGCCACACCAAAATCCGCGCTTGGCAGCGGAGGAAATTTTGGAGGATTAAGTTTGAAAGCCACTTCATAACGTAGTTCTGGTCGAACATACGAGGGCAATTTCAACTTATCCAGTTTGGCGGAAAACTTTTCGCGCAAAGTAATTGCAGCCTCACGGACGGTCCGACTAAGATCATCAGGCCTATAGATAGTTTCAAAAAATTTTTGGAAAGCTTGTATTTCTTTAATATGAGTTGTAGTACCTTTACGAAAATGCTCCTGCACATCAGCAAAAGCTGCAGTTAGTTCCTGCGTCAAACTATCAGCATCAAGGATTTGAGAAGTATAATAATCCGTCCACCATTGATGGAAGTCTGGTGTACAGTAAAAGGAAGGTTCGAAAGGAATAGGGGAAAGGTTGGTGACGCCAGCATATCTGTTAACTTTCTTTTCACATTCTTCTTCTGACAAGTATAAGGTGTGGAAGCATATATGACTCCTTTTCTCATATAAGCATTTTGGTTTTATTTGGACCAATCCAAACTGTCGTGAAACCAAATTTGGTTGATAGCACACAAGAGTGCATTGCCCTTTCGATGGTCGAAGGCGATAGAGGAACAATCTTGGAGTCAGAAAAGATTCCCAAATTTCCATAAGCTCAGTTTGTTGGTCCTGAGATGTTGGTGGGAATTTCTGAGTAAACCATTCAGGACCCTTGGTTCTATGTACAAACGGAGCCATAGACGGATCAAATTGACGACGTTGGGCAAACATCATCATGTACGCTAAGAAGCATTCTTGAAGTTTCCTAGGCTCTTCTTGTGGAGTCAGGTAAGCCAACCTAGTTCCTTCAATGGTTCGATTCCTGATTTTGTCATCTTCCTCCTTGATTTTCCCTCGAAACGGAAGATGAGCTTCGAACGTAGCATTTAGCCACAGTTGCAAAAGCCAGAAAGGTCCAGCATAAAGTAAGGTACCAGATTGGAAATTCTTGGTAAGGTTTGCAGCTTCGCTGAGGTTTTCATAAAGAAATCCCAGAAGTAGTTGGCCAAGATTGAGCTTTTTTCCATTATGCAATTGGTTAGCCATGCAAAGATATCTCTTTGCAACTTGTATGGATCTTGAGCAGAAAGCACACCGCGAAAGCCATAGCGCCAAGAAAGCAATATGTTCGTTATCAGAGACTTCTTCGTTCGCGGTAACATGATGTCGTTGGATAAAAGCAGTATAAGTAACTGTCGAATTATTAAAGCCAATCGTGTCATCATCCATCTCAGTGGGATCGAAGTCTTCCCCAGTTGGTCGAAGTCCTGTAATCGCAGCTACATCAAAGAGAGTAGGGGTGACCATTCCACATGGGAGGTGGAAAGTGTTGTGGGAAGCATCCCAGAAATGGACCGCTGCTACTAACATGGGTTGGTTATATGTTAAGCCTGTTTTTGATAGTTGGATCAAATCGTAGATTCCTAATGATTTCCAGTCAGATTCTTTCTTTTTCTCTACTTTTTCTAACCAGGCAAAGTATAAGTCAGGATCTTTGGCTAAAGGGAGTGACCTAAACACTTTTACAAAGTTGGTCATATAATTTAACCTAATTTTTGGCAAAGCCAAAGGGGCTACGGTTGAAGTTTCTTCAACATTAGCAGATTCTCCTGAAGGAGAGCAACCCTCTTCATTTGTGTTAGCTTTGCTCACTAATGGCCTAGTCTTATAATAAGCAGGGAAGAACCTACTTAGGGTTTGATTATCTTCACCCGGCAATGGACCCATAAAAGCAAAAGTTTTTCCAGAAAGTTCAAAGGGTATGATTACCTGGGAAGCGTAAATAGCACGAACTTCTTCAACGTTAGGGTTTGGAATATGTTCGTTTTCACCAGACCGTGTGGTGGATTGGAGCTTTAGAGCAGGTTGAAGAACGTTGGAAGATGAAGCCATCGGATGAGTTTTAAGAAATTCAGATTTGAAAAGTTTGAAGATGTTGGTTCCTTTGTTGGATGAAGAAGACGGAGAAATAGGAATGAGAAGTTGTAAAAAGAGTGCAAGTCCAAAGTATTTAAAGGTTTAACGGAAACCCTTTTTTAAAATCTTTTGGGTAAAACCCAAAGGACACGTGGCGAATGATGATTTAATCCAATGGCGGTCGAGAGATTCAGCTTTACTCCTAGTATATAGGAGTAATAATCAGGAAGTAAGGTCAAGGACGTGGGAATGTAAGTTATGAGAAGACATTTTGAGAATGACAAGACGTTTCGGAAACAGAGATTATCAATGATTATGACGTTTAGTCAGTAGTCTTGGAACTATCAAAACTTAATAAGAGACGAAATCTTATGATGGCAAAAAACGCCTATTTCTGTTGATCTTCGAAACAGGCATTTATTGGGGGCAATTTGTTAGCTGAAGATTTCGTTGAACAAATATATGTGCTTCGAAGGAGTGCATAATCGAAGGCAAGGTGGTTACTGATGACCATCTCTGAGAAATATAAAATGGCTACTGATGGCCATGTTTCGATAGCAGGAAATGTCTAAGTTTTTTATGAAGGTGATGGCTACTGAAAGCTATTGGAAGGATATATCCTCGAAGACTTAGACAAAATTTATAAATTTACTTAAGTATTATTATTTAGCGTGTTTGTTAGTAAGTGTTTATTAGCATACTGCCACGCGTCGAAGATGGACTCAGGCGGGAAGATTTGAAATTCGAAGATAGTCACGTAACTGCTTATTCACAGATGTCATCGCTGGAAGTTCTTATGAGAAACGTGGCAGCAGATTAGCGTAGGGCCGTTATGGTCGAAACTAGTATAAATAGGAGTTTTCATGATAGAATTCCGTGTGTTCATTTTGTACAAATCACTCACATATTTACTCAAGTATCAAGCGTTAACGAGAACGAGTTCGCTGAGAAAATGTACGTATGACACCACCATCTTAATACATGAGTATTATCTTTTATTGCTTTTCGTCTTCAAATATCTTTAAATTCTTGCATTCTATTTACTTCTTATCATTTACATTACTGTATCTTTAACTTTCATGTTATTTACTTTCATGTTATTTATCTTCATGTTACTTACTTTCAAGATCTTTAACAGTTTTATGTTTTAAGATTCTTTTTAACAGAATTGCATGTTATGTTATATGCGTTGTCTACATTTTAAAGTCATAATCGCATATAATCAAGTCATCACTAAAAAGTGTATGTTTTTAATCGAATAACATTTGTCGAAGACAACGAATCATGAACATGGTTCTAAAGAATATTGATAACAATCTAATTGACTATGTGTCCTAGGATCAATCTAGTCGATCCTGCGAGTAACCAAATCATATTTATTATAGTTTGGAGGACTAGCGGTTGTTTACCGGAAATCACCGTAAACACATAGAAAGCTACAATTTGAGGGAAACATCTATCATTTTATCCCCTATTTCACTATATTGTTGCTGATTGAAGAGATGGAAACTCCGTCAGTTCGGAAGTTCATTTCCAAAATAAGTCACCTAACAAATTTCGGAAATGTACTTCCGAAATAATGTCTGGCAGAATTTAAAAAAAAAACAGTTTTAACCATTTTTGCATATGTTAGGTATGGTGCATCCGGACAACATTGTCGTCGATGACGTAGTAGTTCCGGAAGATGTCAACGTTAATAACGATTCGGTTAACGATGTTAAATCCATGATCGATGCGGTGGATGTACGACAACAATTTACAAATGATAGGAGCTTCGCTTGTCGTGAACAATTGCTTGATTGGGTTCGTAGAGAAGCTAGTAAACTTGGATTTGGCATTGTTATATTAAGGTCCGACAATGGAAATAGTAGACGGAAAGCTTTTGTCGTTTTGATTTGCGAGAGGGTGGGAGGTATGTACCAACAAATCGGGTGTTAAAACACGAAGACACGGAATCGAAAAAGTGTGGGTGTCCGTTTAAGTTGCGCATGACTCGGAGGATTGATGATTTGTGGCGTTTAAGCGTCATTTGTGGAATTCATAATCATGCCTTGGAAGCCAAGCTACATGGGCATCCAACGGCGTGTCGGTTGTCCCACAAAGAGAAGAATGTTATTTCGAATTTATCGATAATCAAAGTGGCGCCGAGAAAAATACTTGCCGATTTGAAGCGAAAAAAACCGGATAGTGTTTCAAATATCAAGCAAGTATACAATGAACGGCACAATCTTAAAGTCTTGAAAATGGGCCCGAGGTCGGAAATGCAACAACTTTTGAAACTATTAGGCGATAACCAATACGTTTCAAGCTTCCGAACGTGTGAGGACAAAATTATGGTGCGTGACATTTTTTGGACTCATCCCGAAAGTATCAAATTGTTCAACACATTTCCAACCGTTCTTTTGATGGATTCGACGTACAAGACCAACAAGTATAGGCTTCCGCTTCTAGAGATTGTCGGTGTGAAGAACATAGAGAGCGGTCGCAGAACATACCGATTTTAGATTTAAGCGCCACCGATTGGTTCGGCGAATTTTAGTTTTTACTGGACCGTTTTTATTTGTAATGACCCGTGCATGTCATTTTTTGTATGTATTGTCGTTTAACATGTAAAATCAAACCGATTCAATACATATATAATATAAGTATGTTTAATGTTGTCATTGTTTATGTTGTGCCTATCTTGATTTATTATGTGCATTTGTTATTGTTATCTCAAAACAGAATGCAATGCACAAAATGTAATTTTTCACCTCTATTTCTGCTTATTTCGGAAGTTCATTTTTGAAATATAGCTGTTTCAGGTCTTATTTTGGAAGTTTATTTCCGAAACATCAGCTGAATGCAAGATAAAGTTTGTTGGGCCATTATTACTCCAATAAGTCTATAAATATAATGCAATCTTTTTCATTATCATCACACCACAAAACACCAATGACACAAACCTACCCCCACCTAGCATTTGTCTACTTCACCTGCCGTTCCAATTCCGCTTCTCGCGCGATACACCGTTCGCGGAATTGATAATATCGCTCAACACGCTATTGCAATATCCAGAAAATCGAAAGGTTGTCAAGCTTGAGTACCGCTCGCCATCGCTTAACGACGAGGGAGACGTTCAATTCACCCGATTTGAAGTCAAGAACGACGAAGATTTAGCGGTTTTGTGGACAACTTTTGACCGATTTTCTTCGAAGGGTCCGATCGAGTTGGATGCGAAACTTTAAAGATCGGGGGTCGACGTTGTCAAAATGTTGATTCATCCTCATCTACCCCTGTGTTTAACATTATGTAACTTTAATTTTATGTAATGTGATCTTTGTAATCTTCATGCTTTAAATAAATCGAATCGTTGTTGTTTGTTATTTTTTTCTTCTGTATCAGACATTATTTCGGAAGTACATTTCCGAATTCTTTCAAGGGGGTGAATTCGGAGATGCATTTCTGAATTCACCTATTTTATGAAAAAAAACTTTATTTCGGATGTACATTTCCGAAATCAGTTTTTTTCCAAAAAAAAAAATATATGTTTTCGAAAGTGCATTTTCGAAACCATATTTTTTCTCATAAAAAGGTGACTTCGGAAATGCATTTCCGAAATTTAGGAACGTGTTGAAGTTTTCGCCACGAGTGACCAAGAACGTAGGGGGTCAATAAAGAAATTCTCTAAAATTTTAAGGTGAGAATCATAAAACATCACACAAATAATTAAGTTTCATGAACATAATTAAACTTTTATATATCAATGTCAAACAAATACTCGAGTTATATAACTCTTTTATAGAATCATCGTGTAAGACTAAATCATGCATTTAGAAATAAATATTCTTGTTCCATCTCACCCTCTCTTACAATTCTATTTCTTCTATATTATTTTGTGATGCTTCAAAACATACATTTAAAAAAGCATAATTAAAAATTAAAAAATAACAAATAAAGTAAGGAGGAGGATATACCTACAAAATAAAACATGCCCAAAAATTAAAAATCAATACTAAAGTTTAAAAGAAAAATAAGACTTTAAATTTAGAGAGAAGACACTCCTTCTAACCCACAATTTAATATTATTTTTGTAATGTCTCAAATTATTCACGGACAAAAGAAAATATAACTAAGATTGAGGGAGAGGAAACAAAATCAATAAATTTAAAGCTATTTTTAATATTTTAATGTAAAATAAAACTTTAAAACAAGGGATAGAAATTCACATGAAAAAATACATACATAAAAGAAAAAAATAGAAAAATATAGATTTGGAGAGTGAAAATTGTCATCTCCTACCTAAAGTTTTATGGTGTTTCAAAGTATAACTAAAATAAACTTAAATAAAAATTAAAAAACAATAAAGTTATGAAAAGAGAATAAATACCATTTATTTAAAAGAGATAAATATTTCTTCTCACCTATAATTTCTTTTAATCCCTGGTCTTCTACATTCAAACTTAAAACATTTTTATAATGTTTAACCACAAAGAATAATAAAGAATCACTCTCCAAATTATTATATATAAAAAAAGAGGACCATTCCATGAATATTCAACATCCTCTATATTGAAACTCCCAACTCTTTTTCGATTGCAACTTCTCTCTTCACTTTTTTCACGAACTCTTGCTGCCGCAAATTCTCCGACCGATTTTCCTCTTCTAAAACTCTCGTAGTCGTAGCATGGTACTCGGAAGTCAAAAGAACCATCCTCCACTGAAAACAACAATGATAATTATCATAAATAAATAATAAAAAATATTTATTTTCTTCAACATAAAAGCTGAAGTAATAGGGGTTTCAGATTGACTTACTTAAACGTGATCGATCAAAGAGATAAATGACGGTGAAAAGAATGCGGTGTTGCTCTCCTGGTGGTTTGATGTTGTCGATAAATAATTAGATGGAAGAAACAATTAAAACTTGAAAAAATTATTATGACGTGAATGAGAATGCTAAATATACAAAGATGTTTACATAAACTTAAAAATAGATATATAGGAATAGAAAAAACGTCAATTGGTAGAGAATAGACGTCACGCGTTGTACTTGAGAGGTTTGCTCGAACACTCAATGTAACAAAAAAGTAAAAAATTATTGGAGTTGAGATTCGAACCCTGTCATTTCATGAATGTATAATCACAATTAATTTTTTTGACCATAATGCAATGTGTTTTCAAAAATATTAAAAAAACAAAAATAAAAAACGTCCAAAAATGAGTTATTACCACGGTTAAATGCCGGCCGTTGTAATTTAGCGTAAAATATTTTATGATGATTTTAGAAAAATAAGAGGGGCCTAAAAAACGTCTGGTTATTGTGTGATAGTTCCCATAGTAACTTATGAGTTACTGTAATACTCTTACAAGACTCTGGTCACTCAGACACTACACTAAACACATGATCGACTAGACAAACTTTCACATTTTCTCTATTTCACTGAAACCTTGAATATTTTCCTTAATAAGGCTTGAGATAATTTTAGAATGAGTGACATCATCAAACACAATTTGAAATATAACATCAGGGATAAGAACCATCATGGTCAAGCACGAGATCAAACAACTAGAATCCACTAAACGTTAGAGTCATAAACAAAACCAACATGATCAAAAAAATTAGTTGCAATCTATTGAACTTGAAAGAAAATAAATCCACACTTTTAAATTGATTTTTTTTAAATAATAAGATTATCATATATCAAAGAAAACAGTACAAAAGGAGAGGGGGGATAAAACCAAAACCCTCTCAAGGAGATATGAACCTAAAGAAAGGCAAACCTAACCTATTCTTTACAAAATCTACCCTCAAAAAATAGGAATACTACTATAGTTAGTGTAAGCAGTAACCGTTAGCCCTATGTTTTCTAGAGAATCCGCACAAGTATTACCTTATCTAAAAATGTGAGAGGCAACAAAAGACATCCTACCAATGATATTAACACAATTTACCCATCAAGTACGAATTTGGCAAGGAACCAAAAGAGGTGTGGAGACAACACAAATTACCGCTAACGAATCTGATTCTAACCAAATCTTCCTCCAACCCTTCTCATGGGCGAACTCTATAGCTAACATAGCACCAGAAAGTTCGGCAATGAGAGAGTTGGAAATACCTAGGAAATTGGCAAAAACACCGAGAAACCTACCTTCATTATCTCTAGCAATGCCTCCACAAGCCGAGGGACCCGGGTTGCCAAGGGATGCACCGTCACAATTGAGTTTAATCCATCCCCATGGAGGAGGCTTCCAAATAACTTCCACGTTTTTTAGGGCACAAGGGGGTTAGATATTGACTCTAAAGTTCTTCAAAATCACAAAATCCTGCATATCATAGAATGTCGGAGTACTGAAGTTGTTACCAACCAAACCACACGCCGAAGCAATACCCGCAATAGATGAAGCCGGAGAGATCCGAGACTCTTTAAACCTGACGGAGTTACGGGCAAACCAAACCAAATAGCATTGATCAAGAAAATAACAGCAACTTTATAAACTAGCACACACTGGGAATTCCATTGCTTTCTTGTTCCACTCCAAATTGATGGGTTTGCATTCAATTTGTGGAAATCAATTCATGAAAGTTCCTGAATCAATTATTGACCCCAAAATTGATCAAAAACCATAATTTTCATATGCCATCCCTCAATTAAGTTGGCTAATGACGCTTGAAGATAGTGGACTGATCCTAAACATGATTATTCTTAGAATTTAACTTGGAATTAACATAATGACTCACATATATAGATTTTCCATCAGCTTGGTCAACTAATAACCTCGAGTCCTTATATCTTCCATTTTAGTCAACTCTAAATTTCATATTGGTGTCGCGGAGCTATAGCCCAGCGAGCCCGGGCACGCGTCCGGGCTCAACCCCTCTTATCGTTGTATACTCCTCACCTAATAGTTGATTTTTTAGATAACACTAGGGACAAAATTAGTTATTTTTAAACAAAATTAAGGGAAAAATTAGTAAAAATAGAGTATAAAATTTTTGGACAAAATTAAGGGCAAAATGTTTAGACAAAATTAAGGGTAAAATTAGTAGAAACAGGTTATAAAATTAGTAAAAACAAGTTATAAATTTTTTGCCCGGACTCCCTAAAATTTCTGGCTCCGTCACTAATTGGTGATGTATTTCCCCGTCTCCCACGTCATGAGCGACTTTTACTATACTTATGAGGAATCATCACTTCTTCTTTTATGATTATATGATTACGACTCCACGTGAGGATACATACATGTTTGATGGGGTAATCTACTTTTATCACTAAGACATACATTTTCACCTTTAAGTGTCGATTTTCCTCTCCCGAATGTCGTACAGTCTCGATCTCGATGGGCTATTCTTGATTGATAAATGTCCATGAACATTTTTTAACATTGTCAAAGCCGGTTACCACGAAATCATCGTGACAATGTCTATACAATCCATGCACTATATGAATACTTTTGAATTATCCATTACACTAGATGTTACTTAAGTTGCACATTAGATGGTGTCAGGTTGTTAATAGGAGTTTTTAAACCTCTCATTTTATGTGTTCAAGTTTTTTTTTATTCATTTTATGTGTTTTGAGGAAATTTAAAATGATTTGCACAAAATTTATTATTTGGATACAAAAATGAAAAATTGTTAAAATGATGGAAATTTATGGAGTAGTTTCATCTAAGTTAAATTTAATCATTTTGAAATGACACCAAAAATCAAAGAATTTGAAATTTCTCTCATACTCCATAGAATGAATTTGTTACTATTATTTCTTCAAATTTTGCAAATTGGTCCTCATATTTTTCAAAATTACAAATTTAACCCCAAAAATTTTCAAAAAATTGCAAATTGGTCCTTAATAATTTTTAAATTTTACAATTTGGTTCTTCAAATTTATAAAAATTGCATATCAGTCCCTACTTTTAGATTTTTTATTTAGTTCAAAAAATTTAAATTTTATAAAAAATGACCCCAAAATTCTTACAATGAATTATCTTTAATACTTCATCCAAACAAAATAATTTAAAAATGAATGGATTTCAATTGAATCATTTAAATTGCTTTGAATTTTAAATTCCTTTAAAATTTTCAATTACCTCATCCAAACACACTCTTAGCTCACCATCAAATGATTCCCAACAAGAAATTCTAGTCATTGCATCTCTTTTACTAGTACTCATCTACAATTGTACTACCCGGTTGAGGTCTAAAGCCGTCTCAAGTTTTTAGACACTCCGTGTTAATTAGTCATAATTTAACCATGACAAAATAAATAGAGACTTTATTTAATCACGATTTAACTTGACAAATATTTTATGAGGTTCTATTTAACTATAATTTAACATTGATAATTACGAAATCCTATACGGTAGTCCGCCTTATACACCCTTCAAAACAGCCATATCGAGATCATATAACATTCATATCAAACACAATTGTTAAGCTTACTAGACTTAACACTTGACAATTTGATACTTATAATACAAGAACAATAAGTCATATGGTCCACTTTTAATAATCCTAGCTACCCACATCACGGTCTGCTCAGCAGCTTTGATAAAAAAGTAATACTATATCAAAATTATATAGGAGTTATTATATAATGTTAATCATAAAAATATTAAAGATGAAAATTTCTTTACCCACCTTCCTATGGGGTGACCCCCAGCAAAATCCCCAAATTGCTCCTGCTTCGGAGATGCATCTCCGAAGTTATTTTTTTTTTGAATTTTTTTGACTTCGGAAATGCATCTCCGTAAACACCAAAAAAGTGGTGTTTTTGGAGATGCATTTCCGAAGTCAAAAAAAATTCAAAACCGTGAATATTTCGGAAGTTCATTTCCGAAAATATTCCTGCATATACAATTTTCTCTCCTTCACTATTTCATCATTTTTTCTCCAAAACTTCTCCAAACCCTCTCCAAAACTCAATCAATCTCCATCCATTTTTCGTCTCAAAATCAAGTTTCAAACCGTTGATCACGTTAAAGGGAGCATAGAAAGCTACAATTTGAGGTAAACATCTCTAATTTCATCCCCTATTTCACTACATTGATTCAACAAATTTATGCTAAAACCTGCGATGGTTCGGAAGTTCATTTCCGAAATATATTACCTAACAAATTTCGGAAATGAACTTCCGAAATATGCCCTGGCAGTTAAAAAAAACAATTTTGGTCATTTTTTCTAATTTTTGCATATGTTAGGTATGGTGCATCCGGACAACATTGTGCAAGACGATGACGTAGTAGTTCCGGAAGTTGTCAACGTTAATAACGATCTGGTTATCGACGTTAAATCTATGATCAATGCGGTTGATGTACGACAAGAATTTACAAATGATCGGAGCTTCGGTAGTCGTGAACAATTGCTTGATTGGGTTCGGAACGAAGCTAGTAAACTTGGATTTGGAATTGTTATTTTAAGGTCCGACAATGGAATTATTAGGCGGAAAGCTTTCGTTGTTTTGAATTGCGAACGGGGTGGGAGTTATGCACAATCATACCGGGTGCTAAAACATGAAGACACGGGATCGAGAAAGTGCGGGTGTCCGTTTAAGTTGCGTGCTACTCGGAGGGTTGATGATTTGTGGCGTTTAAGCGTCATTTGTGGAGTTCATAATAATGCCTTGGATGCCAAGTTACACGGGCATCCAATTGCGTGTCGTTTGTCCCGCGAAGAGAAGAATGTGATTTCGGATTTATCGATAGTTAAAGTGGCGCCTCACAACATACTTGCCGATTTGAAACGGAAAAAACCAGATAGCGTTTCAAATATCAAGCAAGTTTACAATGAACGACACAATCCCAAAGTCTTGAAAATGGACCCTCGGTCGGAAATGCAACAACTTTTGAAACTATTAGGCGATAACCAATATGTGTCAAGCTTCCGAGTAATTCACTTGTTCCATCACTTACCGGTATCGCTCCGGTTTCGAAGTGGATGTCATTCCCCGATATGGGTCATCTAATAGCAAGTGCATATGATATGGTGTGTGTCGATTTGACGAGGTTTGGACTAAGTGAGACTTTCTTTCCACTTCATAGTCGACCGCCATTGGACGCGTCGAGCCGCATCATATGCATCGGGTATCTACGATCGCGGCACTTCGTCCAAATGTTTTTGAAACCGGGGTGTCCTATACCGGCTACTTCTTGTCAATGGACGGCACATCGTTCAAATGAGGCGGAGACTTGGCCGGATCCTTTCGTTTCAAGAATGGCGGAGTTTGAAGAAATTATGAGCCAAGAGCGCGAGCAAAATAGAGAGCAGTCGAAGAACATACCTATTTTGGACTTAGGATCCACCGATTGGTTCAGTGAATTTTAGTTTGTTCCGGATCGTTTTTTGTTTGTAATGACCATTTTTGTATGTATTGTTGTTTATCATGTAAAATCAGACCGATTCAATACATATATAATATAAGTATGTTTTATGTCATCATTGTCTAATTTATGTCTATTTTGAATTCATTTTGTATTTTTTACACAAAACACTAAGCAATCAACAAAATGCAAAATTTACATCTGTTTTTGCATAATTCGGAAATGAACTTCCGAAATATACTAGTCTGCCTCCAATTTTCGGAAGTTCATTTCCGAAAAGTCCACTGAGCAGGATAAGGTTTGTTGGGCCATCATTGCTCCAATAAGTCTATAAATACAACACACTCTTCTTCATCCTCTTCACACCAGAAAACACAAATGACACAAACCTACCCCCACCTAGCATTCGTCTACTTCACCACCGGCTACCCGATGCCGTTCCAATTTCGCTTCTCGCGCGACACGCCGTTTGCGGAGTTGATAACGTCGCTCAACACGCTATTGCAATATCCGGAAAATCGAAATGTTGTCAAGCTCGAGTACCGTTCGCCATCGCTTAACGACGAGGGAGACATTGAGTTCACACCTTTTGAGATCAAGAACGACGAAGATTTAGCGGTTTTGTGGACAACGTTCGACCGATTTTCTTCGAAAGGTCCGATCGAGTTGGACGCGAAACTTCAAAGATTGGGGGCCGACGTTATCAAAATGTTGACTCATCCTCACCTACCCGTGTTTAACAATATGTAACTTTAATCTTATGTAATGTGATCGATGTAATCTTCATCCGATTATATAAAGCGAATCATTCTTGTTTGTTATTTTTCTTCTGTTCAGACCTTATTTCGGAAGTACATTTCCGAATTCCTCCAAGGGGGGTGAATTCGGAGATGAACTTCCGAATACACCAATTTTCTGAAAAACAACTTTATTTCGGAGATGCATCTCCGAAATCAATGTTTTTCATTAAAAAAAACACTTTTTCGGAGATACATTTCCGAAAACACTTTTTTTTTCAATAAAAGTTCGTTTTCGGAAATGAACTTCCGAAACAAGGGGTATTTTGATAAATTCACCAGAGGTGACCAAGAAGGTTAGGAGGTGTGTAAAGAAATTTCCTTAAAAATTGATCCTCTAAATGGAAAAATAAATAAATAAAAGTAATAAAATATACAAATGAAGTTTTATAACTAACAATCCCAACTTTTGAAACAAATATGTAATCATCTAATATTCTATTTTAGAAGAAAATTTCTTTACCCACCTCCCTATGGGGTCACCCCCAGCGAAAACCCCACTTTACGCCTGCTTCGGAAATGCATTTCCGAAGTATTTTTTTTTAAATTTTTCAGACTTCGGAAGTGCATCTCCGAAAACACCAAATGGGGGTGTTTTCGGAGATACATTTCCGAAAACACCTTTTTTCAGATTTTGGGGGGTTTCGGAAATGAACATCCGAATTATGCAGAAACTGTGTTTTTTTTATGTTTTTGGAAACAGTCTCGTATTTTTAATTAAAGGAAGACGGCAAATAAAATAAGCGACATATAAACAGAAAATACTAATATGATAAAAATAGTAATATATACAAGCCGATCCAAATCCAAATAATAATAGTGTGCGAAAGATACAATCCAAAAACAAACAAAAAATAAACCCGACCACTACTGGGTATGCCTAACCCTCTCTCCCTGGGACCTCCTCTGCCGCCTGGATGCTGCCGCACGGCCCGCATCAGTGACGATCATCTCCATCACGGCGACTGTCTCTGGACCGCCCTGATGAACGACACCTCGATCCAACGCGTCCCGCCCAAGCATCTCTATCCGCTGGCAGATCGGCAGGAGATCAATGGCGTGGTCATCCTCGGCCTGCTGGTTCTCCAGGATCTCCTCGTGTGCTGGCCTAGGAGCGCCGGGAGCGTCGGGTGTCAGCAGAGGATGTGACACCCGATAGAACCATGTGACGTATCCCTCCACACTGTGCCTGTCCTGGGTGACCCGAATGCGACGATACTCCTCCGGTACCACATGATGCTCCCAATCCTCAAATATGGCAGTGAGCTGCACTCGGGTCACTGTGTCAGGAGCAGCCTCAAAAGGTGACCTGGGTATCATCTGCACAAATCCGAACTGACGCATGCACCGCTCAGGGAGATACCGAACCATGGTGCTGGTCCCGCATGCCAACCAGCCAGAATATAAAGATAAGCCGTCAAAGGGGACAATATGGGTGTAGTCGCTGAATGGCCTCCAAGTGACGTCATCATGCATCGTGCGGTCCAGGTACCCACAGTATGGTCCACTGCATTGTTCCCCATCTGGAGAACGTATCTAGCGGCCCTGGGCATGGCATCATCGTAATCAGGATCAATGTGGAAGCCGTGGATGCGGGAGAAGTAAGAGATGATCCAGCTCTGAAACACAAACACGATAATGTATTAAAAATAAATACGAAACATAATTAAATACGAAACAATTAAAATGAAACATACCGTAAGTAGTGTGCAGGATCCGGTCAACTGCCTCGTCCTCTAGTTGGAGGCCTCATTCAGCTTCTGGTATAGGTATACCAGAATAGCTAACCCTCAGTTCCACTGGTGAACGGTGGTCAAGTCCATGAAGTAGCGGAGGTAGGTCACGTCGACGTACCTCGCACTCTTGTCCACAAAGATCGCGGCGCCTACCACATGCATGTACCTGCACCGGAGAGCGCAGCCACGGTGATAATGTGTAAATAGGTCGTCACCCGCATCCTTGACTTCGGCCGCCGCCACCAGGTGGTGCTCGAAATAAGTGCTCAGCATGGTGAACCGGATATGAGGCCCACAGGTCGTGATGCACTCAAAGTGAGCAACTTCGGGCTCCATGCCCAAATAGAGCGCCATCCACTCACTGGCTTCGATCCTCTGGATCCGAGAGTGGTGCAACAGCGCCCCCTGATCGGCAGGTGGAGAAGACACTGCACATCATGCAAGGTGATCGTCATCTCCCCAACCGGTAAGTGGAAAGAAGACGTCTCCTTGTGCCACCGCTCCACAAAGGCCCCTGCATGCCGTGGCTGATGGTGGAATACCCCGTCATGCAGAGCCCACTAAGCCTTGAAGCTCTCACCGCGTCGTTAAACCACTCGGCAGTCGGTTTAAACAGACTGAAAACCTTCTGGGCGTGGTTCACCATTTTCAACGGCTCTCTCTCCTGTTACAAAAAAAACAAATAAAAAGTATGTTAAATAGACCGTTAAGAAAATATTGAATAAACGTCTAAATTATAAACGGTTAAATAATGTAGTCGGGCAAATTATAAAAAATACCTCTCCCTCCCAGATACGCCGAGCGACGTGCTCGCGGTAGGTAAGCAGCACGGAAGTGTCACTGGGCCCTCCCGGGTAGCCCTCCTCCTGCTCATCATATCCTCCTCCCCGAGTGGAGGGTCAACATCCGGTACCTCCTCCGCCTCGTGGTATGACACTGCCACCTCCTCCTCTCGCTGGCAGGAAGAAGATACTCGAGCCAGACGACTCCTCGATCCAGATGTAGAGGTACCCTCATCCATCTCCACGGGAACTCGCACACGTCGTCCCCGGCCCTGCCCCCGTCCCTGTGTCGACGCCAGCTGCGCCTCCGCCCGCTCGCGTCTAGCCGGCGCAGTCTGGGTCTCTCTACCCTGTCTGATGCGTGCTTGGTTGCCTGACATGTTCCTGAAAACAATTGAAATCGATTAATATGCGAGACAACATAAAGAACTAAAAAAAATTTCACTTCTGATACAATTAGGAAGTTCATTTCCGAAACTGGGAATGAAGGTGTTTTCGAAAATGAACTTCCGAAACACCCTTGCGAGGAAGTTTTCTGCAACTTCCATGGCAGACCCCAAAAACGAACTTCAAAACTATGTTTAATCATTCTAAACACCCTAAATATCAGTACCAACCTAACCTAATACATTTTTTGCTATTTGTAAACACCCTAATATGAGTTTCAATCATAGATCTAAAACTCGAAATGCTTACCGATTGAAGAGATTGGAGGGCTTTTGAATGTAGTATAGCAAAGTTATTGGAGCCTTTGATGTAGCCTTAGATGTGTTTGCACAAAATTTCTCTAGGGTTGTGTTTGATGTTGAATTCGAGTGAATGAATGGGTGAGGGGGGCTGTTTTGCTTAATCTGCAAAACGCGCAATATTTCGGAAATGAACTTCCGAAATGGTGTTTTCGGAAATGCATTTCCAAAATAAGTCAAATTTTGAAAGAAAAAAAAGGCGCTTTCGGAGATACATCTCCGAAAGCACCTTTTTCTTGCATTTCGGAAATGCATTTCCGAAGTCAGAGGTATATGTGATTTTTCACCAGAGGTGACCTAGAAGATTGGGAGGTGGGCAAAGAATTTTCCTTTTTAGAATGCTTGATTGCTCCCTATTGTCTATCCTGAAATCTCTTTCATGAATTAAAAATAATAAACATTGTAAGTGAGAATTATTTTCTATTGGGTCTTCTACTAATAACCTAAAGTAATATTCACTTCAATCTTAGAGACTTCTCTATTCATTTTTCATCTATAATTACCAGAATTCTGACAATAACTTGTCTGAAAATACCAAAAAAATGTAATTTAAATTTTAAGAATAACTTAACTAACCCCCACAAAAATATCTATGATTTCATTCTAATATTAGTTTGCTTTGAAAATAACATGAGAATAATCTAAGAGTCTAAAACTATATGACCAATGAACAAAAGGCAGCTTAATAACTACAAACACCATAAGAAATAGTTTTGGGTGTGTTTAATTGTAGTAATGGTAGGATAGAGAATGATTACTTTTGTAAGTGGTACGGAGAAAACGCTTAACCATAGTAAGGGCTCGTTTGTTTTGGTTTTTTTTTAAAATGATTTTTTTAGTGTTATATAATTTTGTGCAAAATTATTTTTCAAAGAAACCTTTTATAAAAGCTTCAAATAAAAATTTGGTTTAAATAGTTATTCTTAAAATGTGATTTTAAGTATTTCATCTATTTATGAAAAAAAAATTGGATATCAAAATTTCAAAAAGTCACTTAATTTTGAAGCTATTTCAAATAGATTTTCATAAAAATCATTTTTGAAATTTAACTTTTTGAAAAAATTGCAATTTTGACAAAAATTGGTCTTCAATAATGTATGTTTACGTTATCGGATGTCAAAATTAGTCTTTAATTTAAAAAAAAAAACAAATATAAAAAAACTTGTAATATTTTAAAAAACGATTTTGTAAAATCTATTTTAAAAAATACAAAGAAAAAAATCCATTTTTTTAAAGCTGAAACAAACTGGCCCTAAATCTTATTAGACTTAATTAGTATGTTGGTTCCTATAAGTTAGTTTATTTTTGTTTTTAGTCTCTAATATATATATATTTTTTTAAATAGTCACTGAATGTTAAAAAAAATGGTTTAATCCTTCAAGTTAAAATCTTCAGAAAAATTCACAGAAAAATTTGCAGGAAACCAATCGATTATTGATTTGCAGGAAAATCCGCACAACCGCACAAAATCTACAAATTTTCCTACAGATTTTAAATTTAAGGACTAAAACCAAAAAATTTAAACATTCAGAGAGACATAGACTATTTTTAAAAAAAATCTAAATTAGAGACTAAAAAAACACTAACTTACACAAATATATTATTAAGCGTTTAATCTATTTATATGCATACATGCTCCAGAAAAAAAACATAAATAACCTCATCATTCATTCATCATGTTACATAATTACAACCATAAAGTTCACTATACTAATCTAATGTTGGCAAACATGCTTTTTTCCATAAATCTTAATCTGAGTTATGAACTTTTATCACAATAATATCATTCAATTCTCATACTTGACCTAAGATTAATCATGAAATATGCACTTACCTACTCTTGGATAATGAATATCATACTCTCCTAATACCTAATACATATGTCTTAATGAAACATAAATAAGTTCTAGAAGCCCTTAATCTATTAGGTTTTACAAACATCTTCAGCGGTGAACAAGCGAAAAAATAGAATCTCTTAATGCACTCTGATAAGGACGAAATAAATCCTTGAATACCCCAAATTATTATTTAATTTTAATGGGTTTCGGAAATGCATCGTCGAAACAACTCTTATTATTATTTGAACGTTGGATTTAAATATTAAGTGGTATTTTCATATATTTATTTCCGAAAACATTGTTGTTATATCAACTTGCTGCATGGTCACCCATACCACTATTTCATTTTCTTCTTTTCACCCCATAACCAAAACCTACCAAAAAATTTCAACCATTCTCAATCAACGTTTCTTCTCCAAACCAAGTCTCAAGTGTTTTATCATGTGGAATAGAGCATAGAAAGCTACAATTTAAGGTAAACATTCCTCATTTCATCACTCATTTCCTTGCATTGATGCTGATTTTTGAATGAAAAAATAGTGTCACTTCGAATATATATATATATATATATATATATATATATATATATATATATATATATATATATATATATATATATATATATATATATATATTTGAAACACACCAACTATATTTTGGATATGCATATCCGAAACATAATTTAACAAATTTTCTGTTTTTGCCCGTTTTAGTTATGGTGCACCCCGACATGTTTCCCAAAGTTGTTGTAAGGGTTTTGGACAAGGTGAATAACGATGCTATGTCGGATGAGTTGAAGGACGACGTAAAAACGATAGATGTTCGACAACAATTTACAAATGATCAAATTTTTAGTGCTCGTTAACATATGCTTGAATGGATCCGAATGGTAGCTAGAAAACTCGGGTTTTGTGTTGTGATTGGAAGGTCTGATAATGGCACTAGTAGGAGGCAAGCATTTGTTATGATGAGATGCTAGAGAAGTGGAAAATATGTTTCAAAAATTCGGAAGTTAAAAGATGATGACACCAAATCGAGAAAATGTGATTGTCCGCTTAAATTACACAGATATTATAGAGTGGATGATATCTGACGGTTTAATTCCATTTCTAGTACACATAATCATGCGTTTGACATCAAGCTACAAGGTCATCCAATTGTCTGTCGGCTTAAGCCGGAGGAGAAACATACTTGTCGATTTGAAATGGAAAAGACTACAAAGTGTTTTAAATATCAGACAGGTATAGAATGAATGTTATCAATAGAACATGGCGAATACACGCATGAGATCTGAAATGCAACAACCTTTGAAACTTTTGAACGATAACCACTATGTTTCAAGGTACAGAGTGTGTGAGGATAAAGTCAGTGCCCGTGACATTTTTTGGACTCATCCATAAAGTATCAAGTTGTTCAACATATTTCCAACCGTCCTTATGATTGATTCAATGTACAAGACCAACAAGCATAGGCTTACGCTTCAAGAAATTTGTGGTGTCACTTCTACGGAGAAGACATTTTCAATGGGATTTTCATTTTTAGAATCTGAGAAAGAAGATAACATCACATGGGCGTTGGATATATGCAAGAGTTTGTTGAATGATCCACAAAATATGCCCAGTGTCATTATAACTGACCGAGATAACGCCCTTAAGAATGTGGTTGGAAGTGTGTTTCCAATATCATATGCATTACTTTGTAGGTATCATATAACAATAAAATGTGAGAGCTCGTCTCAAACCTACGGTTGCCACGAAAGAAATTAAGGATGAAGACAGAAAATGGTCAAATCTAGTGTCGTGTTAGAGAAGATAATGGATGCATGGACGAATATTTTTCGAAAAAGCTTAATTCAGATGTCTATTTCCGAAACATGCCTTGGTGGCAGGATAAGAAAGCTTTGGTCCAAAATGGTCTACATCTTCTATAAATAGGGACTCAAAAACCATTTCTTCAACAACAAAAACCACAAACAAAGATGAGTCAAACATATCCTCGCCTTAATTTTGTCTACTTCAGTGGTAAGATGTCGCCACATCAATTTAGGTTCTCCGAGGACACTCCTCTCGCCGAGCTAATTACCATACTGAATTCTCTCCTACAATATCTCGAAAATTGCAATGTGGTCAAGCTCGAGTATCATTCACCCTCACTTGACACAGAAGGAAAGATAAATTTCGCCTAATTTGCGTTGAAGAAGGATGACAATTTGAAGGTTATGTGGAGTACTTTTCACCGATACTCTACTGAGCGGCCGATTGAAGTCGACACAAAGCTTCAAGGATCGGGAGAAGATGTTATCAAAATGTTGTAACATCCTTAGCTACCTGTTTATAATTAAATAATGTTTAATTTTTATTCTACTATCTATATAATTTTTACTATCTATGTTAAATTTATGTTAAGTTGCTTTGTTTTTAAGGTTCATGCTTCTTGTTTGGGAGTCCGACTATAATTCTAATATGTATCTCCGAAATCTGTATGTTGGTTCATTCCGATATGTATTTCTGAAACTATGCGATAAAAAATGGCATTGGTGAGTTCGAAAATACATATCCGAATTTAGGAGGTATTTTAGGGATTTCGCCAAAGACCCCTAAAAACCCTTAAGAGTGCATTAAGAAAGTCTCTAAAAAAATAAGTGAAAGTTCAAAGGAAGTAGACGTAGACACCAATTAATAATTAACAATTCGATTGTTAGACATTGCTCTAGGTGCAGGGACAAATCAAGGGTGGACATGCATATACCCTGACCCATCTCTCTTCATAATATGTCATGTATAATCTAGGAAGCACTAACATCTTAAATACAACTCTGACATTGAAACGACGATACCGATAATAATTTTAAAAAATAAATAAATTAAATGTAATCACAAGTGTCGGTGCATGTGTCTCTGGCGCATTAGTTTTTCTTCGGCCTTATGCCTGGCTTCCTCAACCAAAGCTACATGACAAGCAACTTCATATCTCTGGCGTATTTGTTTTTCTTCGATGTCTGCTGCTTCAAGCAGTGTACCATTCAACACAAATCAGAAAAGTTTATGTAGGAAAACAAATCTAGCAATGTACATTAGAAACCTCCATAATAGAAACCTGCATACCAGGACCATAGTGTACAAACTCTAGTGCTTATACACATAAAAATTTGATTCAAACCAGGACCAAATGATTGAACCTGAAAACAATAGAAAAAATCCAATAAATATTCAACCTATATGCTATATATATTACAAACAATGTAATTTCAAAACAAAAAGAGAACATTGATTATATGTACAACATCAATCTCAGTTAAATAGTTATTGTAAAAACATCTAATTCTTCAATTCAAAACAAGTAAATTCTTTTAGATATAAAATCAACATAATACCTAGAAAATCATATATCATCATTCTAAGTCATCAAGTCAATTTTCTATTCTAAAAACCCTAAGCACAAATTATCCCCTTTTCATTATCAACACCAAGAAAATCAAAACCCTAACTTTCCTGTTCTTGAACCCATTGTCTTACATTTAAAACAACCTCGTTTTTTAACCCATTTTCTTACATTCATCAAGATCCATACCTTTTTTTTAACATTTTTCATCGAAAGATTGAACCCATAAACTTATCTCCATAAAGATTCCTAAAAACCTCCATATCTTCAGTTAACGATGAACTCAGCTAAAAAGCAACAGATGACACTTGAATAACCTAAAAATAAAAATCAAACACGTAGAGTCCAATCTAAGCAAAAGCAAGAATGAAAAAAAAGTTGTAGTTCGTAAAATAAGAGATGATTTTGGAATGCTAGAAACCGAAAATGCTTAAAGTGTTTGAGAATCAAAAGTAGTAGAAGAAGAAAGTTGAAGGTTGAGTTGAAGAATGAGGAATGAGAAGATACAGGTGGTTCTGATGAGAGAGAATAGACTCTTGCGTGTGTGTTTTGGATTGCTTTGAAAGGCAGAAAAGTTTGTTCTTGGGGAGAGGGAAACACTGTACACGCAAAAGTGTTTTCAGTTTAAAAATATGTACTTTTTTTAGTTACATTTTGTTACACATGAACTATGAAGACAAAAACTTTTTAAAATTTGTGCACAAATGAAAGTAACTATCATTGAGTTGAAACTAAAAGTACATAAGGGTTAGAAAAAGTAAATTTTGGAAAAAAAATGCCCCTAAAGTGATGAGGTGGAGGGAAAAGACAAAAAATTAATTATAAAAATATTTGGTCCCATCAATTTCTATTTTCTTATCACTAAGAGTGTGTGAATTTCACTAGTACATTTTCGACAACCTAAAATTAACTGTTGTTTATCATTTTACAATTTTAATATTATGTTACATTAATATTTATTTAATTTCAAATAAAATTATAAAAATATTTGACCCTCCATCTATTATTTTCTGCATCCGTTTCTGTCTCGGGGTGCAAGAAGTAGAAGTTGAAGTAAGGCTTAGAACACAAACAGCCCCACATTACATAAAGCAAGGCCCTTGAAATCAAAAGCCATCGAGTCCATAAGAATCGGGTCAGGACCATGGCCTACCTTCCCAGCTTCCCTTGCTAACATTAAAAATCATAAACATTACGATCACCACAAATACTCTATTAACTTTCATTCACCAAAAATGAACAACTCACGTGTATATTAATATTGTAGTTTGAAGCATGTGACGGCACAATCTTGAAGAATTTATTCGCCTGAGATAAAAATCCATTTGAATTCAACTCACTATTTTCCAATTTCACTTCAAATTGCAGTTATAGAAAAGAAGAAAAGTTGTAATAGTTATGTACTAAGTCAGGAAATATTGGCCGAATCTAAATCCAGACTTAGTTGAACTCGCTTTTGTTTCAATGTATTTCATCAACTTCGGTCCTAACTTTTTAGAAACTCAAAATTCGGTCTTAATTAAGTATTGTTTCCATCATAATTAGGTGAGAGTTAAGAGATATTGTAAACTATTTGAGTTGACTTAGATTGAGATTTATCATTTTGAAAAAAAAGAGAGCATGCAATCTTACATTTCTATGGTGGAGATAACTAGACTAAGTCTTATGGTTTTTTCCTTTCACATTGACAGTGTTTTTCACATTAAAATTATTGGTTCACATTTTTTTTTTTTATAAGCAAAATTGATATATTAATAAAGAGAGGTGTGAGTACTAGGGGTACACACAACCCATTAATAAGAACAATTACAAAACAGATATAAACCTGCAAAATTACACCAATTTAAGGACTTCTAATGGTGCTTGGAACCAATAAAACAAAGGAATGGTGCTACTTGCTTTAGCCCCAATTGCCAGCCAAATCCAAGAAACAACTTTGATACTTGAAATAACATCATCTAAAACAATGTTAGTATTATTAAAGATGAGATTATTTCTTGAGTTCCAAATCGACCATAACGTAGTTAACCAAACGACTCCCCTCATCTTCTTTTTCATTCTACCTTTCAAGCCAACCATAAAGTTTTCCAGGTGACTAACTGCCCCATCCACAATATCCACCATTTTCACATCCATCCATAATCCTATCCTATCCCAAATATTCTTAGCAAGGTAGCAATTAAAGAATAGATGAACCAGATTTTCAGTATGTTCTGCACATAATACACACACTTTATCCTCATCCCTTTGAATGATATTCCTCTTTGCAAGTTGTTCTTTTACTGGCAACCTATTTAACAACAGCCTCCAGCCAAATATTTTAACTTTCGATGGCACTTCTGTTTTCCATACTGTTTTGATTGCTGCCAGAACATCAGTTTCTTCTATCGACTCCAACTCTTTCTCCCGCATGAATGATGCACAACTTTTGACCGAGAACACCCCATCCTCAGCCGGCCACCACTTAAACTCGTCCCTAATCCCTTGTGCCGGCGACACCCCACCCAGAATCTCTATTAATTCCAATGCTTCCTGAACTGCCAACGGATTTTCCAATATGGTAACTGTGTCTACCTGGAAATCCCAGCACCAGCGGGGTCCCTGACGAGAGCCCATCTCGCATACCATACCGGAGGGCTTGTTTGATATGCTGAACAGATTCGGAAATAATATTTTGAGGGGTGTATCCCCAAACCACTTGCCATACCAGAACATAATGTTATCCCCCGAGCCAAGGCCAAAAGACAATTTACCTGCAAAACAGTCAAAGTTGTTAGATTTAAGAAAACTTGCCATCATCATATCTTTCCACCACACCGATTGTTTCTTATTCGACTTAAAATCTTTTCCCATTATAACAGCTTTGCAAACGTCCCCATATCTTGCTGACAGAATATTCCTCCAGACTGATGCTTCTTCTTTCAACATGCGCCATTTCCATTTTGTCAGCAATGAGTTATTGAATTGACCAATGTGTTTTATGCCTAAGCCACCCTCTGCTTTCGGTTTACAAGTGTTATGCCAGCTGACCCAGTTAATGCCTCTTTTATCCTCATTACCACACCAAAGAAATCTACTTTGAATAGTAATCAGTTCTCTTATTACTATCACCGGAGCTCGATAAAACGACATTGTGTAAATTGGTAAATTGGATAACACTGCGTTAAGAAGTGTGGTTCTTCCACCAATTGACAACAATCTTGATTTCCACAATGATAACTTGTTTTTGAAACAACTAATCACTCCTTTCCAGGCTTCTTTTCTCCGCGGATTAATGCCAACCATGATGCCTAGAAATCTGAATGGAATGTTCTCTCTACAACAACTCAGGAATTGTGAAGCAGACGCCATAAAACTTTCCTCCAAATTCACCCCCGCCACTTTGCTCTTGTTGAAATTTACCTTTAGACCTGAAATCAGTTCAAAGCCTCTGAATATCGCTTTGATGCTGCGAAGATTATTCCAATTGCCTTTGCCAATAATGACCGTGTCGTCCGCGAATTGTAAGATCCTTACTATCCCACTATTACCAACACAATAACCTTCAAATGTCCCAGCAGCTGCAGACTTATTGATTAACACATTCAATCCTTCTGCCACCAACGTGAAAAGAAAAGGAGATAAAGGGTCTCCTTGTCTGAGACCCCTTTCCGCCTCGAAATCCATCGTTGGACACCCGTTAACCAGAATTGACAAGGAACTGTTAAAAATACAGGCCTCCATCCACCTGCACCAATTACACCCAAACCCAAACTTGTGAAACAAATCCCTCAAAAATTGCCAGCTCACACAATCGTAAGCCTGTTGAAAATCTACTTTGAAAATAAAACACTCCTTCCTCTCCTTCTTGGCGTGATCAATAATCTCGTTCAGAGCTAGGACCCCATCCAGGATCTGTCTACCCGGAACGAATGCTGATTGCGCCGGTGAAATTATTCTGTGTAGGACCTTCTTAATTCTGTTAGCCAATACCTTGGCTATAATCTTGTACATACACCCTATAAGACATATTGGGCGATACTCCTTCAGCCCCTGTGGATTGAAGTTTTTTGGGATCAACGCAATAAACGCAGCCGTTATTGCCTTAGGAAGAACAGCGTGTCTGTGAAATTCCTGCATGAACTTGTATATGTCTTCTTCTAAAAAGAACCAACATTCTTGTATGAATTTGAGGTTAAAACCATCGGGGCCAGGGCACTTGTTACCGTCAGATTCCCAAACAGCTTTACGAATTTCCTCTCTTGAGAACTCTCCTTCCATTGAATCTCTATCCTCGACGGGCAATCTTTGAAATCCTGCGTTCTCTAGTGTTGGTCTGACCATCAACGGCTCCTTAAATCTCTGCTTGAACACCTTTAACACCTCATTCCTAATACCCTCCACATCCTCTATTACTCTGCCTTCTTCTGATTGAATAGCCACTATATTGTTTCTCCTTCTTCTTTCTTTTATAACATGGTGAAAATATCTAGTATTAAGATCTCCCCCCTTTAGCCATTTTTGTCTTGATTTCTGTCTTAATAAGCTTTCCTTATAATGAAGGTGTTTCCATAAATTCTCTTTCGCTTCTGCACAGGCCGAACCCGTGATACCATTCTCATTAATCAACATAGAGGCCTTATCGACATTCAAGTCAATCCAACCGAATTTCTCCTTATTCCAAGCTTTCAGAATAGATTTGATCCTTCTGAATTTTTCTTTCAGAATGTAAGCTTGATTACCCCTGACTTGTATATTCTGCCAAGACGAAAACACAAAATCTTTGAAATTTTTATCATCAAACCAACAATTGTTTACTCTGAATGGCTTGGGTCCCCAATTCAAATCCCTTGCTTTGAGACTTATTGGCGTGTGATCCGAGATATCCCAATCCCCCGAATGCTGCCCCACAATCTTCCACTCTTCAATAAGTTCCGATGATAGCAAGAACCTATCTAATCTACTCTTTGCACTTCCATCCTTGTTTGACCATGTGAATCTTTTCCCAATGACCGGAACGTCAACCAGCTCCATCGCTTCTATGAAATCATTAAACTCCTGCAACTCATTACTCCTATTCCCCGATACTCTCCCCTGTCTTTCACAGGTCATTCTAATGCAATTAAAGTCTCCCCCTACACACCACCACCCCGGACCGGCTCTGTTTTTCCACTCCCCCAATTCCAGCCATAACGCTCTTTTTCCCACTATTAGACACGAGGAATAGACGTTAACGAAATAACATAATTGATTGTTGAAGACGGCACTTATACCCAGGGATCCTTCAGTTTTGAAGCTGAAAAGAGGTGAAATAATGCCTTTTTTCCACATCGTAATAAGCCCACCCGATGCTCCAATAGAATCCTTTGCTGACCACTCAACGTCATCTGTTCCCCACAAGAGTTTGATAAAACTATCGCTTACCTCGTGAGATTTCGTCTCCTGTAAGAAAACCATGTCCGGCTGGTCTTTCTCAATAATCTTCCTCAATTTCCTTCTTTTGATATCACTACCACACCCCCTGATATTGAAAGATAATATATTCATGACAACACCATTTTTTTCTCCCTCCTACTATCTATTTCATCTGCATCCCTCCTTTCCAAACCCCTAATCGCCTCTACATACAAGTCCTTTCGCTCCCCCCCTGAAATTCCCAAAGCCGCTACCTCCTGCCAAATTCTATCCGCCAGATCCTGAGAAATACGTTCTCTACTTCCACCATTCTCCGGTGATCTTCCCGGATTGGATATTGAATTGTTGCATAAAGTCGTTCCTGCAGAAGATTGAGACGAGTCTATATGGACAGATGACATAGCAGCGGGATCCCCAATTTTTAGGGCTCTGGGTCGTGAGAGAATTGAGAAGAAGGATTTTGAGATTTCAAAATTGGAATTGTGAGCTGGTGGTTGCCATGTTTCTTTGCCTTTACCCCTCTCCAATTCCCTGACTAAACTCTGTGCCTTTTCCAAGCAGAAGTTACCATCCATACTTTGGGCCTTTTTTGCTCCAACAAATTGGGCCTTGGCACTGGGCCTTTTTATTTTAGATGTATCCCTAGTAGAACCCACTGATCTTGCCTTTTGACCCCACTTGCCCAACTTAACACCGCCTCCATCATCCCATTCATCAATTTTCACCCCACCCATGTCATTTGACTTTTTGGCCATGAATTTCTCGTACACCGCATCCAACCTCCTCTTTTCTGCCAGAAATTTCTCATTTTCCAATGCCTTTTGAAACATCCCATCTCCACACTGTTCCTCCATCCCTTTTGTACTGGCATTTAATGTTGTTTCTCTCAATACACGCCTCCTTGCCGCCAATCCATCGGGTTCTACCAGAGACTCTTGGACAAAAGATAGTAGCCCTTCATCTGATGATTTTCCATTCCACTCCCCCGACTCCTCACCGGAGCTCTCCCCAGAAGCTTCCTCCGACACCATATTTTCATCTCCATCACTCATGGAAATCCGCATAGGACCATGGCCATCTTCTACGATCTTGATCCTAAACACGTGATCGTTAATGGATATGTTGATAGCTTCATTCAGTACCAGACAGTATTTGGTTCTAATCAGAATCCTAGCAACATCCAAGTTCTTATGGTTTTTTGTATCTTCATCTGCACGAATGAAGGAACCCACCGTTTTTGCCAGAAATTCAAACACTTTGTCTCTCCATGCATGACACGGCAAGCCATACACTCTTAACCATGTGATCCTTTCATTGTCTACGTCGCTTTCCCTCCATGGTCTAATCTCCTCAAACCATTCTTGAACCCAGTCTTGAGCCTCAACAACAATCTCCTTTAACAGACCTTCCTCACATTCTTCCAACAAGCATAAGTTGGCTCCCATTGGAGTCACTTTAACCCCGAAGTAACCCTGTTTAATAAACCTTTCCTGAATATTATAGGTATCACCCGAACGTTCTACCACTCCCACGAAAGCCTTATGAAATCTGCTTAGGTCTTCTTCCTCCACATTGAATTCTCGGTGTACAAAAGGTATCTTTTTCGCCTGAACTTGTCTATCCACCACTGTTTTATTGGACTGTACTCCACCAACCATCTGTGCATAAGATATTCTTTGACCATCCTTCTGCTTAGAGTTGTTATACTAACCACCAATAAGCCCCCGGTGAAGTTGTTGATGTGCTCCCCTAAGATTGTCATTGACTTTGCATTGTTGCTCCTTACCCGCTCCTCTATAGCTTCTGGATTCCCTATTAAACCTCGGGATGTTGGCATGGATTTTTTTGGAATCTAAAATGATGTTATCCAGCTTTATTTCTAACATTCTCGAATCTTGAACGTTAAAGAAACGTACAAAGCCAAAACGTTTTCCTCTCTTGTCTCTCCTGGGTGGGAAGATAACCTCATCTATGTCTCCATACACCTTGAAAACGTTATACATCTCCTTTGCCCCATACCGCTCAGGTATTTCAGTAAAGAAAAAGGACGTTGTTGTCGTGTTCTCCCCACTTCCTTCACCCCTCTTCGTGTCCCAACGCTTTACACGGTTGCCTCCTTTTATCTTCTTCCTCGAGACCAATCTCCATTCCATTTCATTCTTTTTCTCCATTGCTATTGTCTAACAGATCACAAAGTGTTTCTGGGAAAGTTTTAAGTCGAACTATATTTTTTAAAAGGTGTGTTTTTTAGAGAGAAGTCGGACCTTCTCTCACTACATTTTCCACGTGACCATTATTGGTTCACATTGACATCATATGAAATCTTTCAGACAGGTTTCATGAAAATAATTATGAACTTTAAATCTTGTTCTTTAAAGAATTTCCCATGAAGCATCTGAGCAGTAGACGAAGTAGAAGCTTTAGGAAGCAGATTGAGAAGATCAAATGCGCTTGGGAACCATTTAAATTATAGAAGAAGATGATTTTGTTGCACAAAAAGTAGTAAAGAAAAAGAGTAGAAGATAGAAATTCAGATCAAGAGAAAGAATGAGAAATTTGTACCTTGATAATTGCACGATAATCGATTATAAGGAGAATAAATTAATTGTGTAATCCATTAAAGTTTTTATAATAAAAAAAATGTTATTTTTACCCTCATTCTTATATCTACATGGTATTTCATTGTTTATCAACACGGTGAACAGTGTTAGTATAGTTTACATAAGTTTTGTATTTCCTCCGTTCCACAATGAGTGATTCAAATGGAATAAAATGATGTTCCAAAATGAATTAACCATTTCCATTTTCAATACACTTTTTTCAATTTTACTCTCTAATTAATAAGAAGTTCACAATTTCCAATACATAATAAGGGTACTATAATAAAAATAATATTATCTCTCTTAAAAAGTTCACAATTTCCAATACATAATAAGGGTATTATAGTAAAAATAATATTATCTCTCTTACTTTTTTACACTTTTCTTAATCCATATGAAATGATGTGCTGGGTCACTCATTATGAGACGGAAGGAGTATCTTATACATAGATTACACAATACTGTACAATTTATAATAGTATAGAACTAGTATGAGTGTCACATCAGCACACTAGAGATTAGCTTATCCTCTTGAGTATATATTTAATCATTGTAATCTATTTTCGGCTAATGAAGAAGTTCAACTTTACCATAATTAAATTTTGTTATCACTGTGCTTTTTTGTTATGCTTCATCTTCTTCATCGATCCACATGGTGAATGTTCCACCATTGACATAGTATCTGAGCTTTAGTAAAATATTATAAATATATTTATTTTTTAAAATATTTTTTTATTAAATAACGTCATAACTACTAAAAAAATTGGGATGACGTAGTCGATTACGTGGATGACGTGGTCGATTATTAAGTAACGTCAATTTACATTGATTACGTGGATGACGTAGTCGATTATCTATCATATAAGAAAATTTAATGTTCTTGAAATTCCTATTTTGCCCTTCTGCTCTATTACACTGCCACGTGGATGGCTTCATAGATTTCCAACTATTTTTTGCTTTTTAATCACTTGCTCATATTGTTTACTATTTCTTCTACTTCATAAACAAAATAAAAATATTCTTAAGGCAAAATACTCTTTTTAGTCCCGTAAGTTAACATCGGGGTTCGTTTTGGTCCCTTAACTTCAAAAAGTTTCAAGTTGGTCTCTTAACTCTTCAAAAGGTGTCATTTTAGTCCTTTTTGTCATATTAGCGACGGAAAAACTCAAAAATCGGTCGCTAAATCTGTCGCTAATATGCCCAAAAGGACTAAAATGACACCTTTTGAGGAGTTAAGGGACCAATTTGAAACTTTTTGAAGTTAAGGGACCAAAATGAACCCCGAGGTTAACATACGGGACCAAAAAGGGTATTTTGCCTATTCTTAATGTCTTTTTTCTTTTCTTTTTCTCTTTCCCTTTTTACTTTCTCATTTCTTTCTCTTTCTACTTTCTCTTCTCTCTTCTGGTTTCACATCAATGACTATTTTCTCTTTCTCTTTCTACTTTCTATTCTCGCTTCTGGTTTCACATCAATAACTATTTTCTCTTTCTCTTTGGATTTTTGGTTTATGAACTATTATCATGTGTTTGTTTCAGATCTTGCAGAAGCACTGCTTGAATGCAAAGAAAATGTTCAAGATCTTTTATGGTATGTGCAATATAAGGTGCAGATGAACAACGGTATCTTTAAATTGAAAGTTATTCATAAATCTTTTTTCAGATTCGAGTATTTTGGGGCATGTGTTGCTTAGATAGATTTTTTCTTGCAGACCCTTCCACTTTTTCTATTTTCTACCACCTATGTTGTGTCAAATTACTCTAAAGGTTGAAGGATGCAAATGTTAGAGCTCGGATCTGTCACACATATTTCAGATCTACAAGGTTAGAGTTTGAATCTTCCGTGCATGTTTCAGATCTACAGGGTTAAGTTTCAATCCAACGTGCGTGTTTTAGCTCTGAGGGTTTAGATCTCGAATCTGCCGTGCATGTTACAGATCTATAAGATTATATTTTAATTAACTTTTTTATTCAAGATTTTATTCATTTTTCTTATTATTTCTTTCAGGTTCTCTAACCTTTCACATCTTCATGCTCTAAATGGAATATTTATATTTTGTTTTTATTTTTATTTGTCTTCTTCCTTCTTACTTTTTTGTTTCCTAACATTTAATCTTATATTTTTTTTCTTTTTGATTTCATGTTTCAGTTGTTGCTTTATAGATCAGTTATGTTTAAGAGGATTGAAGCAGATATATTTGCTAAGTTTATTTGTTAATACTTGATTTTGAATAATTTTATTTAGCTTAAAGCAAATTTTAAATATAATTAGAATCAAATTAATGTTATTCTAATGTGTCATTAATATGTCTCATTTAACTCTCTTTAATTTTAACGCCAAAAAAAAAAAACTCTCTTTAATTTATATTTGTTTCATGATTTACTCTAATTTTTATTTATTTATAATTTTCAGATTGAAAAATTATTGGAGACAGACCATTATTACTTAAATTTATTCAAATTAGTATTTAATTTTTCTGAACATTTATTTTGGACTGATTCATATCTTAAAAATTGAGATTCATTTTTGAATAAATTTTCCAAAAAGAGATAATTATTGCCTTGGTTCAATCAAATAAAAGCTATAGAATAGACTATAGGATAGGTTTTAGTGTACTGTGATATGGCAAGCCAAAGTCATGTCTATTACATATCTATCTTTATGTCTTTTCATCTTATTAGAGACCACTACTATTAAGTAAGTACATTTATTTTTTATTTTTAAAAATAACCCGAACAAAGTTTCAAATATGTTCTTTTATCCCTAACAAATTTCTACATAATCAAAGCATATCAGTCCAAAATAAATGTTCAACTCCATATTCCAATATAAATAAAAGAACATAATTATAATTAAATATAAGAGCAAAAATGCTATTATACAAATTAATATGTTATTAAGGCTATTTATTTCAACATAATGATAAACTTTCAACTCATATTTATATTATTCATTTGAAGTTTCAAGAAATAATTGTGGCAAAAACTAATTAACAATTGAATCCACAAATAGTTATATTAAAACAATTTGATATTTGTATCACCATTTAATTTTTATTTAAGATAATTATTAATTTTGAATTTTTTTAAACTATACCTATCATCAGTTATTATATAGATCAATAGAAAATATGAAAATTTATTATTTAGATCCAATGTTTATTTTTTTTAGAGAGAAACCATTATAATGTTTAAAGATGAAAATTTTACTCTATTTTTGTACTATTTGAAGCTGAAATAAAAAATATCTTTTGTTTTATTTCTTATTATAGATGTGTTTTATTTATTTATAGATTTAAAAAATTATTTCTTTATATTTAAGATTTTTTATTATAAATTTTTGCATAACTGCATAAAAACAAGATGAAAAAATTAGTTTCTCTATAACTACATAAAAACAAGATGAAAAAAATGGAAACATTAATAAATTGAATGATCTTTATGATAATGCTTTATATAATTCAATGGTTTATTTATTCATCAATTTTATTTAAATTGCAATAGTTAAAACTTATTGTAAAATGCAACTTTAGTCCTCTAATTTTATGAATTTATTTTTTTAAATTCCTGTTAAAAAGAAAATTAGTAGGGGTAATACTATTTCTTTTTAAATTTTAAACAATATCAGTCATTTTTAATTAAAGTTCATTCACAAGAATAAAATAGATTAAAAATATAATCATTTAAAAATTTTCTTTTTTTACCATGTGGATAAATATTTATAAATGACGTGCAAAATTTCTCTTTAATTCTTTTCGTTAATAATTATTCATAATGGAATTTCTATAAATAAATTAACAAAACTAAAATAAAATCTTTAATATTTTATTACCATTGTCACTTTATAATATTAGTATTGTATAAATCTTATGTTGGACGATATTTGTCGAATTAATTGTAGTTTTTAATTATTAGAATGCTACATTTTTTTCAATATAAAAAGACTAAGAAAAATATTATACCAATATAAGAAAAACTATGACTATTCATATACTCCTGCATCACGGTTACCAAAACATAATTATGTAATGTCTATTCTTTTACCAACTTATCAAAGCTATCACTAAATTATATTCTAAAACAATATAAAATTAATCTGCAATAGCATATATTACATAGATGTCAAAATATAATATATTATTGATAATCCATTATAACACGTTTGTTCATTAAAATAAAATACAACATCACCTCACATTTTTTGTGTTTCCATACTTTTTTAATTTATGTAATATTTATACTTTTACTTATATTAAAATTAAAGAAATTATTTGTTTCCTAACATAACTTTTTCATTTTATATATTATTGTGTATTAATTCAGTATTAAATTATTTTATTATTATATTTTATAACTACTTCACACATTTCTAATTTTTTTTCTGTATTACATTACTAATAAATTTATTTATTTATCTTTATTTCATCATAATGAAGCACTTAAGTACTGCACTTTGTGGATATCAAAATATTAAAAGCACTTGAGTACTGCAGAATAGGTACATTTTGTAGAGTAGGTACACTTTGTAGGTCTCAAAATATTAAAGAAATATGATGTGTTCAAAAAAATCTGTCCACCCCTATTTTGATGGGTTTAATTTATTTAAACGTGCAAGTCATGTAGCAAGAACAAATGAGTTTAATTGATTTAATCTTGCAAGTCTTATAACAATACAATGAATGAACAAGTCATAGCATTTTTACTATAACAAATAATAGCTATGCTATATCAGGTTCTTGAAAAAAGCATCACACTTTAAGAAAAGCATCACACTTTAGTAGATACATAATATTATATATTTATTATATAAGAAATTAAAAAATAGGCGGTTTCTTATATGACTTTTTTAATACATATTATATTTGACTTTTTCTACGACTTAACATATTTTCATTATATTATTTAAAATAATTTTTTATAAATTATTTATATGAAATTCATAGTTGAGAGAAAAGACATCTATATAAAAAAATATATTATTATAAAAAATTAGCACAAATAAATTTTAGTATTTGTAAATCTTTATAAAAATTAATTCTTTTTTCCAAATTTTTAGATAAAAAAACATCTATATATATAAAAAATAAAGACAGAGATGCATATTTTATGTGTTTCTTCTTTATTTTTTTTTTAAGGACATACTCTAATCTCATATTCTGTCTTTATATTGTATCAGTTAGAATTAACAAAATAACAATTTTATTATGATTGTTAGTCAAAGTATTAATGAAATTTTATTTTTAAATTAATAAGTGATATTTTTTTTAAAGGAATAAAGTCAATTGACGCCAAAGTGTCATGACACCAAATACTATTTATTTATTATTATTAATCTAAATAGATAATTATTTTGAGATAGAGGGATTATATTATTAATAGCGAGTGTTATTTTTAAATAAATGACTAAATTTTAATTTTTTTTAATAAATGGGAACCGGTTTCTTTTTAATCCATATATAAATTAAAATATGCTTTTTCAATAAACTCTTTCGGTTAAATAATTTTGTTTTTCTTTTTTATATACATTCGTATTATACTGATTATTAACGGGACATCAAGTTATTGATCCAAATATTGATTAATAACGGGACATGAATTTATTGATCCAAATATTTTTTAATTTAATATTAATAGATTTGATATTTATAATTATTATAAGTATATTGATCTTTATTAAAAAGAAAAGACAACGAAATTTTATTAACACAAATGTTTATTAATTAGTGTAAATAAATGAATTGGTGTAAGAATAAAAGAAATAATATATGTTTTTTATAATATTAAAACAATATAAATACTAAGCTTTAAAGAAAAAAGATAATATATAGAAAGATTGTACAAATATTAAGTGTGATTGGACAATTCTATATGAGCCAAAAAGAAAATATAATATTTCATAATAATGATGACTAAAGAAAAATGGCAGAACGGTAGGCAAGAGTAATCATAGACTCATAGATACAAAAGTGACTAAAGTAGCATTTTTTTTTAACAATGGGGCATGCAAGGATATTAAACTATATTCAAATATCTTGACTAAAGTAGCGAATTTTATATGTTGTAATCAACACTTATTTAATAAAATAATAATTATAATTTCAAACATTTTTTGACAAAGAAATTAAATTTTATTTAAATATTTTAATTAATTAAATTCAAATATTTTTATTACTTTACCTTCTACAATTTATGAGTGGAATAATTAAAAGATTTATTTTAAAACTTAAAACGGTTTGCATTTATAACGTATTGACAAATATTTTATCTCAATTTTCTCTTTCTTCATAAATATTTTATCTCAATTTTCTCTTTCTTCATAAATTTTATTCTTATTTTCAAATATTATTTTCTTTTTTATATTCATAAGATTTCTCTTTAATTTTTCTCATATTTTTTTCATTCATAATATTTTTAGCTTCTATTTTTTAATTAATTTTTTTATCTTCTATTATTCACATATTTTATAACAAAATTATATTTTGTATTAAAAAAATTTATTGATCTAAATGTTTTTACGGGTACCAGACATTTTTCTATACATTCAATTAATTTTTTTACGGGTACCAGATTTTTTCCTATACATTCAATTATTATTTTTTCACGGGTACCAGACACTTTTCTATACATTCAATTATTATTTTTCCACGGGTACCAGACACTTTTCTATACATTTAATTATTATTTTTTAACGGGTACCAACCATTTTTCTATTAAAAAATATATATCTGAAACAAATGCGCGTCCCGTACTAGAACCCGTGCGAACGCACGGGTTTGTTACTAGTTAAGCACAACTTTTTCATTCAAACAACTGTAATCGATAATGTATGGGGAATGATCAATCATGTGGCAAGAAGTTATGATTCCACGTGTTGGACCTAGTTTTGAGTTTACATTGGCCCAATTAATAATTACACCTCCTTTTTCTGCAAAATATTAGATAGGAAGTAGTAAAGGTGTTTGAATTATTAAGGAGTACGGATCCACTCTATTTCTTACACTCCATTTCTTTTCCATTACCATAGTTTTTTGTGTATATTACACGTATTTCTAAGACATGTGACATATATTTATTATTTATTTAACTTTATACACATAAAACTATAGTAATGGAAAAGAAATGGAATGTAAGAAATGAAGTGGATCCTTACTCATTATTAAGAAGCCGTTAAGTTTCTTGAGCTTTCTTTTCCTCTTTTGTCAATGTGACGTACATGATCATCCTTAACTTTATTTAGAACACCCAAATCCATCATACTCATTTGGGTTCTATAAATGACACCCATCTAATTTTTTATATTATTTTGCACTTCCCAATTATTTAAGCAACTCTTACAATTCTCAAATATCCATCTAACCCATCAAAAAGTTTAAAATGGGTCCCACTAAACCACACAATATATTATATAAAATATAATTAAAAAATTTATTCAAGACAATTTTTAATTGTTGTTATTCTCATTCCCAAAATGTTGCCATATGTGTTCTATCAAGTCTTGTTGAAGGTGTCGATGAATTTGTTTGTCACGAACGTCAAATCTACTACGTAGAAACTCTTGAAAATCAATATTAGAATCATTCGGAAATGTTGTCGTGTCATTGCCTAAATGATCATAAGAAAAATCAAAGTTTCCACCATACATGGAACGTTCATCTTCAACAATCATGTTGTGTAATATGATACATGTATCCATAATACGTTGGAGTGCATCTAAGTGCCAAGATCGAGTCGGGTTACGTATGATTGCAAATCGTGATTGGAGAACCCCAAATGCACGTTCAATATCCTTTCTTGCTCCTTCTTGATGTTGGGTAAACAATTTTCTTTTATCCCCTTGCGGTATTGAGATACTTTTCACAAATGTGGCCTATTAAGGATAAATGCCATCTGATAAGTAATAGCCCATGTTGTATTCAGTATAATTGATTGTATAATGAACCTCGGGAGCTTTCCCTTGTAGAACATCGTTGAAGACATTTGATTGGTTCAACACATTAATATCATTATTTGAACCCGCTATCCTAAAGAATGCATGCCAAATCCATAGGTCTTGTGAAGCTACTGCTTCAAGCATAACAGTGGGTTTTCCATGATCGCCTCGAACATACTGCCCTTTCAATGCAACAGGACAATTTTTCCATTCCCAATGCATACAGTCAATGCTACCTAACATACCTGGAAAGCCTCGCGCCTCCCCCTTCTGAAGTAAGTGTTCAATATCTTGAGCGTCTGGCCTTCGCAAATATTGTGCTCTGAATACGCTGATTACGCCTCTTGTAAACTCATTAACACATTTTAGTGTTGTAGTTTCACTGATTCTTAAATAATCATCCACACTATCAGCAGACGTTCCATATGCCAACATACGAATAACAGCTGTGCATTTTTGTAGCGGTGAAAGACTTGATCTACCAGTTGCATCAACCCTCATTCGAAAATATTCATCATGTTGACCCAAAGCTTCCACAATACGAAGGAACACATGTTTATGCATTCGGTATCTTCGACGAAATTGCTCATTTGTGTATACTGGAGTTTCTGAAAAATAATCATTGAATAATTGATCACGTCCCTCTTCACGATTCCTCTCTATATTCCTTCTTTGACGCCTTGGCCTTCTAGAGCTTGAGGCTTCTTCTTGATTTTGACTTTCAAAAAAAGTATCACGAGTTCTTCATCCATGCCATCATTCATATAATCCATGAACATTTTTGCAATGTGGGAAGGATTTGAAGGATCCATGAGAAAAGAAATTTAATATTGAATAAGATGACAACAATTTTGTAGAAAGTTAAAGAGGTTGAGAATAATTGTGAGACTTATTGTGTTACTAATGATTATTTATAGGAGTAGTTTGAATAACAGCTAGTTTGAATAACGGGTAGTTTGAATAACGGCTAGTTTACGGTTAGTTTGAATAACGGCTAGTTTGAATAACGGCTAGTTTGAATAGCGGCTAGTTTGAATAACGGTTAGTTTGAATAACGGCTAGTTTCAAAATACATAACCATATCAATTACAAGAATAACAACTAGTTTCAAAATACATAATCATACTAAAAATATTCAAAATACATAATCATATTAATTAAGGCCATATTTTTTCCGAATCACATCGCACAATAAATCATGAGCTTGTAGTTGTCTTGAATTCATATTTGATGTATCCTTTGAGAGAATTTGTAGATCATCGATCTTCAATCTTTCCTCTTTCATCTCAGCCTTCTTAATCTTTGCTTCAACCTTTTTTCTTTCAATCTCGAGTCTTTCACTCTCAATACGTGTATAGTCTTATGCAAACACTGACATCAAATCAGTTTTCTTTTTGAATTCATCTTTGAATTCTTCATATTTAACATCGGGAGTAGAAATTTCCACCATCTTTTCTTTCTCCTTCCTTTTGGCTGCCTTTTGACCGATTGGACGACGTAACAGAGTAGGTGATGATGGATTGTATTCGCTGCTCGTTGGTGTCGGTGGGTTAGAAGACGAAGAATATGCTCCAGATGCTGAATTCTTTGTTCTTTTTGCATAAGCTTCTGATGAACCTACGAGCCATTTAGGTTCATCTTTCAATAATCTCCAAGCAGACTCAAATGTAAACTTTTCACCTTCATCTTGAAAATAAATTCTATATGCAGCTTGCATGATATTGTTCTCGGAGCTCCCACTTTTCTGTGTAGATTATGCTTGTTTGTAGCATCCAACAAACTTTTGAACGGATGGATTAATTTTGTGCCATCTACCTTTTAGTGCCGTCAGTTTCCTCTCTTTGTAATTCATGTCACGATGCTTGTTAAAAGCTTCACCAATTCTCTTCCAGAAACTATCTCCTTTTTGATCAACTCCAACAATTGAATTCTTTGAAACGTTGAGCCATGACTGAATGAGAATTTCATCTTCTTTTGGTTGGAATCTTTGTTTAGGCGTATTCACAACCGGTGCAGATGCAACTTCTTCACCAAGGTTAGTATTTTCCAAGCTAACTTGAGTGCAAAATTGTGGTGTTCCATATTCTTGATCATTTGATTCCACACCACTACTACCTATTTGAACCACATGAGGCATATTGGGGTTAGTTGATTGGGATGAAAATTGTTGATATTGATATGGATAAGTGATGTATGATATGAGTAATTTCTAATGGATGGATTATTTTGTGGATTTGGGATATAAATAGAGTTTTGAAAATTTGGATTATGGTTTGGATTTGGAATAAGAGGTGGATTTATAAAATATGGATTGTTTTGTTGATTTGGGATACTAGGAGGACTTCCATCATTTTGCATAAAATTGGACAATGTGTTATGTTGATTGAGATTCATTTTCAAATGAAATGTGTTGACAAAAAAATTAAAATAAGATAAAATAGATGTGAATGAAAAATGTGATAAAATAAATTACTTATTTATACTAATAATAAAAAATATTACCGTTGTTTTATTACCGTTACAGATTTGTTTTCAAAATGAAATCCCAATATGTAATTAATGTTAAAATATTTTGAATCAATTTAATATACATTTTGAAGGCATTCAATACCCATATTCAATATCCATTATAAAGGAATCTTTTTCCAATTTTATGACCGTTGCTTGTTTTTCTTTTACAGATGGAATGAATTTAATAATAAAATATTATGCACATTAATTGTAGGACCGTGGGTTTGTTTGTGAGCGTTGTAAATGGAAGAACGTTGAAAAAACTCAAATATTCAAAAACTTCTGACACATCAACATTGGCAACTGTGTAGGAGTTTGGTAAAACTACCGATAATCATGCTCTTAGAGATCTTTTTCTCAAAATTCTCATGAAGATTAGTCTTTACCTTTTAAAATCAAGTTTCCGGTGGCCTTTGTTTCATGATTTTTTTCTTATATAACAACAAGATGAAGTATGGCCGCATTTACTACAATAAAAAACATTTATAGTGTGTTTGGATGAAGTAATTGAAAATTCTAAAGAAATTTAAAATTCAAAGCAATTTAAATGATTCAATTGAAATCCATTCATTTTTAAATTATTTTGTTTAGATTGAGTATTAAAATAATTCATTGTTAGATTTTTGGGATCATTTGATATAAAATTTAAATTTTTGGACCAAATTTAAAATTGAAAACTAGGGACCAATTTGCAATTTTTAAAAATTTGAAGGACCAAATTATAAATTTTAAAAATTATTAAGGACCAATTTGCAATTTTTTAAAATTTTCTTGGGGTCAATTTTGTAATTTTGGAAAATATGAGGGCCAACTTGCAAAATTTCAAGAAATAATAGTAACAAATACATTCTATGGAGTATGAGAGGGATTTCAAATTCTTTGGTTTTTGGTGTCATTTCAAAATGATTAAATTTAACTTAGATAAAATACTTCATAAATTTCCATCATTTTAACAATTCTTCATTTTTGTATCAAAACAATAAATTTTGTGCAAATCATTTTAAATTTCCTCAAAATATTATATTACCTCATTAAATTGTTTCATCCAAACACACTCTTTGAAAAATTGTGATTAAGAGTCATATTTGAATAATACAATTTTCCATACAATTCAACATTGGTTTTAGATTTCCCCTACTCACTTTATTATTGGATCTTCTTTCTTTAGAGCAAATTCAAGTTATCTCTCTCTGTAAAAAGTTTATTCAAAAATATTTTCCTAATCTTCAATTTTGTTTTCAAAATCTTAATTCAACACAATTGATTGGAGGATGAGGAAGAGAAGGAGGAGGAGGAGTTTTTGCTTCTTTCTCTCAAAGAAATTCTATTTTATTAATTAAATTTTCTTTTTCATGTTTTAAGAAAAGAAAGTCTTTTTAGAGATCGTGACGATGTTTTTTTTTAATTTAATTTATGCAATACAAAAATATTTTTGAAAAATCATTATTTATAAAATAAAATTTTAATGTCGTTTGTCTTATTTCCAGGGATGGTAATGGGTAGGGTACTATAGTATCCGGCCTTATATTTGCGGTTTGAAAAAATCTTTGTATCTATTCCCGTGTTGGCACCATTGTTTATACTCGTACCCGTATCTTAATAGTACCTTAATATCTGTTCCTGTACCCGTTTGTGGTAAAATTAAATTGATTAATTATTAAATATCATATAATCTTAAGTTTTTAAAAAAAATTATGGATGTTATTATTAAGTTAAGAAATAAATAAACACTTTTAGTAAAATGTGTAATAGTTTAATAGCAATATATTTTTTTTAAATTGATAAACATCCATTTTTATATAATAATATAAATAATATTATATAAATATGTAGTGCGGATATGAGGTGAGATGGATAGTAAGATATTTGTGTCCACACTCATACCCGCTTATTTTAATAGGTAATTACTCGTGTTCGTACCTGTATTTATTTTGCGGATTATTTTTACTCTACCAGTTGTGGGCATTTTTTGCGGATGTTTATAGAGAATCGGTCAAATTATCATCCCTACTTATTTCTATGTAGGTTTCTACGAAACCTTTGTTTTTCTTTCTTCTCTTTTTTAGATATATCAAATGAATCCAAGTTTTGTCATCCCACACAATTTTGGCTAATTCTTCTTTATTAAAAATATCATTATTTTCATTTTTTTACTTTCTTTATTGCTTTCTTTTGTAACATGTTTTATAATTTTATTTTCTTAAAGTTATTTTAGGTTTTAACTAGGGCTCATGTTCCTGTTGGGTTATCATGAAGAGCATCCACATTGAGTCAAGAGCAACACACAAGTGAAAGAGACATCACATATTCATCCAAAGTTTAAGGTGATAGGTGTGTGGGTTCTCTCACTTATAAAGTGTTCAACCTGCATTTTTCTAAGTAATGTGAGACTAACAACTCACACTTGTACTCAAAAATCTCTCCCTCAAGTGGATCTCCATCCACTATGATCCCCCTAAAGAAAAAGGTATTTCATCTACATACACTTGTACCACTATTGCGGACACTTCAACAGAACACGCCGCCTGACCACCACCATGTTAGGAAGATTTTCGATACAAGGAGATGGTCCCTTAATTGAACCATCAGCTATAATACCACTGTTGGGTCATCATAAAGAGCATCCATATTGGGCCAAGAGCAACACACAAGTGAAAGAGACACCTCACTTATAAAAATGCTCAACCTCCTCTTTTCCAAATAATATGGGACCAACAACTCACACCTATACAACCGTTCTTGTAATATATTAACAAGGTAGATATATTCCTAGAGGAAGAATCATTAGATTTTGAAATTGTAGTGAATTCAATTTTTCAACAATAATTTAAACATATAAGAGTTTTAAGATGATTAATTTTATGAGTAAACCATCTTTGGATGATTCCGTTGGATTTCAACCTATGTAATTCAAACTCATGGAAAAATGTGATCTTTGTTTCCCTTTATATCTCAATAGTACCTTCATAAATCATTTTAAAAGTGTCCAACATTTATTTAGTAGTGCTGCAATTTTATACATAAAAGAACTTCGTGCCTAAGGCAATAGTTATGTTGTTCTTTATTGTATTTCAATTTTTCATTTTATTCGATGGTTTAGAGTAATACTTGCTTATTAACCATTTCATTAATAACAAAATGAATGAGAGTAAATGGACCGTTTTTAAAGAAATCCCATACACTAACATCTACAAAACTACAAGGTGAATAGGAATAAGTGGACTGCGTTTATGGAATATCTCATTTTAAAGGAAACTAGTAATAAACTTGTGCATTCGTACGAGTTTTGGTATGAGACAGCGCAGTTGTTTCAGATGTATTTTTTTAATAGAAAAAATGTATATAAAAAATAATTAACATTTTAATCAGTAATTTCATGTTACCGTCAACATTCAATATTTTGTTAAATATCTTCATGTTTCCGTTAATATTCAATATTGTGATCAGTAAGTTCAGGTTCCCGTTAATATTTAATATTGTGATCAGTAACTTCATGTTCCAGCTAATATTCAATATTTGAATCAGTAACTTCAAGTTCCCGTTAATATTGAATATTGTGTGATCAGTAACTTCATGTTCCTATTAATATTCAATATTTAATCAGTAACTTCAGGTTTCTGTTAATATTCAATATTGTGATCAGTAACTTCATGTTACTGTTAATATTCACTATTTTGATCAGTAACTTCATGTTTCCTTTAATATTCAATATTTTAATTAGTAACTTCAAGTTCCCATTAATATTCAATATTGTGATCGGTAACTTCATGTTCCCGTTAATATTCAATACAAATAATCAGTAACTTCATGTTCCCGTTAATATGTAATATTGTGATCAGTAACTTCATGTTCCCGTTAATATTCACTATTTGATGAGTAACTTCATGTTCCCGTTAATATTCAATATTTTAATCAGTAACTTCAAGTTCCCGTTAAAATTCAATATTGTGATCAGTAACTTTATGTTCCCGTTAATATTCGATACAAATAATCACTAACTTTAGGTTCTCGTTAATATGCAATATTGTGATCAGTAATTTCAAGTTCCCGTTAATATGCAATACTGTGATCAGTAACTTCATGTTTCCGTTAATATTCACTATTTTGATCTGTAACTTCATTTTTCCGTTAATATTCACTATTTTGATCTGTAATTTCATGTTTCCGTTAATATTCAATATTTTAATCAATAATTTCAGGTTTCCGTTAATATTCAATATTGTGATCAGTAACTTCATGTTTCCATTAATATTCAATACAAATAATCAATAATTTCAGGTTCCCGTTAATATGCAATATTGTGATCAGTAACTTCAGGTTTCCGTTAATATGCAAAGATAAATATTTTTAAGTGTGAAAAATTATTCAATATTTGAATCAATAGTAAAAGAAAGTAGTGATTTGAAAGGAATAGTGTGGAGTTTGAAAAAGGGATGTGGTTACCAAGACCAAAACCAAAAAGTCACTTTATGAGTTGATCAAAAATTTAGAAGCAAAACAATAAGTAATGAGTACTGAACAAAACAATTTAAATCTAGATGGAGAAAACATCCACTTGTCAAGCTTAGATGCAATAAGGGCATTAATGTCTTTTCCAGAACAATGAATTTTCTTATATGATAAATGATCAAATTTTACCATTAAAAAACATAATAAAATACTTTCTTTTCCTAAAATGTTGTAATTAAAAAAACTTAATAAAAAATTATGAATAAAAAATTATATTTAAATATTTAATGTTGTAAGAAAAATAATACTTTATATTAATGACTAATCCAGCTCATAATATCCTTCATTATCACAAAAAAAATTATTATATGATTAATACATAGATTAATTAATTAATTAATATGAATATAATATAATTTTAGAGCCAATAAGCAAGATAATAGAAATCTAACTTTATGCTTCAAAATCCAAAATAGAAGTAGAAGTTGTAACCAAGAAAGTATTGATTTGAAAGGAAAGAGTGTGAAGTTGGAAAAAGAGATGTGGTTACTGTAACACCCGAGGTCGGAGAAGGCGAGGGGTGGTTACACCGCATGTAACACTCGAGGCCGAATATGGCAAGGAGTGGTCACCACATCAGAATGAGGGATCCTAAGGCTGTGCAGGGAAGAGACTGCATGGTTGAAAGATTTCTTATAAGGATTGATGGATACTACCTATACCAACAAGATGCATCTTCTTTTCGGTAGCCCGTTTCATAAGAACTCCATAGTTAAGCGTGCTTGACTTGAAGCAATTCTGGGATGGGTGACTTTCTGGGAAGTTTTCCTGAAAGCGTGTAAGTACTTTATGAGTTGATCAAAAGTTTAGAAGCAAAACAATAAGAAATGAGTAGAGAACAAAATAATTGAAATATAGATGGAGAAGGCATCCACTTGTCAAGCTTAGAAGCAATAAGGGCATTAATGTCTTTTCCAGAACAATGAATTTTCTTATATGATATATTATCAAATTTCAACATTAAAAAACATAATAAAAAACTTTCTTATCCTAAAATGTTGTAATTAAAAAAACTTAATAAAAATTATTATGAATAAAAAATAATATTTAAATATTTAATGTTGTAAGAAAAATAATATTTTATATTAATGACTAATCCAGCTCATAATATCTTTCATTATCACAAAAAAATATTATATGATTAATATATAGATTAATTAGTTATGAATATAATATAATTTTAGAGCCAATAAGCAAGATAATAGAAATATAACTCTATGCTCCAAAATCAAAAATAGAAGTAAAAGTTGTAACCAAGAAAGTAGTGATTTGAAAGGAAGAGTGTGAAGTTGGAAAAAGAGATGTGGTTATCAAGACCAAAACTAAAAAGACATTTTATGAGTTGATCAAAAGTTTAGAAGCAAAACAATAAGAAATGAGTAGAGAACAAAACAATTGAAATATATATGGAGAAGTCATCCACTTGTCAAACTTAGAAGCAATAAGGGCATTAATGTCTTTTTTAGAACAATGAATTTTCTTATATGATAGATGTTTGAAGTCATCCTCTATTGAGATAATTATTGTTTAAATAAAAGTTAGACTCTGATGCTATTTGTTGACCAATTCAAGAGGGGTATGAATTGTTATATAAATTATTTTTCAAAACTTTATTAAAAAAGTTTTTAAAAAAAGGTTTATAAGAATAATTATATGAAGATGTAGTAGGCAAGACATATGGTACTTGAAAATAATTTTTTAGGGATAATGAAGAACTTTCCAAAATCATTTTGGTTCAATCTTAAACTGCTAGATCTACACACAGTCTCCAAGAGAAGCGCCATGAGACCACTATCAACTTTAGCTTTCATATCTAGTTCAACCAAAAAAAACTCTTATCAAAAGTTATTTTTAATGACAAATAGGTTTTATATGAAATTTTGTTCTTCACATGATAAGATGTCAGAGACAATGTTATAATAATATGTATGATAAATTAAACACATAGCAGGCAGAATAAAAGAAAAATATAAATAACATAGGAATTGGTATCTCAATTTGGTACAAAATCACCTACGTTTAGAGGGCGTTAATCTAATGAAAGGAAATTCTCTCTTAATAGTTAGAAGTACATATTGATATGATTTGAACTCTCCTAGCTTATTGTCTTTTTTTTTTTCCAATACTACCTGTTAATTGCTTTTCATGACTCCCTATAGAAAGAACTCCATTCCTAATAGTCATAAGTTCAACTGGTCTTATTTAAATTCACTTTGACCAATGTTGCTTTCCTAATACCACCCGTGAAGATTGATCATTGCTCCACCGGAATTTGAGACACCTCTCACTTTCACTCGATCAATCTTCCAAGTTTTTAATCAATTGCAAAGAGAAAAGTTAATACTGTAATACAACTTAAAACTCTATCCACTAATATAGTATTGATGCACATGAATAAAGTGTACAAACTATAAAAACAAGATCAACTAAAACACTCCTATAGAGTAGATATTTTATATAAAGTTCTGAGACTTCACAAAGGAGATTACCTCATTAACAAAAGACCAATTCCCAAGCCTTTTATGGTTTTCATCTTAAATACGGTTGTTCCTCCAAAAAGCACATGAGATCAATCTTCAATTATGTCGATTGCCAATCTTGATTGACCACATTTAAAATTGATCTAAATCTCTTAATTATAATCAATTCTATCTTGTTAAATTCTATTCAGATTAAATATTTTTAACAATGCACACAATCAATCAAATTTTCATTATGATGATTAAAATCCTTGATTGATATAAATTTTGAACACATAAGAACACTAAAAGCAATCTTGCTAAAAACATATTTTAATTTAAATTCAAACTTATGTTAAAACACTTATATCTTTTATAGAACAGAAAATGAAACAAATCTTAAAAGGAAGATATATACTTCGATTTATCTCACTCTCCAAGAAAACAGTTCGAGACACGATGTTTGGGACATTGGGCTTGACATCTTGATTTTCATGAATCTTTATACAACCAACTTTGAATTTTCTTTAAACAAATCAAATACTGTACTGATTTTAGTTGATACAAATAAGAATTATAACCTATCAAGTAAAGGATTCTAAACAAAACATCTTCCAAAACTAAAATCCCCTTTAAATTTTCATCTATAGAGATTGGAGATGTTCTCTTTAAGTGTAAATCCAAATTTTCTAATAAAAAAATCTATTTAAATATTTTCATGGAATTATGGTTTAATTACACATCTTCTATCAATATATTCGCATATCAATTTCAGCAAAATGTTGGACTAAATAAAACTAAACCAAATCTTCCTTGATTCATATTGAATATTTCTTCAAAGCACACCAAATCAAATCTTCTTTGATTAAAAAAATCCAAATACTTTATTTAAATCATATCTAATAAAATCTTTTTCATTCATATTTGTTATTTAATAAAATATTTTTCAAACTTATTCGGATTAATAAACTTGTTCTAAATGAACTTAACTAGAACAGGTTTGCTAACTAAATGAAGGAACATTCATGTAATAAAGTATGAGCAGTAGGCGTGCCAGGATGTCACATAACATGTCACGACATCTTTGTTAACAAGTTGCCTACAAAAATTAGCCAATCAATTGTACTAACAATATATATTGAAAAAGATAAAGCGAGAACAAAGTAACAACAAGTAAAGAGAAGTACTCCAAAGGAAACAAAAACTAAGGTGAAACAAAAACAACGAAAAACTTAACAACATAAAATAGCCAACACAAAATTGAAGAACCAAGCCAAAACAACAACAGAAACCCAAAACTAGTTGCAAAACAAGTTGAGGGAAGGCTGAAGAGAACACCAACAGTATTTGAGAGGTCATTTGGTCACCCAGGACACCCTTATAAGTCCAAGCAAAAAAGTGTGTCTTTCTCCCAATCTACAGAAGAGTTCGGAAGCCATAAAATATAAGTGAACTCACTTCTAAAAAAATACAAGTAACCTTATTCATCCAATGATTAACTAACGAACTTTTTTGGTAAAAACTAGTTTATTACGCAACTTTCAATTAATCCAAATCACTGAATGTCATATCAATTCCAAACATAAATCTCCCTTTTAGCATATGAGTGTGTCTAGCTCTCAATCTACAGTAGGATTCAAGAGCCATAGAATATAAGTGAACTTATTTCTAAGAAATACAATCAATCATATTCACCTAATGATTAACTAATGAGCTTTCTTGGTAAAAACTAGTTTATTATGCAAGTTCCAAATAATCCAAACCACTGGATACCATTGATGTCAAACATAAAGTTTCCCCTTTAGTAGTTCCTAATCCCTGATCCAATTCAAAAACATGAGGAACCCACTAAAAATAGGCACAAGCCTAAGCTGCCATTTGAAGACTTTAAACCAAATAGTTGACAAATCTATCACCTCATTCAACGAAAAATTGAGATGTAAATCAAAGGCACGCCACATTTTTTATAGAAAAACTACACATTCCCTCGATTGAGTTGACAATCGAGGGGAAACATATTTAAGGGAGATCCCTTCGATTATCAATAACCACATTTCTGAAACTTTTAATTTTTTAATTTTTTTTATGACCTACAACCTCGGTTGAGCTGACAATTGAGGGAAAAAGTATTCTGGAGACGTTCCTTCAAATCTCAGCAACTGTATTTTAACACCTTTTATTTTTTTTTTATTTTTGTTTATGACCTATTATCTCGATTGAATTGGCAACCGAGGGGAAAAATATTTATTTTATTTTAATTTTTTATCTATGACATATTACCTAGGTTGACCTAGCAATCGACGGTAAAAATTCATCCAATTTGACAAAAAATTAAGTAACGAATCTTTTCCATGCATTTATATAATAACAATAGTCAAGATATTGGCAACTCATCAATCCATATGAAACATCACTAATTCACTTGAAACTCTCACCAACTAATCAGGACGTGAATGCCTTTACGATCCATCTTGAATGCAAATGTTGAAATGCAAACTTAATATCGTGAAAACAATGATATTGAAAGCAGCTAAATGAAGTACAACACATTTTTTTGAGATTGATTGCAAGAGCAGGAAAAAAATTCAAGATCGGGGTGTAACTTAGCAATGTTAATTTTTGTTGTTGTGTCAAGTAAAATGTTTAATGTTACAGTTGTTGAGGTTAAATATTTAACAATTATATTGATTTTGTTTATTTTTTGATGTTGTTCTTGTTATTTTTGAAATTTAATGTTTAAAATTTTTATGTATTTTGTTATTGTTGTTGTTGTTGTTTAGATTTAATGTTCAAACGATTCTATTTGTTGTTGATGATGATGAGGAGGAGGACGATTCAAAATTTGTCAACACAATTGAGGTTATGCAGGTTGAAACGAAAAAAGTAAGTTAAAAAAATTATGTAAACATACTATTTTACTTCAGGTATTGTTTCTAACCGAGGTAAAACGTAGCGCAATTTTGAAAATTAAAAAAATATTGTTACTAGGGATTGAACCCATGACTAGTACAATTTTCTCCTCAGTGGAACTTTACCCAATGGAAAAAGTGACAAACTTTTATGACATCCTTCGTTATCTCACATATGAAACCGTGGTAAAATCCATTTTCCAATCGAGATAAACGAGGTTTTTTCTAGTAGTGTTGAGTCGAAAATATATTTTTCAACTTAATATTTATTAGGAGTGATATCCTTGAGAAATGTCCACTATTACAAAAACCACATTTCATCTAGGTTAGATAAAGACTTTCACCTCTGTTGGACGTCCGAGGTAACAATAGGGTGTCAAAAAATTTCTCTCCTTTTTCTCTTGGGGTAATGTCCGAGGTGAAAAGTTGGACAACATGCCACTTTTCTTCTCGGTTGGGTCTGCCAACCGAAGTAAAAAACAGTGCCGGTCATGAGTTCGAATATCAACAACAATATTTTTGACATTTCCCTTCGGTTGAAATTTTTACGCAAGAAGATAGGTGTGAAGGGATTATTCTTCTTCAAAAATGCAAGGACTTTTCTAAGATGTCGTGCAGGATGTAAATGTTGTTGGTAATCCCTAGTATTTTTTATAGTGACACACCCACACATATATATTGACATGATCTGTAATATAATGCAATTTTTAAATGTACTTACTTAACCATAAAAAACTTTGCAACTTTCCATAAAGAGTACTTTGAATAGATCCTAATTAATGTCAGTCTTCAAACGACTAATACCTAACTACTAGTACACTAAAATTAAGTGAGTCAGTACTCATAAAGAGTACTTTAATTCATTCAAACTTGAACATCTATTCTAGATCATGGATAATAAGGTAACTCAGGCCAGTGACATTCCTGATGCAATGAAACTGAGTCAAAATCTTCAACAATGAAAGAACTGTTGATGTATCCTTCTGCAGCTTGTTGAGTGCTACTTGTTGATCCTTGTTGATTGTAGGAACTAGGATATGGCTCATATCCTTCAATCTCTCTCCATCCCAACCCTGGACTTTCTACTGTTTCATCGCCAAATGTTTGTGTCCTGAAATCAGATTTCCCTTTTAGCTTTTCCTTCAACTCCATAACCTAATCAGGAAACAGCAACCAATTCGAGTAAATCTTTGTTAAGAAACACACTAAAGAAAAAGATCAATAGTTAATTAATGTGTTCTATAAATTTTTTTAGGGTTTAAAATAATGGTTTAGATACAATTAAATGTAATCATATATGTTTATATGTTACTGGTGCTGGAATCGAGACACAGCTGTGAAATTGGGCATAAACCAAGGGTTACATGAGAGATACCTCATCTTGAAGTTTCTGATTTTCTTGTTTAAGCACGTCATAGGAGTGTTCAAGCTGCTTAGTCTTCCACCTAGTACGCCTGTTTTGAAACCAGACAGCAACTTGACGAGGTTGAAGCCCTAACTCAGCAGAAAGTTTCATCTTTCTTTCAGGGTCTAATTTTATTTCTTCATGAAAACTCCTCTCCAATGCATCTACTTGGTTACTTGTTAATTTATTCTTCTTGTTCTTCGTCTTCTTCTTCTCTCGCTGATCTTTTCCGCTATTAATCTTGTTTGGATCATCCTCAATTACAGGAAGCAACCTTTGTTGAGTCTCACCTAATGCACCTTCACTTGCTTCAATTCCTAATATTCCAATATAGACAAATATAATCACAATGAGTTTTTATTTAACTACTCACTTTAAGAAATATATTTAACCCTAAATGTTGCAAAAAAATATATATTTAACCCTAATTAGTTTCTTCAATATCCACACCTTTCATACATTTATGTATTTTTATTTTTCATCACATCACTAATATCTTATCAATAAAACATTAAATAACAGTTAATATCCAAAGGGTATTGTGTCTAGATAAACAAAAAATAAAATGTGAGAAAAAAAATAAAATATAGGTAAAAAAATTGGAGTATATATAAAGGTCAATGATTTGAAGAGTAATGTTTTTTTTACCTGAATAATTGTAGTTGTTATAGTTGTAGAAGAAGCTTAAAGAAGAACCTGGAGGAGGAACAAAGGGTACTGTGCTATCAGTATTCCAATCCATTTTAGGGTTTCAGTTGAATACCAAAGAGTGTAGATAAGAAAAACAATGGATGAGGATCAAAGGTTGTTGTCTCTTTTATGGAGTTTGGAATAGGTTAATTAGGTTGCATGGACCACGTAGTCATAGTGGTGCAGTCAGTATATAGTAATAAAGCATGTTATTAATGAGGGGTTCATGTTTTCTACTGTTCACAGTGACTGTCAAAAACACAAATAAACCCCTTCAATAGTAATTATTTGAGATGAAATGAAAGACAGTATCGTACGGTCAACAGTGTCTCTCTTTTGGGTGCAATCTTCACCCTTTTCGTACAGTTATTAGTGAGTTATATTTGTTCATTGTATATAAATCTTGACACCCCATTGACACCAATATTTACATCGTATGAGTTAATAGTGTTTTCTAACAATAAAATAATAATTTATGAACGGTGATCGTGAATAGGTGTCATAACGTGAACAGCAACGATGAACAAAGTTGATTAATAAAATAATAAACTTGATAAAAACATTATATATTAAAAATAATTTAGTAAAACATAATTGGTTAATGGAAAGAAAAAAAAGTTGGTTAATGAAATTGTATAGTTAGTTTATAAACGTTATATTAAAAATATTTTTAGTAGTAAATTGTTAATTAATTAAATTATGGAGTTGGTTAATAAACGCTCAGATGGTCAAAATAGTTTTTACTAATAACGCAAATTTGGTTAATAAAATGTAAAATGTTGGTTAATAAAGTAATGAAGTTGGATAATAAAGTTCAGATATTAAAATTAAGTTTTTGTAGTTAAATAAAATTGGTTAATAATGTTATGAAGTTGGTTAATCACACAATTTTATATTGATATCCATTAAACTAAAAAAATAATTATATTTTTTTAAAAAATATTTATCATTATAATATTTCATTGTTACTGTTAGAACTGTCAAAATAGGCTAGCCCGTATGGGCCGGCCTGTCCGACCCAAAAAATCATAGGGCTTGGGCTTTAAAATTAGAGCCCATATTTTTCAGGGTTTTTTTTACCCAACCTTGAAAAAGCCGCTACCCATTAAGGCTAGCCCATATGGGCCGTAGGTAGCCCATTAGACCCGCATGATTATAAAATTTAGAAAAATATATATTAATATTTATATTATGTACTCCAAAATAGCACATTGATTTTTCTCTTCTCACTAAATTTGATCTCTATTCTATTCAATCTTTCTCTTTTAAATATTTTACATTAATATAATCAACATTTTTGCATTGTATTATATTAATTTTTCTGTTATGTTAAATATTCAAGTATTATTTTATACAATTTAGACATATACTGTATTTAAAAACGCATTATAGTATTTATAATAGATAATATAGTACTTAAAAATGTATTATGTTTAAAATAATATAATTTTTTATTTTATTTATAATAAATATTATGGAGTTTTTATTTTTATTTTTTAAATAAAAAAGCCCGTTTAGGGTCGGGTAGCCCGAAGCCCATCTAGGGCCAGGCTCGGGTAGTAACTCTCGAGCCCATATTAAATCGGGCCTTTTTGGTCCAGTCTTAAAAAGCTCAGGGCCCGCTAGGGTCGGCCCATTTATGGATAGGTAGCCCATTTCGACAGCTCTAGTTACTGTATTAGTGAACAGTGAAATTCGGTGTAATATTTAACTATAGGAAATGCATAAAGTAGAAGGGCTTTTAACATAAGAGATAGAAGGATTAAATATCAATAATTAGATTTGATAAATGGTCTTGATGAAATACCATGTGAGCATAAACAATTAATGTTGATTAAGACCGTTTATCAAATTCAATGGTTAGCATTTAATCCTCCTGTTTGACATATATATATATATATATATATATATATATATATATATATATATATATATATATATATATATATATATATATATATATATATATATAAATCAAATTATACAAAGGTGTCAAACTTAGGAATATGACACATTTGATAACTCTTACTTAAATATCCGTATAACAAAATTCAACGTTAGATTGAAAACTATTATCATATAGATCATGTCTATAAAATTTAACATTAATCGAAAATCATTTGATATGTCAACGAGATGCATAAAAACTAACGTCTTACAAAAACTTCAACAAAACCATTAAGTTTGATCATCTCTTTAACTATCAAATTTTTTTTTTTTTAATTTTTAATTTTTAATTTTATAGACATGACTTATATGATGATAGCTTTCAATCCAACGAAGAATTTTGTTATACAAAAATGTGATAAGAAGTTGTCGGATGTGTCATATTGCTAAGTTTAACACATTGGTGTCATTTAATCATGAATATTTATGTATATAAAGGCACAAAAAGTCCAAAGTAGTCCAGAAAAGACACAAGATGTACATATAATTCGGTCTGATAAATAAAAACGACAAAACAACCAAGAAAAACAAACACCAAAAAATATCCACAATGAGACAACAACCAAAAACAGTCAAAATTTGGACAAACCTAGATCATTCCAAGTCAAGACAAGCAATAAAAATACCAAAATCTGATGAAACACAATAAGTAAACATCTATAGTGGTCGAAGACACTCACACCATGATTGGCATAATATGGTTCAGAAGTCAAGTTAAGAAAGCACAAGAGACCTACTAATATATTATTTTCAAATCAAAAAGATATTCATGTCTTCCATGTCTTTAATTGTCATCGAAGAGTCCGAAAAAAAATATCATTATAATATTTCTAAACAGATTATATTACGGCGAGTCAAATCATCAATACACTTTCCTAGTCTTAGTCGATCCACTAAACAGGAAAAACATCGCAAAGAAATTCAAAATATATCCATGTAAAACTATCCAACCAATCGAAAATTATAATTTTGTTTGTTTGTACCTCTTGATGTTGTTTTTATTATTATTTTTATATGTTTGTCCTCTTTTTGAGTCATAAAAATTGTCAATTATTTATATATATATATATATATATATATATATATATATATATATATATATATATATATATATATATATATATATATATATATAAATTATAAAAATAAGTAATGTAATGACTTAAAATAATATATACGATAGTAATTAAAATATACAATTAAAAAAAGTAGTAGTTAATATTATATTAAAAACTAAAAATTGCAATAAGTGAGTATCAACTTTTTTTATAAGAAAAGTTTATGGAACAGTGCACAGAAGATACTCTGAATCGAAGTATAGTATGAAGTGCTAAGGTGGTTAGGGTGGTAGCTAACCAGGGGTCTTTCTTTTTGTTGCATCCTACTTCCTTTATTGCACAATGAGTTGTGCAGATGTGTAGCTAAGGTATGTACTATTTTATAGGTTGTTCAAAGTAGCCCCCCACTATTTATAGAATATATTAATAAATATTTTATTTATGTTATATATTTTAATTCAACCCTAAGATCTCTCATGTATATGTGAATTGGTAAAATTGGTCTTCTGTTTTCGTAGATATATTTTTGGAAATACATTTTTTTTAAAATTTATTTTTTCTGTAGATACATCTACTGAAGTTAAAACATAGTTAAATTAATCTCAAATTAATTTTCCAATTAATTTGAAAAATCCCAAATTAATTAGGAAAATCTCAAGTTAATTAAATTAATGAAATCTTCCGTAGCTACATCTACGGAAGAGTTTGAAAATAGAGTATTTCATAGATGTACCTACGGAACATTATGTTATATTTTTAAATCAACTATATTTCACTCCTAAACTCCAATTTTTTTTTAACAAAAATGGAACATCAAATTATAGTACATCAAAGTAATTGGAAAGCCCCAATTAAACTATTTTGATTTACTATAATTTGATGTTCCACCTTTGTTATAAAAATTGAGTTTTGGAGTGAAATGTAATTGGTTTAAAATATAACAGAATATTGCATAGGTATATCTATTGAACACTCTTTTTCAAACGCTTCCGTAGATGTAGCTACAGAAGATTTCATGAACGTGAGATTTTCCTAATTAATTGGGAAAATCCTAATTTTTACTATGTTTTAACGTTCCGTAAATGCATCTACGGAAAAACCAAATTTTTTAAAAAAAAGTACTTCCGGATATACAACTACGAAAGCAGTGACATAATTGGAATTGCGCCATATAGCTAAGAAATTCAATAGGTGGATTGAAAAATCCTTTATTTTAATATTATAAAGATATTTCTTTTATAAAAATGATAAGGATTACTTTTGCATTATTTTTTACATGTTATTAATAAACGCACAGTAAGAAATACAATAAATTATCAAAATCATTGAAAGGTACATTTAAAGTTGAGGACTGATAGAGGTCAAGGATTCTGAATATATGGATATGACAACAATGATGGAAGATAGTGGTCTGTTTGCTCATGACACTAGAGGGCACCACTTCACTTGGTCTAAGGTTTATTCTAGAATAGACCATGCTCTTTGTAATAATAATTGGTTTCTTCACTATCCAGATTGTGAGATTGAGATCCTCAATGCCCACATCTCTAATCATCACCCCCTGAAAGTGGAAGTTAAGAATCAACAGAAGCACCCAAGGTTTAGGCATCCCTTCAAATTTCTGAACTGCATAACTGAGAGCCCTTTATTCCTGCCTTGTGTAACTGATAGCTGGAATTGTGACATTGATGGTACTCCAATGTACAGAGTTTGGGAGAAACAGACTGAATAGAGAGAAGCTGAAACAGACTGAAGATATTCTAACTGGAGATTTGGCCAATCCTACCTATGTTGCTAATATGAAAAGATGGAGAGAAAAAGTGATCCAGGCCATGGAAATTGAAGAGAAGATTCTCAGGCAAAGGGCCAAAGTGACTTGGCTCTAATTGGGAGATGGAAATAATTCCTATTTCCATGCTATTGTCAGGGGTAAAAACAAAGTCATTGGAATTCATAAGCTGGAGGATTACCAGGGGAAGATGCTCACTGAGGCCAAAGAAGTTGAAGCTGAAATGATGAAATTTTACAGGGATTTGGTAGGTACACAAGCTACTTCACTGTTACATACTGACATTGAAGCCATGAGAAGAGGTGCTCAGCTTTAACAGACCCAAGCAAAGTCATTGATTGCCCCTGTTTCAGGTCAGGAAATATGGACTGCTTTGACTAGAAATGCTAAGAACATGAGAGACCTGAGACCTATTGCCTACTGCACTACCATATACAAAATCATATCCAAAATTCTTACCAATAGGCTGAGTAGAGTAATTAGTTCTGTAGTAGATTATACTCAGTCTACATTTATTCCTGGTAAGGTAATTGAAGATAACATCATTATAGCTCAAGAGCTTATTAGAGGTTATAACAGGAAGCATATTTCCCCAAGGTGTACTATCCAACTGGATATTCAGAAAGCTTATGATACCCTTGAGTGGAAAGCCCTAGAGGATATCATGAGGGAGATGAACTTTCCCTAAAAATTCATCACTTGGGTGATGTTGTGTGTTCAGACTGTCTCCTATAGATACAAAGTGAATGAGCATCTGAGTGAATACCTTCCAGCTAAAAGGGTATTAGACAAGGTGACCCAACCTCCCCTGTGCTCTTTGTGTTAGTAATGGAATACTTACATAGATGTATTAGGAAGCTACATGATAACCCTAAGTTCAATTTCCTCCCTAAGTGTGAAAGAGTAGGCATTACAAACATATGTTTTGCTGATGACCTGATGTTGTTCACCAGAGGGGATGAAAATCCGGTTACTCTTATGATAGAAACTGTCAACAATTTCTCTGCAACCACTGGCCTAAAATCTAGCCCAACCAAATACAAGGTGTATTTTGGAGGGGTGTCTGATACTGTGCAACAGAAGATCCTGGACATCACTGGCTTCAAGGCTGGTTGCTTGCCTTTCAAGTACCTGGGTGTGCCCCTTGTTAGTAGGAAACTCACTGTTAACATGTGCAGACCTTTGATAGAGAAAATTGTTTCTAGAATCAACCATTGGACTGCAAAACTTCTAAGTTATGCAGGTAAACAACAACTGATTAGAAGTGTGCTATTTTTTATCACTAATTACTAGATGCAGGTGTTTCCTATGCCTAAGTGTGTTATTCATCATGTGGAAGCTATGTGTAGAAGCTTTATGTGGAGTGGCACTGCAGAGGTAACGAAAAAATCGCATGTAGCTTGGGATAAGGTGTGTGATCCCAAGAATGCAGGAGGTTTAGGTATTACTGCTCTGCATGAACGGAATGTAGCTAATATGGGGAAACTTCTTTGGAATATTCAGTCAAAAGCATATAAGCTGTGGGTGAAATGGATCAATGTATACTACTTTAAAAAATCTGAACTTTCTGAACTGGCATCCTAGAACTGAATGCTTTGGATTGCTTAAGAAGTTGGATGAGTACATAACTGACATCACCAATACACAGTACTGGTAAGAGGCACTGCAAACTGGCAACTATAGTACAACAAAGATGTATCATAGCCTTAAAGGAGAGAAAACACAGGTGGATTGGAGGAAAATGTTCTTCAAAAATCTGGCTAGACTAAGGGCACAATTTCACTTGTGGCTGGTTCTTATGGGGAGAGTTAGCACCAAGATTAGACTTCATAAATTTGGTGTGATAACTGATCCGATGTGTGATTTTTGTCAGGAACATGAAACCTTGGAGCACCTTTATTTTGAATGTGATTGGACTAAATCTCTTTGGATTGAAATGCTTAACTGGTTAGGCTATTGCAAAAGTCCGGTTGTGTGGGAACAGGAAAAGCATTGGATCAGTGCAGAATCAGTGAAGAAGGATTGGCGGAGGCAGTTTTAAAAAGCAGCAGCTGCTGAACTTCTCTATGGCATTTGGCAAAATAGAAATCCCATTATCTTTGCAAATGGTGATAAAGATGCAAATTTGTGTATGTCTGTTAAACATATTGTAATAGCTAGATGTTCTAGGAATAGAAATCTTAGCAAAAACATTAGGGATTTTACTCTTGTAGAGAGCACTTAGCTTGTTTTGATTGATCAAGCCTGGATCTGTTGATCGACAGTTGTACCTCATTGTTTATGGAAATAAAATTTATTATTTGATTCCAAAAAAAAAAGTCGAGGACTGATATCAAAGTAAAAATTTCAAACGTTTAAACCAATACATAAATGTGTTTATCAATTTATCGAGAAAATTCTATTAAATGTAATTTTTCTCAAAAGATCGTGAAAGAATTATCTAACATTATGATAAAACTAGTAAGATATTCGTGCGTCCGCAACTCTGTATGAGTAAATTAATTTAATCATTTTAAAATATATCAATATATAATTGTACCATATTTAACTTCACTAACATTACGATATTCAATTAATTAATTAATAATGAGATTTTTAAAGCCATATAATCATATCTAATATGTAGTGAACTTCGGTACTATCTTAATTAAAAAAACAATGAAACCAAAGAAAAATGATAAGAATAAATTCAACATTGTCACAAAATTCGAGAGTGTTAATGTAATAAGAATTTGACTATATTTTGAATTAGTGTGCAGTTTGATTTGGACAAGCACTTCATAAAAGCATTGCTTTTGTCACATAAGTTAGACCGTACAATTCTCCAATTTCATAAGAAAAGAGCAATAAGCACACATCATGATGTTAAACTTTGTGCATACCTGGATTATTAGAAAAAGTTCAACAAATATGCCAACATCACATGATAGTGTTTTATGCATGAAAACACACGGAAAAACATGAAGTAGTAGCTAATTCTTGATCCAAAAACTTGTCAAGATGTGTCGAATAAACCAAGTGATGATCCTCTCCAGTCTAATTACAATATAAATTGAATGACTTAATTAATAAGCAGATAATTAGAATTACAAAGGTATATGAATTTGACTCTTAAAAGTTTGATTGAATTACTTTGTTTTTCTTAATATATGTGGTATCCAACCAGTCAAACTGACTAATCCATATAGAGGGCTTTCACCCTGTGTAGCCCTTGAGGGTTTGAGATTTGTTTTGGCCTCGGGCACCATCGAACTCGAGACCCCAAAGGGAGCAAACCCTTGGGACCCGAACTCCCGTCCGCTGGGCCAACCCTCTCAGGTTAATAATATTTGCAATTCTTGAGTTGTTAATTTAACAAACTTGATGCATTCTTTGTCCCAAAAAACAACATTTGCAACAAATTTGTTGTACTCAACCTCTATTTCAAATTTGTACCTACAATAAAGAATAAAACTCACATTCAAAAGGTTCTCCAGGAGACTTGTTTGCTTTCTTGCAAGAGGGGCAAACCTCGTAATACCAACCAAACCTAGAGCATTTGAAACTCATTATTTTCCCAAAGGTAATAGAATAACACACCTAGAAGATCAGATAAAAGAATAATTACTTTTTCAAATTTTCGTTAAGGGTATTGTGCATCAACAGAGTAACCTTTAAAGAGATATTTCTGAAATCATTCGCACGCGTAAATTACCTTTTATACATTATTGATATCTGCAATAGTCGTGATTTTCTTCAAGTTTGTGAAAGACTTATCTTGGGAAGTTTGAATTGAATCATAGGTTTGAGACAACACTTGTGATGTTGATAGAAATCATTTTTCACTTAACCTATGAGAAATACACATGAAAGAATTGTGAAAAGGACATTATGCAAAGTTTGATATTATAATAGATATCGACCAATATTTACCTTGCTTTAAATGCTTGAACATCGGTGGTCTAAATTGATGAATATTATAGATCCATTCCAAGCATTTGAAATCTGAAGTTTTCCAGATGCTGCAATAATTGAATGTATATGGTAAAAGAAAACATGACATGAAGAAATTATGGACAGATAAACACACACATTAATAAAGGTATCATACATTTGTTTTGCTTGCACATTGCATGTGTTAGAATGATAATGGTGGGCTCAGACAGAAATGTGTTTGAGTTGGCAAAACTCATAAACTTGTTTCCATAGTCCTCCCATAGAGTCAGTTCAATGATGGATCTAGTTTCATTTGACAGAGTTATGTTGGCACACACTTTCTTGTTGGCTCCATGGGTTTGAGTCTTGACAACTTCATTCAGAACTCCAATCAACTATGTATTCCAAGAGTAAAGAACTAAAACAATTAGGAAAACAATTACAAATAACATAGCATTTAAAATCAGTTCAAGGTTAACGAAATTTATCGTATAAGTAGTCAAACTTAAATGTCCATTGAGAAAATGAGAGATGTACTTGAAATTGTATTGATGTGGAGGAAAGTCAGGTATTTCAATCTTTGATACAGTTGTACCGCCACGCAACACCAACATCAGTTTGTTGTCACAAGCCTTGAACGGTAAAGAATTTTTCATGGGATCACCGTCATACAGCATGTAAGTATCATACTCAACTTCATTTAGTTAAGAGAAGTTCAAGTTTAGTGCATGATTTCAAAGTTGATTCAAGTATGGTTCATGTGTTTATTTCCATGCCATCTCCATCAAATTCTCAAGCAATATCAAATTTCTCCAAGGGACAATCAAGGTATTTTCATTTTTTCAAGTGTTCATCATTGGGCCATTGGATGCAAAGAGGTAGAAAAAATCACAAGTTGGTGCATGTTTGGTTAGCCTAAAATCAAGTATGGCATGTCACTTGGTCAAAACACCATAACTCTCTCATTTCTCGATATTTTTTAAATCTAATTTTAGCCAAATGTCACATTTGAGCCCCTCTATAACTTTGTTTCAAGGGTCAAACATCAATTTTGCCTCTAAATGCCTTAATTTTGGATTTGGCCAAGATGCTCATGTGTGTAAAAAAGCAGGTCCAAAACTTGGCTCGACCTATTGCCTGACCTTGAAATCAGGTCATGACTTGAAATTGTCATCCATGCCATTTTCAACTCAAACCTCTTCTTGATATGATTGTTTTTGCATTTGATTCTTAATCATAAAATGTTCATTTAGCACAAATAAAATATGAAAACGCACGAGCGGATTTCATTTGGCCTAAGCTCAAACATGGAACCATGGACTCTGCATTTCACATAAGACTTGAAACCTAAAATCGCCTAATTCTTCACTTGGGACAACCAACACATGTGCAAACTTGTTTATTGATGCAAAACGTGTAGAATAAATTGCAAAAAGACCATGTTTCATGCCAAGCTCACGCATTTCACCCTCACTCTCACACGAGTTGCAAAATAAAAATTTCCAACTTGGTTCACACGTTCTAGATTTGAATTCAGACGTACCATGACCTCAACACTTTTTTCTAAATAAAGGATCATCTTGCCTTGATTTGCAAGCTTGAATATTCACATATCATCTTCCATTTTCACTCGCAGAAAGCTTCAAAAACAGAACTCAGTTTCACGAATTCAACTTATTTTTGCTTCGTTTGCCCATAATCACTTATCGGCATCGTCTAAAGCTAACTGAGCCATTACTATTGTTTGAAACCACCTGCAACATTCAACTCGATTTGATCATTGTTCACCTTCGAAGCTCCAACTGAAAAAGTATTACCTAGAATTTATTTTGTGTATTTATCATTTAATTTTAATTTAAAGAACTAAGGTTCTTCATGTTCTTGAGCAAGTTCTCTTTGCTCAGAGCCAATCAATGGCTCTGAAACAAAGAGACACGAACGATGATATGAGTAGAATCTTAAAAGTGTGTTGGTTGAGCTTAAAACTCAGAGTTCATGGATTTGCAGAAACCACTCAAAGTTGAAGAGGATGAAGGAATATGCCCGCTCTGGTGGAAAAATTCAAATTCCAGCCAATGAGAGCTTGCCACGCATCATAGCCGTTGGCCTTTTATATCTTTTTGTTTTAAATTCATTTTTATTTTCCTTTTCTTTTTTTGATTTATTTTAAATATCTCCTTTGACCTTTTGACTCCATTTTTTTCCATAAATCATTAAAATATTTTCTACCAAATATTTTTTTTTAGAAGTTAAAAATATTTTTTAGTATTTTTTTTGCTATTTGCTTTTTAATTTCCAAATGATAATTGATTTTCACACATTTTTAAATTTTTTTTCCTTCAACTTTTGAGATCCAATTGTGTGAAATATTTCTTACTTTCTCCATTTTTTTTGGCAATTTATTTGATGTTTCTTTTGAATTTTTCATTTAATTTATTTTTTAAATTATTTTAATTATTTTAATTATTTTTCATTTAATTCCAGCCAATGAGAGCTTGCCACGCATCATAGCTGTTGGCCTTTTATATCTTTTTGTTTTAAATTCATTTTTATTTTCCTTTTCTTTTTTTGATTTATTTTAAATATCTCCTTTGACCTTTTGACTCCATTTTTTCCATAAATCATTAAAATATTTTCTACCAAATATTTTTTTTTAGAAGTTAAAAATATTTTTTAGTATTTTTTTTGCTATTTTCTTTTTAATTTCCAAATGATAATTGATTTTCACACATTTTTAAATTTTTTTTCCTTCAACTTTTGAGATCCAATTGTGTGAAATATTTCTTACTTTCTCCATTTTTTTTTGGCAATTTATTTGATGTTTCTTTTGAATTTTTCATTTAATTTATTTTTTAAATTATTTTAATTATTTTTTAAATTCATTTCTGCTTGACTTTTGGTTGACTTAGATTATGGCTTGGTTGATTTAAGCTTCATCTATTTCAATTGGTCTATGGATGATACTTTGGTTGTATGAACTTTCACCATTTCGAACTTATTGATTAAATGAACATTTGATCATTTTTTATACTTTGGATTAGTAATAAATTTATCCCTTTGTGTTATGAATTCGAACGGCTTAAATTGATGATAGATGATCATTTGTTATATTTCATTTGTGTTTGATCATCTCTCTTTATTCATCAACTTATTTTCCTTTTGTTTTTTTTATCACTGTGTTACATTGTTTTAGGAGGATGATTTTGTGTCATTTCTATTAATCGGCCTCATGTAAGTGTGACTTCAACATAAGTCCACTTACGATTACTTAACATTACACTAAATTATCCAGACTTGGTTGATTCCTCAATAACACTAACTTTGACATCAATTGTACTAACTCCTAATTTTTACCTTTTATGCTCTTTACTTTTAATGTCACTTAATTTCATATCATTTACATTCATACCTTTACATTCTTGCCATTTTATTTTGTCATGTACTTTATGCCTCTTATCTTTTTTTCTTCTATTCATTACTACGAAAAAAGGCATTTAACAACAGTTGGAATAGGTATATATAAATATACACTACGCCATATAAGCGAATAGATAGTGCTATTTTTTTGCCATACACAGCACTTTAAAGCGTTGCCTATTCATGTGTTACTGTAAGTAAAGACAACGCTTTTTATTAATATAAAAGTGCTGCTTAATGTCGTCTTTAGTCAGCGCTTTATTCCGAAAGCGCTCTCTAAAGTCCACTTCAGGCAGCGCTTTTAACTATAGAAGCGCTTTCTAATGCACCCTTTAGACAACGCTTTTACTTTAGACAGCGCTTCTAAAAGCGCTGTGATATGTATATCTTAATTCACTTTTTTCTGTTTTAGGCAGCGCTTTCTAATGCACCCCTTTTGCCAGTGCTTTGCACTACAAAAGCGGTTTCTAATGCACCCCTTTTGGCAGCGCTTGTTTGTTTAAAGAACTTTCTAATATTCACGAATTTTTTACTATATACATCTTATATTTTAAGCGCTCTCTACAAATAATCACTTAAAATAAGCTCTGTGTTTCAAATTTGCACCAGATTTCATAAATTTGCAGCTTCAATCCAATAAATATGCACCAAATTTCATATATATATATATATATATATATATATATATATATATATATATATATATATATATATATATATATAGCTTTAATTCAATAATATATATAAATTTGATACAAATTGAAAATACATATTACTATCTTCTATAGCTGCTAAAAAACAACAGCAATGAACTTGTTATCTCTATCTTCTACATATGCACCTACCTGAAACAAAACCAACAAAGGCATATAAGAACCAAGCTATATAACACTTAAACAAAACCACCATTAAATCTTCTCAAATTGATACCATGATACAAATAAAAATTTATTTGAATTTAACTCCAATACCATCATAACTAACCTTCCACGTAACAACAACAACAACATTACAACACAATTTACCACACTAATGACGACATAGTATCTCATAAAAAATCAAACTTATATATAATCAAAATTCTCATCAATGAAACTGACACAATACCTTATAAAATTTTCATCTCAATAGTGTATTGACATCAATCCTCCTTAATTTCATCCAATTGATTTTTTGAGTAAGTAAAAGACTTGAATTCATTAAAGTACTACATAATATAACATAATATAATTTAGTTAAAACTAATTAATTAGATAAAATGTGTTAAATATTAAAATAAATCATAAGTTAGAAATCTATATCATGGTTGGAATCTCTAATATTTGATTCAAAAGAATAATTTTTTCCATAAACCTCAACATGAAATAACCATGATCTATACCATTAAGCTGACAAGGACACTACACATGGAAAAAAATATGAATATATATCAGGATATATAGTTTAGCTTGTTTTATCAAGTAGCATAACTAATATAATCAAAATTGTGAAAATATGAAAACATACCTGCACTATAATCCATGTAATGTTGTTTGTTTTACTCTTTGGTACTCGAGTATCTCTTTGTGATTGAAAAATTTGTATAACTCTAACAAAATATAAATAAATATTTCGAACAATCTCACATAAATAAATAAATATACAAACGAATATTTAGAACAATCTCACTTACGTATCAACCATCTACTTCATATCTGGGTATTTTGTCCAATCTTCGTCTAACAAAACCAGATAATATACAATTTCTCTTATAGGATTAATCGCAACCAACAACTAGTGTCCACTGTAAGATTAATAAAGGTTAGATGGAAACTTTCTACATAACGTCAAAAAACGAAAAATTATAATAAATGAAGTTAGAATGGAAATCTAACCCATTCCTAGTATTAAATGGTAACAAACGACTTTTTTGTATCTTTGTTGGCCATAAATGCACGGACAAAGTACTCTTTGACTTCATCTGGTTTTTGCACGATTAATAGTGTGTTGATACTGTTGGGAGATAAGAAATAGAATCTTTGTTCCAATTGATGAGGGCACATCAACTTGTCATACAAGAACCTTAAATAAAAACATCATTAAAATTAAGACTATTCATTGAAATGAGGATATCAATTGTTCAATTAATTAAATAAAGTTTATCAAAGTATACCTGATGTATGTATTGATAACAACGAGGCCTAATTCCAAATGTCCAAAAACTTCATTCATACCCTCTTTAACAATTGTTTCGTCATAAGAAAAACCAAAAATACATTTCTCCGTAGGTATATTACAAGTACCTCCGTCAATCAAATCTGATAATCATAATAATGCCTAAAGGCACGACCTATACCGAGAAGTATGCTTTTTTTTAGCCGCGGTCTTTGCAACATCTTTTTTTTTTACGGACATGTTGCTAATTTCAAACTTCTTACTCATAATGACTTGTTGCATCTCTTTAGCATGAATCTAAATATCATATAATTAGTTAGGTGAAGTTTAAGATCATGAATTAACTTTTTCTATATATATATATATATATATATAGAGGGCATATCATATGAGAATGCCATATTTATATGAGAATGTGAGAATGAATCTGAACCATTGGATTTTAAAATAAATGGTGGAGATTTTAAGTGAATCTTTTTTTTCTCTCTCCTACATTTTGAAATAAATGATGTAGGAGGGAGAAAAAAAAGATTCACTTAAAATCTCCACCATTTATTTTAAAATCCAATGGTTCAGATTCATTCTCACATTCTCATATATATATGGCATTCTCATATGATATGCCCTCTATATATATATATATATATATATATATATATATATATATATATATATATATATATATATATATATATATATATATATATATATATATATATATATATATATATATATATATATATATATATATATATATATATATATATATATATATATATATATATATATATCAATGTACCTCTTTTTTTTGAAGCAACTGACTCAATTTGCCGCGTAATCCCCTTATCTTTTGATTTAGATTTTTTATAAGACTAATATTACCATGTTAACAAATTTATGTTAAATTGTCGTAAATAATTTGAATACTCAAAGGTTCATAGTGGTTTTCAACATACCACATCATCTATGTAAATGAGCTTTGACGGCCATGCAAACATACATCCTATTGCGTCTCCCACCAATGTTGCGTCTCCCACCAATGTTGCCTCTGAAATATCGTCAGGTAAAGGTAATACCGCATTCCTCTCTAAAGAAATATCAATCGATACTTTCAAAAATCCAGCAGAGAGCGATTTATGGTGAAGTACTTCTCCCAAAATTTTATGCACTTTTCCCTTGCCAACCATTCGATAAGTCGGTGACGATAAATACAGCTGACAAGGTGAAATGCCCTAAATCAATAATAAATAGGAAATTGTTAATGTGTATATATGTCAATTAAATTTTTTTTGCTAATTCATAATAATATATATTACCTCGAAAATTTTCTATTGGAAATCACAATTGATATTATCTTTGTCACTAGTATCCTTGAACCCTGAACCTTGCCTTTCTGACTGATGTCTTTCTTTATCCTTTCCCAACTCACGAACTTTAGTTTTTAATTTTTCCATTTCTTCCATCACTTATTTATTGTTATAACCTTTAATCTTTTGACGGTTACCCAAAGATGTTTGAGTCACTCTAAATCCCTTACCCCTCACACGACCGCCATATTCAAAACATTTAATACTCGACTAAATATGCTCCTGTAATCATTGTCTTCACCTGGAGTTAAAGATTGAGAAAGATTCTTCTGAAATTCATATGCATATCGAAATAAATTAGTGGAGATTAAAAATCATAAATTCTTTAAGTTAATAAACTTTTGATTTAATTGAAGGATTAATGATATACTTACACATTGCTCATAAATTTGTTAAACATTGCTCATATATAACTTTTGATTCTAAAGTAAGCCTTTAGCAGCGTTTTTTCTCAAGTTATAAAAAATGGGAACTAATAACAGCGCTATAGAAAAAAAGCGCTGCTTATAGTGCATTCTCTTAAACAAGTTTTGGCGTAGTGATATATATATATATATATATATATATATATATATATATATATATATATATATATATATATATATATAAAGAAATGATCAAATTAAATCTTCATAGTTACACAGGTTCAATAACTTCAATTTAAACAAATATTTTTTTAAACTAATCGTTGGATTGAAACATACTATCATATAGATCATAAATATAAAATTTCATTGAATTAATCAATAATAATTTACTATGTCATTGAATTACATCAAAATTAACGTTATCTGAAAGATCATTTTGACGTTAATCTTTTGATATCTTCGTGGTATAGTAAATCATTATAGATTAATCTCAAACTTTATAGGTACGATCTATATGATAGTATGTTTCAATGTAACGGTTGATTTTAAAAAATATTTATCCGATGTGAAGTTATTAAGCGAGTGTAACTTATGGTTTAACTCTTCGGGTGTAATTTGATATCCTCCATGTGTGTGTGTGTGTGTGTGTGTGTGTGTGTGTGTGTGTGTGTGTGTGTGTGTGTGTGTGTGTGTGTGTGTGTGTGTGTGTGTGTGTGTGTGTGTGTGTGTGTGTGTGTGTGTGTGTGTGTGTGTGTGTGTGTGTGTGTGTGTGTGTGTGTGTGTGTGTGTGTGTGTGTGTGTGTGTGTGTGTGTGTGTGTGTGTGTGTGTGTGTGTGTGTGTGTGTGTGTGTGTGTGTGTGTGTGTGTGTGTGTGTGTGTGTGTGTGTGTGTGTGTGTGTGTGTGTGTGTGTGTGTGTGTGTGTGTGTGTGTGTGTGTGTGTGTGTGTGTGTGTGTGTGTGTGTGTGTGTGTGTGTGTGTGTGTGTGTGTGTGTGTGTGTGTGTGTGTGTGTGTGTGTGTGTGTGTGTGTGTGTGTGTGTGTGTGTGTGTGTGTGTGTGTGTGTGTGTGTGTGTGTGTGTGTGTGTGTGTGTGTGTGTGTGTGTGTGTGTGTGTGTGTGTGTGTGTGTGTGTGTGTGTGTGTGTGTGTGTGTGAGGATCAAATTATACCATGATCAGTTACACTCGCTCAATAACTTCACATCGGATAAATATTTTTAAAATCAACTGTTGGATATATTGAAACATAATATCATATAAAGTTTGAGAGTAATCTATAATGATTTACTATACCATAAAAAAATTAAAAGATTAACGTCAAAATGAACTTTCATATAAAGTTAATTTTGATGTAATTGAATGACATAGTAAATCACTATAAATTAATCTCAAACTTTATAAATATGATTTATATGATAGTAGGTTTCAATCCAACGGTTGATTTTAAAAAATATTTATTCAAAAAAAATTATTGAGCGAGTGTAACTCGTGGTGTAACTTTTCGAGTGTAATTTGATATATATATATATATATATATATATATATATATATATATATATAAACATGCAAGACGAGACTAAATTCTATGTTATATTAAGAAAATGATGAATGCTGGAATAAAAGAATTGTGAGTAGATTATACACACAAACAATTAAAATCAACATGTGGTATTAAAGATATTTAAGAGGTTACAAACAAGGAGTAGAGGGCCACATGTACTATCAAACCACACTAACATCAAAAACAAAAGCCACAAGAACTTGGCTACTAACCTGAAAGCAAAAATAATTAAAGACAATGTAAGCCAACAAGAAAAACAAAACACAAATTCCAGCCAGAGCTCTAACGAACAACAATAACTCAATCAGGATTTTAAGAAGAAAAAACTGGTTGCGGAACTGGGTGAAAAGGTTTCCATTTCTTCTTCTTACTTCGCTTGTATCGCGCCCAGGTCGGAAAATCCCAAAGGAGGAGGCGACAAAATTGGCAATTCAAACAGTTCGGTAGATTCCATATCTTCAGGTGAGTCCTTTCCCTGTACCTCTACCGCCGACTCTGATATAATTAGATGCAATAAGCGCTTGAACAGTAAATCTGAGGTGGGGTTGAAGGTCTGGAAATCTATTGCCAATCTTGGTATTGTTAGTCATAAGGCAGATGAGGTTAATGAGGGGTTAATTAATGATATGGAGAATAGGGATAAGGAGGGGATGAGGAGTATGATGGTGACAAAAGGATGTTTAAGATGAATATGTTATCATATAATATAAGAGGGTGTGGAACTCTTTCAAAAAGAAAAAGAGTTAATTTTCTAATCCGGTCGAATAATATTGATGTGTGCTTTGTACAAGAGACAAAATTAACCAAGTTTAATGATTCAATGGCGGAGGATTTTTGGGGTAGTAAGGATGTCGAGTGGACGGCTAGCAATTCGATAGGTTTTTCGGGAGGAATGGTGATTCTGTGGAGGAAAGATAATTTATTCGTAAACTATAGTTTTGTTGATAAAGGATATGTGGGGATTAATATTACATGGAAAGGTGATGTGTTCAATTTGGTGAATGTGTATGCCGCTTGTAATAGGGCGGATAGGCGTTATCTTTGGGAGTCGCTTTTATCTAAAAAGAGGATGAGAAGTAACGAGGAATGGTGTGTAGTGGGAGATTTTAATGAGGTCTTACGTAAGGAAGAGAGAATTGGAGAGGGAGGATTTAGGAATGGTAAAGGTATGGAGGAGTTCCGGAGCTTTGTTGAACAAATGGATCTTATTGATATTAATTGAGTTGGTGGGAAGTTCACTTGGTTCAAAGACAATGGAAAGGCTATGAGTAGATTAGATAGATTCTTATTGTCGAAGAACATGATAGAGAAGTGGGAGGTGGTTGACCAAAGGATTGATAAGAGAGACATATCGGATCATGCTCCTATTCGGCTTAATGTGGGGAGAATTGATTGGGGTCCTAAACCTTTTTGTTTTAACAATACTTGGTTTAAGCATGAAGACTTTAAATCCTTTGTTGATTTTAAATGGAAGAAGTTGAACGTTAGAGGAAGGGGATTATATTCTTTTTGAGAAATTGAAGTTATTAAAGGAACGGCTTAGGGTATGGAACAAGGAGGTGCTTGGTTGGATAGATCTTAAGGTGGAGGAAGCTAGGGTGAAGATTAATGATCTTGATAGGGAGATTGAGGTGAATATGGGGGGTGTTATTGATGTGGATTTTAGTGATAGAAGAGCGGCTACCAAAGATTTTTGGAATTATTTGAACTTGAAAGAAAGTATGCTTAGGTTAAAATCTCGGAATCTTTGGTTGAAGGAAGGTGATAAGAACTCTAAGTTCTTCCATAATTCGTTGAAAGAGAGACATAGGAGGAAAGCTTTAACTTCCTTGGAAGGTGCTTTCGGGAGAGTTGAAGGTGTCGATAATATCAAAGAAGAGTTTAAAAGATATTTTACCGAGTTTTTTAAGGAAGAGGATAGTGAGAGACCGATCCCGGATGGTCTTGCTTTCAACCGGTTGGATGATCGGGATGTAGAGTGGTTGGAAAGAAGATTCTCGGAAGAGGAAATAAAAGAGGCGGTGTGGTCGTGTGATTGTAATAAAAGTCCCGGTCCGGATGGCTATTCTTTAGAGTTCTTTAAATTGAATTGGGAGGTGGTGAAGGATGATATTTTCCTCTTTGTTAAGGACTTTTATGATAGGGCGAAACTCATCAAAGCATGTACGTCGTCTTTCATTACTCTTGTTCCTAAAGTTAGAAATCCTCAAGCCTTGCATGAATTTAGACCCATTTGCTTGGTGGGAAGTTTGTATAAGATTTTGGCAAAATTGATGGCGGCTAGGCTTAAGAGAGTGGTTGGTAATCTCGTTTCTAGTAACCAAACGGCTTTTATAGAAGGAAGGAACATAGCGGATGGGGTCCTAGTGGTAAATGAGGTGTTGGATTTTGCCAAAAGGGAGAAAAGAAGTTGTGTTGTTTTTAAAGTTGATTTTGAAAAGGCCTATGATAGAGTAAGTTGGAATTTTGTGAGAAATATCTTTAAGAGAATGGGGTTTGGTGATCGTTGGATGAGATGGATGGAGTGTTCCATTTTTAACAATTCAATGTCCGTTCTTGTCAATGATAGTGCAACAAAAGAGTTTAAGGTGGAGAAAGGCCTTGGGCAAGGTGATCCTTTGTCTCCGTTTGTGTATGTTTTAGTCATGGAGGCTCTCACGGCGTTAATGAAGAAATCGAAGGAAATAGGTGAGTTCCGGGGTTTTAGATTTAATGATGGAATTGAGGTTGACTTGCTTCAATTTGCGGATGACACGGTTATTATAGCCGAAGGTGAAACCGCGAATTTTTGGAGTATGAAAGCTATTCTTAGAGGTTTTGAATTGTTGTCGGGATCCCGCATTAACTTTCATAAGAGCAATCTTTATGGAATTAATGTGGGAGATTGGTTCTTGGAAGCGGCTTCATCCTTTTTATGTTGCAAAGTGGGCTCTCTCCCGTTCAAATTCCTTGGTGTTAGGGTTGGTGATAACCCAAGGAAATTATCAATGTGGAAGGACCTACTTGTGATGCTAAGAAAAAGACTAAACGTTTGGAGAGGGAAATATCTTAACATGGCGGGTAGGGTGGTGTTGTTAAACTCGGTTCTTAGTGCTATTCTGATTTATTGGCTCTCTTTTTACAAAGCTCCCAAGAAGGTGTTGAAGGAGATTAAATCTATTCAAAGCAAATTCCTATGGGGAAGAGTTGTTCTCAAAAAGTCCATTAATTGGGTGGGTTGGGATACGGTGTGTAAATCTCGGAAAGAAGGGGGTTTGGGTGTTAAAAATGTGGAGATTATGAACGTAGCTTTGTTAAGTAAATGGAAGTGGCGCATCTTAACGGAAAAGGAGGCGGTTTGGAAACAATTGTTAGAAGCTAGATATGGAAATACGAAGCTTAAGGTGTTGATAGGAGATGTTTCCGTTTTGAATAAGAAGGACTCCTTTTGGTGGAGAGATTTAATTATCTCGGATAACTATGAGAAGCTTCTATTTGATCATTTTACTGGTGCAATCAAATGTAAAGTTGGTAGTGGAGCTTATACTCCATTGTGGTATGCGACTTGGGCGGACAAATTATCCATGATGGAAGGATTCCCCGATCTTTTCTTTTTGTTTGTTAATCATATGAAATCTATTATGGATGCAGGTTCGTTTGAAGGAGGAAGATGGAGATGGGATTTTGAGAAGTGGTTTGGAGTGGGGAGCGAGGTAGCGGCTGTTGCGAAGAGGGAATACAATTTATTTCGGGCGGAGCAGTTGGGAGACGGATATGCAGCCAGCTCACAGTCGGCAGGAGCGGACAGCGCTACTGGTGCGGCTGTCTCGGCTGGGCAGTTTATGCCTTTTCCGGTGCAAGTGGAGGCTGGTATGGCTGAGAGTCCTCATAATGTCGACTCAGCCGGCGCTGTTTTTTCTGTTCAGGCAGCTGGGCAGCCTTGGCTTGGATCACTGCAGCGTTTGTTTGCTTTTTTGCAGCATACGGAGGTGTTCGAATTTATTGAGGACAACTTCTCATGGTCGTTGACATCGAGTGGAAGCTTTTCGGTGAAGTCGTGCTATGATCGTTTTATGGCAATTCTTTCGGGTACCCCTATGGAGGATAATAAGGTAAAGGCTTTGTCCTATCTTTGGAAGTGTAATGCTCCTTGTAGAATTTTATTTTTTGGTTGGAGATTTATTCTTAATAGAATAGCCACTAGGGACCAATTGGTGAGAAGGGGAATATTGAGAGATGGTAATGATTCTTTATGTGCCCTTTGCCTGTTGGAGGAGGAATCTATAGAGCACTTGTCTTATTCTTGTAGGGTTACTTCTAGCATATGGAGAAGGGTTTATATGTGGCTAGAATTATCCGAGTTTATGTCTCTTGAGGATTTTGTGGCTTTCTTCCATAATTGTGGTAAACTTCTTTGCTTGAATAAGAGAACGATAGTGGCAATAGTTTGGCTCGCTACGGTTTGGTCTATATGGATAAAGCGTAATGCGGTGATTTTTAAAGAAGAATCTTTTAGTTTCACCGAATGTATGTCGGAGATAGTTTATAATTCGTGGTGTTGGCTTTGTTCTTCTTATAAGAAGGTGAACCTTTGTAATTATTACTATTGGAATATTCTACCTCTTGAATGCTTTGAGAGGTAGGAGCTTTCCGCTTTATTTCGGGGTGGAGCATCCCTTTTGCTTCTTATAATTCCATTGCTTATTTAAAAAAAACAATAACTTAATCAACATCACCTCCAACTACCTATCTAAACAAACAGAATTTACGTATAATATACTTATTATCGAATTTTGAACTATAACTCAAGCTATAGTTTGTTTAATCATCTTTTGATGTGTCACATCCAAATATGTTTATTTAAACAAAAAAATTAGCATAACAATAAGTGGAATGGTCCCCAAATTTGCAAGCTTGAGGAAGATACGGAACGTGTCACAGCTATGTTGTATCAATAAGAGACAAACGAAGAATCACACAAGTTGGTAAATCATGCATTTGTCTTTATTCAAACAATCACTTCATTTCTCTTTCACCTTAGTATATATGCAATTGCTGTGCTGTGCTGTGGTGCATACAATAAGTTTGATAGTGATACTACTTCCCTGCACTGACTCCATATTTTGTCTATCTGTCTCTCTCCATGAATTCTGGGAAATTTCATCACATAGATGCAGAATTGTTGAAGTTTAAAGAAGTACAAGCCATGCTTTCAGATTGTGGACCACTTCGCATGGTATGCAAGTAATATTGCGGTTGCGATTATGTCCTCAACCACATCACACTGTAATTGCATTTTGATTGTGAATCAAAGTATAAAAATACAGTACTACGAAATAGGTTGTTTACTTTGGTTGAAACATGATTTTTTATTTCGATTGTAGTGGGTGAAATAGATAATTTTTCTCCTCTGTTTGATTTTCCATCGAAGTGAAATCAACAATATAAAATCATTCTGTAAGACTGATTGCAAGAGCATAGGAAAGTTTAATTTTGATCAAAGTTTGTTTTTCTTCTCTTGTAATGTTAGTTGTTAAAATGATATTTTTCAATACATACTTGTAAAAAAATGTTTAGCGCTATTAGGAAATCATGGATTCTTGGTGTTGAATTTTAATATTTCTAATAACATCAACAATTTAACAATAAACATTGTTAAGTTACATCCATGATTTCCTAACTATAACACCAAATAATTTTAACAAGTATCAATAAAAGAAAATAATTTTAGAAATTACAAGAGAAGATACATTAACATTACTACGAATAATATATTTTCACTACAAAAAAGATGCTCTGCAGCGACGTGGATAGTACGTCGCAACATGCAACATCACGTGGCAACAAAAAAATAGCGACGTGGGCCAACATGTCGCAGGAGCTAAAGTGCCAACTACGTAGCGACGTGGAGACCACGTCAGAAAGTAGCGACGTGACTCCAACGTCGCAACAGGATTACATGGGAAACAGCTACCTGCACACACAGCAAGTGTGGCAGGTGTGGAAAAGTGTGAAGTTGACCAATGTAGCGACGTGGTTTCCACTTCGCAACATTAAATGCTTTTTTTTATAAAAAAATTAGTCACGCATGTGATTGGTTTTATTGGTTTTATATAATTAATTAATATATAATAAAATATATATAATAAAATTTATATAATAAAATTTATATATAATAAAATTTATATAATAAAATCTATAAAATATAATTTATATAATAAAATTTATATTAAACTTAGACTAAATGAATTTATTTAGTTATGAAAAACAGAATATATATATATATATATATATATATATATATATATATATATTAAATTTATATATACTAAAATTTATATAATAAATTTATAAACACACATTTACACATTTTTGTATATAAAAATTCATTTTCACAACTAAATAAATTTATTTCAGTATATATATTCTGTTTTTTTTATATAAATTAAACTTAAGTATATAAATTAAACAAATATATCTAATCAAAATATAAATCAATTAAAACCTAATTAACAACTAAATAAAAATAAAATTAAAAAATTACTAAAATACCTCTTCTTCAAATCTCCTTCACTCTTGTAGTACCTCTTCTTCACAATTCTTCAATCTTCAATTCTTCAAAAAAAAAAAAACCCTAAATTAAATTAGAAATTTAAAAGTTCTTAAAAAATAAAATTATACAAATAAAAGATAAAATGAGTTACCTTAGATTAGTATTTGAGAGAGTGTGTTGAGACAGCAATGGAGGAAGAACAAGGGAGGGAGCCTTGGAGCTTTGGAGGAACAAAGGGGGGAGGGGGCGTTTGTAGAAGAAGAACAGGAGAGTGATGTGTTTAACTTTTGTTTTTGTTTCTGAAATGTATAAATGTTTTCGTTTTGTGAATAAATATATAAGGACATCAGCGACGTGAACATCACGTCACTACTTTGCCACGTGGGTTGCACGTCGCTACCATTAAACGGTCAAAATAATAATTACACACTCTGCCACATCTGTAAAAGTGGCAGAGTTATTTTCTCAGTTATAATGTAGCGACGTGGAGGTAACGTCACTACTAAAATTCAAAAAAATTCAAATCTCCCTCCAACTACAACGTTAAAGTTTGTATTTTTTTTATTTTTTACTTTTTAGTAGCGACGTGACTCACACGTCGCAACAGCTTTTTTCAAAAAAAAACCTCTGACACGTCTGATTATAACGTTGGAATGATTTAATTATAAAAGTATGTTGTGACGTGGGAAACACGTCGCAACTAGCGACGTGGAAGACACACCGCTAATATATGTCGCTGGACAACATATTTCTTGTAGTGTTTATCTCAGTTGTAAAAAAGGTTATCACCTTGATTTTTTGAGCGACGTAACGAAGGGTGTCGTGGAAAATCGCAACTTTTCTGCTCGGTGTATCTGCATTCGAGGGAAAATGTGGAACTGGTCGTGAGCTCCATCCCCTGCATATTCGTATTTTTCTTGAAAACACACTACATATTAATTTCTTATTTTATCAAATTGCAAACTTTCTTATTTTACAATTTTGTTCGTTTCAATCTACAAGTACAAAATTTTGACGAATTATAAATTTGATTCATTGTCATCTTATCAATGTTAGAGAAGAATAAATGCTGGATTTGTTGCATACATTTTTTTTTCAAGTTCAATGGTTTTTGCATGCAATATATTATCAACCTTGGTTTTCTTACTTTTTTTTGGATATAAAAGAAAAAAAAAAGTTAGATAAATAAAATAAATATTCAGTTACAAGATAAGAGATTATATAAGAATATCAACCTTGCACCAAAAAAATTTCTGCTCTCGCAGTTCATCCCAACAATTGTTTTCCAACTTCTTTAAGTTTCTCTATTTTCAATACAAATATTTTCTTAATCAATGCATGGGTTTTACAATGTAGCATCCAAAATATATAGTTATGGTTTTTGCGTTATGATTGATGCAGTGGGTTTCTTGTGGATTGATGTGAATATCTTGAGCGTTATTACTTTATAAATGGACGACAAAAAAACCGTTATTGACAAATTTGAGTTATTTTTTCCTCTGGATCTTTACTAAATCAAGGTAAAAGGTTTTTTTTAAATAAAAATAAAACAAAATAGGAACTTTTTCCCTCGGTGTTTAAATTCATTGAGGTAATAAATTACTTGAATTACAAAAAAAATGTTGAATGTAAAAAATTGAAAGAAACGTATATTGTTTCCTTTTTCAATCTTTATCATTTACCATTTTTTTTGTGTTGCAATATTCAGACAAATGACTATACTAAAAATAAATTTTCAAGAATCTAGTCTGTTTTGTGAAACAACAACATTGATTGCAATATAAATATCATTATGAATAAATTTTTCAATATTGTCAGCCAAGGAAAGCAATAAATTATAGAATATTGTTATCTTTGATTGACAACACTGGGAAGTTATTCCAAAATATAACAATTTACGTGCAAGAGGTGGAAACAACAACAACATTATTATGTGAGATATATTGCAAGAACAGAAAAATATTTTGTTCAAATTTGATAAAATTAGTTTTTCTAGTGCGTGTATGGAAGAACAACAACACAAAACATTGAAAGACTTCTTAACTATTTAAGAAACTTAAAAAATTTTCTGTCTTGCAATCCATCCCAGAGAAAGATTGGAACGGCGGTAGATAAGTTAAGTTTAGGGAAAAATTAATGAACAAATAATTTTATAATTAAATATGGTTATCAAACTCATCGGTTAGTAGTGTAACCAAAGGGATAATTCATTTAATTTTTTAATAAAAGATAAAATAAAAAGAAAGACGCCACTTTTAAAGAAATAAAAACATAAACAGTAGTAGTTGAGATTTGAATTATTTTCCGAATTAGTTTTTCCCTCGATAATCTATTCCAACTGAGGGAATAAATGGTAATTTCTTGTAAATTAAAACGCGGCGCGTCCATGAAATATACCTCGGTTATTTATCGGTCGAGGTGAAAGTTTTGTCATAAAATATATTATTCATAGCACTAGTATAAGGAATCAACCTTGAGATATTTCTCTGCCCTGCAATCCCTCTTAGTCAATGACTTCTACCTCATACAATGCTTTCATTATCAGTATGTTTTCAAGACTTTACACTTTGCTTTCAAGATAAAGTTGTGGTATTTACGTTCTAATATGCTAGTTGATGTTGATTTCATGTGGATTGATGGGTTGACAATATTTTGACTGTTGTTACTTTATAAATTGACATTCAAGATTCGTTGGTTAAATAAACAAACACAAATTTTCCTCCTCAGTTGGCATCATAATCAGAATAGATATTAAATAAAAAAAACTAAATAAAAATACGCTAAAATGACATTGATGCGATTCCAAGAAGGTTGATCAAAACCTATCTCCTCGATTGCCAGATTAACTGAGAGAATAAGTCATAAATAAAAAATAAATAAAATGAACTTAAATGCAGATGTTAGAATTCGATGGGTTGTTAATCATGACATTTTCTCTTGATTTCCAACATAAATGGGGAAATAACTAATATTTTCTTTAAAAAATTAAAATGTGACGCGTCTATGATTAAACCTCGATTTTTCATTACTTGAGGTGAAAATTTTGTTACAAAATATTTTAATGAGATTAATTACTATGCACTGTAAGTGTAAAATTCTTTACACAGTCAATGCATTACAACCATTCACAAATATTATTTTATAAATAATTAAAATAAAAATTAAATTTCAATAAATATTTAACAAACACATTCACTGAAAATATAAAACTGCTTTACATAATCACTACATCCTAATTAAATTCTTTATTTATATATTAGTGATGCATTGTAATTCCACAACAATACTAATTAAATTCTTTATTTATATATTAGTGATGCATTGTAATTCCACAACAACATAAAGCTGCAATGGCAACATGATTGCTCACAGTAAAAAAAATGCGATGTACTGCTGCACAACGCTACATAATGACTGCAACAGAGTATGTATTGCTTACAAAAATTATTTTTCTTCTTTTTTTCTTTTATATATATATATATATATATATATATATATATATATATATATATATATATATATATATATATATATATATATATATATATATATATATGTAAGGGATGTTTTAAAGTTATTAGAGATTATGAAAATGAGAAAAAATTGATAATAAAATAAAAAAGAAAATTTAGAGAAAATAGATGATACAAGAATCATAAAATAAATTATAAAATAAAATATTTTATATTAATAAATAATAAATTTGCATTACAAATTGAAATAGTCGTAACTACAATGACATAATCGCAATTTAAAACTATAACCCACACAGGAAATGAATCACAAAAGTTTAAAAAGTTAGCATAAAAATAAAAATATCTCTATTTCAAAATATATATTGAAATTGATTTGTATTATTTTTATTTTAGAATATCAAAATATTATTTATTATTACTTTTTCATGCATATTTTTATTTATTAACCTTTATTATGTGAATTATTACATTAACTAATAAATAATTTAAAAAAATAATATTAAATATATCATTAAAATCAACTTAAACATAATTTAAGTGAATATGAGTAGGGGTGCACATGGATCGGTTTGAGTTGAATTTAGCTAAAACCATGTCTAAATGTACAATTAAATTTATCATAAACATATATTTGTAAAAACTAAAGTTACATTACAGTAAAAACTAGAATTGCATTAAATACTTACAACTTACTAGAATTAGCATCAAAATAATTAAAGTGTGGCATCTTAAATAAGTTAAAATCATTACTTACTAAATAAAAGAGATTCAAAAAGTTGAAATTGAAACAAGCAAAATTAAAAACATCAAAGTCACCACTTGTCAAATTAAAAAAAAAAGAGAAAAAATATTGTCATTCAATAATTCATGAGTTTTGTGGGTTGGGTGTGGGTTTACCCATAACCCAATTATTTTGATTGGATTTTCATTTTTGAAAACCAAATTCATCCAATAACTCAACCCAACCCACTTTTTTAGATCGGTTTGGATGGATTTTACTAAGTTTATTGGATTTACTCAACCAAAAACAGCCCTAAATATGAGAGTGAAAGATTTTGGCAGTGACCCATAAAATAAATTATAACTTCTAGATCAAATTTGTGAATAGTAATGCATATTATCTTTTATCAAATAGTTAATTATTAGAAATTTCACCCTTCAACGCTTCAAAATGGTTAAAATATTTCATAATGTATCCCCTAAATTTAAAATATACACGATGAAAAAATTTAAATAACAATGTTTATAAAAAAAATTACATAAAAAACAAGGTTTTCATAAAAATTTCACATTTGCGCCAAAGTCCAAACCATATGGCGCATACTCCTAATTTTTATACTAATGCGCCAATTCATTTGGCGCATACTCCAGGGGGTCTTCAAAACCTAGACACTTTGGTAAATTTTTTGAAAAACTTGTTTTTTTGGTAATTTTTTTTTAAACCTTGTTATTTAATTTTTTTTTTCAATATACACAACAACAATAATGATAATTACTTTTGAACAGCTCTGGATATTACATACAACACGTGTCTCTCAAAATTACAATTGCACATAAATGAAAGAATTAGAATGTACCTCTACTTAGGGATTGCAATGAGTTGGGCATGGGTAACATACTATAGTATTTGTTTTTATATTTGTAATTTGAAGAAAAAAATTGTAATCGAATTCATATCCTCGTGAACAAAGTTGTCAGAATTGAATTTTTATCTTGAGTCGTATTACTTCGAAACGTAAAATTATAGAATTTATCTCATATATATATATATATATATATATATATATATATATATATATATATATATATATATATATATATATATATATATATATATATATATATATATATATATCGTAAATGCATAAATAATTTAAATTTTTCACTTAATTATAATGAAAATATATATAATATTACCATAATAAAGTGTAATATTCATAAATTTGTATCAAACTACATGAATTATCCACCAAATCATAAAAAGTAGCGTCCAAAAGATTATCGAAAAAACATTAGTTTCATAAGTTTCTCAAGTTTAAAAAACAAGTGTTTTATCTTCATCTTCAACTTAATCAAAAGTCAACTCTTCTAAAACAACATTTTCATTATGTATTCATATTCAACTTGATTAAATTAATTCATCTTCAGATGATAAAGATTCTTCAAATGTTATAACCAAGACATGAATGTGAATAAAGTTAAAAAGTTAGAGAGAAATTTTCATGCGCTAAAATATAAAATGTGTTTTTTAATATTTGACAAAAAAAATGTAAAATCATGTTAAAGAGTATAATTCAACAATTTTACACGATCTCAAAGGGATTTAAATTATTTAAAATCATTCTAGAATACGATTTTACGTAAAAAGGTTTTACCTGTGATTTAACACGAAATGTTGACCTAAAAACATGAAATATATAGAGTTTAAGTTTTAAATCGTGATTTTGACAACCATGCGCGTGAGCATCAACCTTTATACACGTACCTGTACCCTAAGAGTAACCTAGTAGTACCCTTACCCATACTTGTTACCCACAATTCTAGTAAAACTAAATCTATCAATTAAAAAAATATCATATCATTTTAATTTCTTAAACAAAATTAACAAAAGATTCAAACATTTTATTGAATTGTGAAATAAAAGAACACTTATATAAAAATGTGTAATAGTTTAATTTTGATTTTTTTTTAAGATATAAACATACATTTTTTATTTGATGATATAAATTAAAATATACAAATATACATAATGGGAGGGGTGGGTGTTAAAATACTCATACCCACATCTATACTTGTTTATTTTAATGGGTTTTCGTATCCGTGCCCAAGCTCATTTTTACAAGTTTCTACTCTCCACATTAATTATTTTATGAATATCCGTTGGACATGGGTACAATTACCAACCTTTACTCTACCATTAAAAATTACAACCCTGAGTTATTAGATACATCTCAACTATTTAGTGGAAAATTTCCTAAACAAAAATTAAATACATAACTTGAAAATTTGAATTCCACCAAAAGGTCTAGTATAAAGAAGTATTTGTTGAAATAATAATACTAATTAATACCTATTAATAGATATGTAAAACAAATTTATTAGATAAATGCAACATTACAATAAAGAGGGCATTTTCAAAGAACAAGGATAACCTTGGTGAAATAGAGGAAGATTTTATTTCAAATCTGACTATTTTATCTGATGAATGATATCGCGATTTTTATAAGTGAGGTGAATGAGATCAACGGTTAGAGTGCTAAAACTAAAACTCTAACAAATTATAAAAAAATATAATAAACTTTTACATTAAGAAATTAGAAGATAGAAAAGATAAAATTAAGGCAAAATACTCTTTTTAGTTCTGTAAGTTAACCTCGAGGTTCATTTTGATCCCTTAACTTAAAAAAAAATTTATATTGGTCCCTTAACTCTTCAAAACGTTTCATTTTAGTCTTTTTTGTCTAATTATCGATGAATTTAGCGACTGCAATAGAAAAAAAAAACCAAAGATGCTAGTTCGTAGCCACTACAATAGAAAAAAGCCAAAGATGCTAGTTGCAAATGCCAAAGCCAAAGATGTTGTTCGTCGTTAATGCTAAAGCTGCAATGCTACTACTTAAATGCGAGGAAGTCAAAGCTCACTCAAAGCAAAGCAAAAGTTGTTGCAACATTATGAAGCTGAAGCTTAAGAGGACAAAGAAAGAAAAGAAAGAAGATTACTACAAAATGCAACTCAACTTTTTATCATTTATATCTTTGTAGAATCTTGTAAAAGTAAGGAGTTGTTGCTCATATCTTGCTCAACACTTTTGTGTTGTTTGTACTTAAATCTTTGGGTTAATAGGTATTTACACCCCTGTAATGTTAGCGAATTTTGTTTTTCCCCCCTCCGTTGTCAAAGGCAGGTTTTGGCAACGGTTTTTTCAAAAAAATTGTTGTCAAAACCTGCCTTTGGCAACGGAGGGGGGAAAAGCAAAATTCGCTAATAATACAGGGGTGTAAATGCCTATTAACCCTAAATCTTTTGTGTAATATGCTTTATAGAAGCAATCTTGTAAACACAACTGATAATCAATTTTTATTGATTGTTCATTGAGTAATTATTTTTAGTTTGTATACTCAAGAAGACAGTGACAGTTTATCATCGTGGGAAATCTTCTTTAAGGCTCCAATTGGGTCAGAATTCTTAAGAGATCACTAATAGAATTGATCAACGTTCTGATTGCTAGTCACTGGCTGTTGGCCTGTGCAATTGTAATCATTTTTATGATTAGTGGATTAAGTCCTTTTATAAGGCAAAATCACCTTGGCGGGTGGACATGACTAACCTTTTCTAAGGGGAACCTGGATAAATGAATGTGTCATATTTCTCATTATTGCATACGCTAATGTTTATCTTAAACGAACATTTTGTCAAAAAAGGGAAAAGTTTTGAAAACTCAATTCAAACCCTCCTTTCTTGTGCTTTTCTCTACCTTCAGCCGGGAATGTTATAATAGATGCCTCTACAAAAGAGCTATATGTTGATGTTGTTATACATTTCAGGAAGGTGAGCGAGAAATATCCTGCTTTATTGAAATATGTTGAATGTATAATTTTGGTCCAGGTAAAGGAAAAGATTGTCTGTGCTTAGACCGATCAGGTTAGACACCTTGGAAATACAATAAAAAATAAGTTGAGTCTGCTCATGCCCTTTTTGAAGAATTGGTTGGAAAATAGAAAGAGTGATTTGTGTGCGGATTGGGATTCTGTTAACCAAATGATACAAAATCAGCATAGTAAGATACAAACATCATTTGGCTGTTGTATCAGTGTTGGAACACAGGTTCAAAGACAACACTATATATTCTTAGTTGGTCGGCAACATATCTCGATAAACTATTAATTATATTTTTCACGAAGCCAAAGAGCTGATAATTTACGTTACGATAACTCTAAGTGTGGTTGCACAAATTTGAAAATATATGGTCTCCTATGTGCTTGTGTTATATCTAAGAAGGTGAAACTTGATAGCCCGATACGAATGGACGACATCTGCAGTCATTGGAAAAGGCTCAATTTTGATGATGATGATGATGGTTGTGAAAGACAGTAAATTAAATATCTCTAACTTGACTAAATGGGAAGCGATACAAGAAACATTTTTAAAAGAAGATGATAACACAAAACTCCACATCATATTGATGAGGAAATTTTCATTTTCGGAGACCACTGACTTAAAACCACCCTCTTAACCAGTAAAACAAAATGAGCACCTAAGAAGGTCAAACCTACACCGAGTGACAATTCAACGATGCGGAGTCCATCATATTTTGAACATGTTGACAAAGTTTTTCCCGAATCACCAACTACGAAAGCTCAGAAAAGTGTTTTCAAAGGAGACCGCATTAGCAAACCACCTCCTTCACCACCTCCACAAAAAATTATATTCATTGAGGAGATGCCAGTTTTTATGCACAATTACATCGGATCGTCAATGACAAAGGTGACGCTACTGTGGTTTCCGAGCTATTTCTGCTTTACTCGGTAAAGGGGAAAATAATCACACATTTGTCCTTCATACTTTTTTCCAAGAGTTAAGGAGAAATAAATAATTATACACACGACTATTCAGGAATAAAGAAAAAGTTGAAGCAATTTATCACTCTCTTATTCCTCGCATCAGTGGACCTGCGCCGGAGGATAAATGGATGAGCTTCCCCGAAATGGATCATCTTATAGCAAATGTGTATGAGAGAGTGTATTGATCTTACAAGATTTAGTTTCTCGGAAAATGTTTTTCCACTGCACTGCTCCACCTCCAATCCGTGACATTTTGTTCAAGTATATTTGAAACAGGGATGCCTTATACCACTTACATCACCAGAGTGGGCAACTCATTACACAACTAAAGCCGAGACTTGGTCGGACCAATTTATTGAAAGGATGAAAGAGTTCACCAAATTGAGCAAGATTGAAAGAGACATAAATAAACAAAGGTCAAAAGGGGTACCATCAATAGCTGTAGATTTGGACGGCGAAAAATGTTTCAGTTTAGTTTAGTAGTTATTTATCAATTTATTGTAAGTGACATTGTATTAATGTGTTATGATGTCTTATAAATACATTTTGAAGTTTGCCAAAAAAATGCATTTATTACATGTTTTCCTGTTATGTTTTTGTTCTACTATGCCCGGGAAGGTTCCTGAAATACATCTCTAAAATAAAGGGTGGTTCCGGAGATACATTTCCGGAACGTGTCCTGGTACAAGATAGGGTTTCTAAGGTCTTTGTATCCCACTGCTCTAAATATAGATTACTTGTTATTTTGTTTCATACTAAAACACAATACACCAGAATGAACATCATTTGCCATGTTGGAAATGTTCACTTTATCAATGATACACTATCAAGAGAATTTAAGATTACCGAGTACACTCCTCTTAAAGATCTGTAATACACATTGTTTCTATCATATGAGGACAATCGCAAAATTGTGAAGATTGAGTATCACTCGCCATCCGTTGACAAAGAAGGGATACTTGAGTTTAATAACACGAGTTGGAGACGGCCGCTGATTTAAGGGCTATGTTAGGAACTTTTTTCTGTTTAGAATCAAAAGTTCTGATTGAGTTGAATACGACTCTTTCGAGACCGGTCGATGATATTATCAAGATGTTACAATGTCCACCTGGATATTGAAGTGTAATGTTTGATCTATGTTAAAATTCCTTATGTATTGTTGATTTTATGATATCAATTTCATTTTGTCAAGTTGTTGTTTTTCCACTATATTTTTCTGTTTCTACTTCTTAACATTCCAGAAATATACCCTTAAAAGTTTTACATAAATACGTCTCCAAAATAATTGATATTTCAATATATATATTTGATGCATCCAAAATATACATCTTTAAAATTTAAAAATATTATAGTATTTTCGTGCGGTGCACTAAAATATTTTGAATTGCATTAAAAAGTTCTCTGATTTTTCTATCACAGTTATGTAGGCTCTATAGTAAGTGTGGCTCTATTTGAACCGTTTGGGTGGGGTATGCTGGTTTGAGCTTCAGAACTCTATTGTTTTTGTAATATTGTGGAAATTAACCGGTTGTCTAGCGCATGATAGTGTAGGCCCTTTCCACTACTTTATAGATGATCAATATAGTGCATGTACCATACACCTCAATAGTGGAGGATTTACAAGTACATCAAACACAAAATTATCTTATCATTTCACAATATGTTAACATTTTTTTTTCTGCCTAATGTATCAATCTTTCTATTTCTAGATTAAGTAGAATGTAGGAAATATATCTAGTTCGAGCTTAGCTAGATTTTCACTAAATATTTCAGCAACTTATTATCGTGGATGCAAATAAAATGTTACTTGCATGCATATATCTACATATACTCGTATAAGTTAATGAAATTACTTTAGATGATTATATTAATCTTTGGCTTTCTCTATAATTTTTATTCTTTATCTGACTAATGTAAATATTTTCTATTTCTTCGTGAATACTATTGTGTCACTAAAGGAGGGATATAAGCTACTTAATGAATCTGATATATCGTGTTTATTAATATATTGTTTATTAATGATATTGTTATCGAACTAAAAATGTACTCCCACTATCTTATAATAGATTTTCTCTTTAACATTTTCACGCTTTTTAAGATAATAATTAATTATATTGATTTTAATGATAAAATAAATGTCATTTACTAAAATAACCTTATTAATAATAGATAGTAGAATAGTTAAATGAATCAAAACACAATAAATAAGGGTAAGTTAATGGAAAAAAATAGTATTAGAATTCTAAAGGGACAAATAATTTGAGACAAATAAAAATAGGAAAGATGACACCTATTATGAGACGGAGAGAGTATATTCATCAAGTCAAGTCAGTTGGTAGCTTAGACATCATATACAAAGATGCGGTTTTTGAATTCGCGACATCCTTCTTACTCAGTTTTAGAAGGTAAAATTCCAGCCACTATACTACTAAACAAAAAAAATGTATTTGACGTATTAAAATTAATTTATGTTATAGAAAATAATTGTTTTTCAATTTTTTTATTAAAATAAATTTAAATTAATTAATAAAATTCATATTTAGATTGGGTCCATATTAGAAGCTCAATAAGAGAATAAAATATTTTTAAATATACAAAAATATTAATAAATATTAGAAAATATTCTAATTAATATCTTACTAACAAATGTTTGTATTATTGAAAAAAATACAAAAAAATATAGAATACAATAATAACAAAAATATAAGTTCTTTAAAATAAGGGTAAAATAAGGTGAAAATATGACAGTTATCTATGACAATAAGAAAATAATTTATAAAAAATGACAAAAAAAATAATTTATAAAAATGATTATACTTACACTCAACTCAACCATTCAATCACCCCAATTCACTAAACTCAGTCAGTCATTCAACCACCCCAGCACATTTATACGAGAATAGATTCTCTCCTGTTGAATGCACTTCAGCCAACATTCAGCCCATGATCCAATGGCTTTAAGATTTTGAAGAGTATGATAAAAATAAAAATGTTGTTTTCAAGAAAAATGAGTGATGGAAATTGTGGCAGAACCAAAACAGGAGAGAAATGGCTGGAGAGGATCCAAGTCCTATTTATACTCTTCAAAGTAAGTATTTAACCCACTTTTTTTAGATATTCTAACACAAGGGTTTTAAGAAAAAATTCAATACAAAATTATATATATATATATATATATATATATATATATATATATATATATATATATATATATATATATATATATATATATATATATATATATATATATATATATATATATATATATATATATGACACTAAGTTGTCAAATTTAGTAATATGACACCTCTGATAATTTTTTACCGCATATCCGTATAACAAAATTCACCGTTGATTTGAAAGCTAGCATTCTATAGATTATGTCCGTAAAATTTAACATCAATCAGAAATCATTTGATATGTTAAAAAGAATGATCAAAATTAACAGTTTTGTTAAAATTTTGTATGAAGACATTTTAAAGATGTAATGTTATTTTATGATCATGCAACATTATTATATTGTTATTTTTATTTCTTAAACTTTCTAACAAATGATTTTCAAAATTTATTTTTGATTATCAGGAATTCGTGTGTTGAATTATGTTATATTAGGTGAGAATTCACATTTATTAGAAGAATCGTTATATTTAAGTATGAGTAATCAAATCTTCTATCGTGGTGTTCATAATTTGGTGTGTTCATTGTGTGTTTTTTGAAGGAGGAAGATGTGGACCATTAATTTTTCTCTAGTGTGTTTATTAATTTTATTTGGTCTAGTTTTTGAGGATGACTGGTGTGGATGTTGTCCTAATGTTCTTCCTTTGAGTTTAGCGGTGACCTAGTTTGATGTCTTGAATACGGCATTGACCGTGAAATTTAAATTCAAAGTTTGTAGGTTCATTCATTAGTCTTGTTTTTGGGTGAATTATTTGGTCCTGTAAAAATTCGATGCTCTTTAAGAGGGCATTCTTAGTAAGATTAGTAAGATGAATGTATTGAAAATGATTAAGACTTTATCTTGAGATTGATTTAATGCTTTCTTAAAATAAAATGGTAGTCTTTTTAATCCGATTAGTGTATTAATTCCGAACTGTGTTGGATTTAGTTGATCCCTTTGAGGGTTGGTTTATTGTTTGTTGCGTCGCTGGGGTTTTTTTTTTGGTGTGTTTTGATTGTTAGTCGTAAAAGGGTAAGCAATTTTTTAGGGTCTATTTGGTTCAAATGAGGGGGAGGGGAGGGGAGAGATTTTAATGGAGGGAAGGGGAGGAGAGGGAAGGGGAAGGATTTTTATTAATTATATGTATGTTTGTTTCAAACGAGGGGAGGGGAGGGGAGGGAAGAGATTTTGATTAAAAATGTGTTTGATTCACGAGGGGAGGGGAGAGGTTTTATTAATAATTTACATTTTTATCCTTATGATTATAACTGATATGATATTCAAAGGAGAAAATTTCATAAATAATTTTTTGGAAATAATATTTATAATATTGAGTGAATAAAAATTTATAACTTACTACATAACGTTAAAAAAACTGAATACACTTGATACATATTATAACTTTCGACGCAAAATTATCTATTTGTCGATAACTTTTAAATACATAAAATAACTTTTATATATATATATATATATATATATATATATATATATATATATAATAAACAAAATAAATGAATGGTTTAAAATTTTATATAAAATATATATAATAGAATATATAATAAAATTTTAAAAAAATTAATATAAATAAACATAAAAATTATAATTATAATAAAAAATTACAAATTGTAGTGATTATAACTTTTATTAAATAAAAATAATAATTAAAAAGTAATTATAATACATTGATATAAGCAATAGAGAAAAATCAAAAAAAAGAAGAAGATGCAGACGAAAGAAAATAATAATTTTGAAATAATAAAATAAAATTAAGGATATTTTAGTAAATATATTAATTTATTAAATATCAACAGTCACATTCCCTCCTCTCCCCTCCGAATCCCCCCGATTCGGGGGACGCAAAAAATGTAATTTGGAGGGATTTTGCTCCCCTCCCCTCCTCTCCCCTCCTAAAAATTGAACCAAACACAATTTATTATAAATATTCCCTCCCCTCCCCTTCCCTCCATTTACCTCGAACTAAACACACCCTTAGTTCTATATATATATATATATATATATATATATATATATATATATATATATATATATATATATATATATATATATATATATATATATATATATATATATATATATATATATATATATATATATATATATAAGTCTCCCTTCGTTTATACATAAAAAATGCTAATTATATATGTGACGTCTCCCTAGTCCCTAATTATATGCGGCTACACGATCTCAATATAATTGGTGCCACATATGATCTGGACCACAGGCACAAAAGCTGAGCATTGTGATTCATTATATACAAGAAATCAATCCTCCTATGTACAGTACGTGATTTGCAAATCTGATATTTACATGCACAAGTCTAGATCCTATACTCAATAGTTATTTACCACTGGAGCCTACTCTATAAAGTGGTGTATTTTTTTAATGTTTTTATTTAATTATTTTAATATGACATTTATTTATAAAACTTTAGTTAGTTTATTTTAGTAAAGGAAAATATCATAAATAAAAGAGAAAGTACAAAAAATTGGGACATATACCTGACTCAACAACCATCTATCAGTTTTAAATAGATAGTATAATTAGAGCTGTCAAAATGGGTTAGTTCATATGGATTGGTCTGTTAGGTCCGAAAAATCATAGGGCTTGAGTTTTTAAATTAGAGTTCATATTTTTAGGGTATTTTTAACCCAGCCCTGAAAAGTCCGCTATCCATTAGGACTAGCCCATATGGGTCGTGGGTAGGGGTGGGAATAGGCCGAGCTGAGTTAGGCTTTGTCAAGTCTGAGTCTGCCCTAATAAAAAATTCAAAGTCTGTAGCCTATCGTAGGCTTATTTTTTTTTGCCTGAGTCTGACCTTTTTGAAGGCCTGATTGGCCTATTAGCCAACTTAAAAGCCTGTTTCATTTGAACATTTGTAAATAAGTCATTCAACTCAATTTTCTATAGACTAACAAATTAACAGATCAGTGAGATTTAATGTTTGTTTGCATTGACTTATTTAAGTTTACCTAGTAGCATAAATTTTGTTACTATTTATTTGAGAGAGTTTATGGAAACTAGGGGTGCTCGCGGTGCGGTTTGGGCGGTTTTGACGAAAAAAATCATTCGAACCGCAAGAGAAAAAATAGTGCGGTTTGGTTTGGTTCGGTTGGCTTTTAAAAAAATCCGAACCAAACCAAACCAAACTAATGCGGTTTGGTTCGGTTCGATTGGTTCGGTTTTTTACAAATATTTTATTGAGCCATACATACACATATAGATGATAACATAATTTTGTATTTATACATTCATACACTATCAAATAACAACAAAACTCGTCATATTTTGACAACAATTTTCCATTTAATATGTAAAAATTAAATTAGACAAAAGTGGAATATTAAACATAAAATAATAGCATAAAAAATATAAAAATTATTATAACGAAACAAAAAAATAGAAGAGACGGAAGATTAGTGAAAGTGAAAAAGAAAAAAAGTGTTGAGAGATTAGAGAAGAAGATATGCGATAAAAACGAAACTGAAATACGGAACATTTACATAAAAATGAGAATGTGAAAAAGAAAGAATATAAGAGAGTAGAGATTATAGAAGAAGAGGGAAGATGTATGTGGCAAAGAAGGTGCGATAATGTTATTAGAGATTTTAGAAGATCGAGACTGAAATTATATGTGTAAGGATGGGAAAATTGTTCGTAATCATAATGCTAATGTATAATAAGTTTAAGTTTGGGTTGAATGTGAGTTAGTAAAATTTAGGTTGTAACATAGTGCGGTTTGATTCGGTTTGGTTCGGTTTACAAAATACAAACCGCAAACCGAACCGAACCGTGCGGTTTTGTAAAAATTGACCCAAACTAATCCGAACCAAATGCGGTTTTTTGCGGTTTCGGTTTGGTTTGGTTTGGTTTGCGGTTTTCTATTGGGTTGGTTTGGTTTTGATCACCCCTAATGGAAACAACTTATGACATTGTTCATAAGATTTTTTTCATTCTATTTTCATAATTTCTTCAGGATAACTAAGATTTATTTTTATATTTTAATTCAAATGTACAAAATACAATATAATAATAATAAAAATTCATATTTATTTAAATAGGCCGGTCTCATAGGTTTAAATGGCTTTTTATATAGCTTATGACCTAGCCTTTTTAGCTAAATAGGCTTATAAAAAAGCCTGATCTGGCCTAAGCCTATGTAGGCTGGGCCATAGGCCCCTGTTAGTCGGTCTGACCTATTCCCACCCCTAGCCGTGGATAGCACATTAGGTCCGCATAATTATAAATTTTTTTAAAAAATATTAATATTAATATTATCTTACTCCAAAATAGCATATTGATTTTTCTCACTTCACTAAATTTTATCTCTATTCTATTCAATCTTTCTCTTTTAAATATTATACATTAATATAATAAACATTTTTATCGTATTATATTAGTTTTTCTCTTATAATAAATATTTAAGTATTATTTTATATAATTTAAATATATATTGTATTTAGAAATGCATTATAGTATTTATAAGAGATAATATAGTACTTAAAAATGTATTATGCTTAAAATAACATAATTTTTAATTTTATTTATAATAAATATTACGGTGTTTTAATTTTAATTTTTTTAAATAAAAAATCTCATTTAGGGTCGGGTAGCCCGATGGCTATCTAGGACTGGACTCGGGTTGTAAATCTCGAATCCATATTACACAGGATCTTTTTGGCCCAGCCCTAAAAGGACCAGGGCCCGCCAGGGCCTGCTCGTTTAGGGCCAGGTAGCCCATTTTGACAGCTCTAAGTATAACAATGAAAAATAAAAATGGTATAAATAAAAAATAAAATGGACATAAATTTCATAAATACTTCATTGCGAAGCAGAAAACGCACTCTAGCGAATCCATCTCGGGATCTAAAACCGAATTATAAAAGAAATGTGTGTAAATAGCCGCAAGCATTCTAAATGAACCAAAGACGAGCTGGAATAATCAAACCCATCTTTTCAAGAATGTTGAATGTAGTTATCGCCAACACAGAAAAGTACAAATACCAACAATCCTTGTGAAATAAACCACAACAAGCTTAATAGCCCTTTCAAACCTACCTAACCCAAACTGTAACGAGCTAGTTCAAAGACATCATATCAGACAATAGAACATCACATTGGTGATGGGACTTGGACCACCACAGAACCACTGGCACTGTGTCGAAAACCCAAACACCTTAAAAACTGCATATCTCATCAAATCTGGAAAGAACCAATGATAAAAGTAAAGAATCCACCACCAACATAAATAAATTGTAGTTTGAGAACAACAACAATTTGATTTGAAGCAAAACCATCGAAAATAAACCCAACATCTACAATAAGATAACAAAGCAAACAAGCCACCCAAAATGTTATCCGAACCAAATGTCGACGAACCAAAAACGGCCTTCAGAGAGGACACAAAACTCAACGCTGACGAGAACTCATCCAGAAACGAACACTTTGCCAACTAGAGAATTGAAACCAATGACCTCACACACTGAACGTGACCAATGTTTGCCTTCGGTGAAATTTGCATATAGATCTTTGCACAAAGCTTTGAAAAGAATATACTTAAAAGTAACAAAACCATTGGCTCGCGCCAACAACTCTAAAACCTAAATGAAAGCTAAGGATGCCACCAAAATTAGAAGGATACATCGTCGGACCGATTGTTTTGATTGAGGGAAAGAGAATAAAAGGTGGGTAGGCTTAGATAAAAGGTAGAGATTCAGAAGAAGTTTCATGGGTCCTCAGGAAAGAAAGGTTTATACTTGTTAACTTTAACTAGTTGATTATAATAAAAAAAAACATATGTAATTAATTAGTCGTGTATATACTATACTATAATAAAAAAATAGAGTGAGGATCAAAAGTATTAGTGAATATGAGCTTCCGGTACAATGGAGAAAGGAGTGACCAACAAGGATAGCACTTCAATGCCCAACTCAGTATGTGAGGAAGAAGAGTGAATAGAAATTAGGTTTGAAAATTGTTACCTGAATTGGTGCATTCTCTATATATAGTAGAGAGAGAATAACAAACTTTCTATTTGTCCAGCATGGATCTCGGGAAAGCATTGGATGTGCATGAAGTTAAGATCTTGTGTGATCATGCATAGGATAACTCTCGCGTGCTATGAAAATTCTAGAAGGATTGAAGCTCCTTTTGAGTGGTTGGCCGAGTTCGATATGGTCGTCCCAGAACAGTTTCCTCCTAAGCTCTTACCTATGTGTAATAAGGTAAGGGTTTGTCGCACTAGCCTCGAATTCCTACCGCTCTCCCATTTACCTTTGGAAGAGTAAAATCAAACATGTATGTTTCTTGGGGATTTCACGCTTTTAATGCTCCATCTTGAAAATATATTTTTTAGATATCGTCATTATGATCCCTGGGAGCCGAAATATTTGAGTATTGTGTGCGAGTGATTTGACACTGTTGGGTGAGAATATGGACACTGAACGATATAAAGGGAGGGGGATAAATAGACCCCTCGAGTTAGAAATTTGTTTGAAAATTTAATTTTTTATCAAAGTTTCAAAAATAGAGTTTATTTTGCATGGCGGTAGAAAATTTTGCGTAAAGGAGATTATGCTTATCAATTGAAAGATTCACAAATATACTTAACTAGTTTACAATATACCAAGTTGGACTATTAGTCGTTTAGTATAATTAGTCTTACAAGTAACAAAAATCCCTATGATGTTCAATGCTTCTTCCTAACACTACCAAATGACTTTCTATTTACTCCTCCTCCTAAATATGAGACAACCTTTTACTTTCTTTTTCTCTCAAACATTAACCCCATATTGGGTTACAACCACTAAACTCTAGGAATCAACTTCAATCAACAAGATGAGTGATGTTGAATTTACAACTCAACTAGACTAACCTACACCTATACCAAATTACTGAAATATAGCATGGTGTACATAAAATAACAAGGACTCTTTTAGACCTATAATCTAAAATCTTCAATGTGAATGATTTAATTCTAATGCAGGTTTGAGATCTTTATATAGAATAATGACTATGAGCTTTTCTTCAACGATATTTGATTTGATTTTGTCAAAAAATAATGCAAAATCTATTGGATATTATTTGTTCCATAAATATCTCCAACAAGATATGATTTGTTACAATTTACAAATTTAAATATGAATTAATCTTCTTCCAGCTATCAAACAAATCACCTAATCTTAGTTCTAAACCAATAGCAATAAAATCTGATCCAATCTTTGACCAGGGAGTCTTCTAAAACGAAGTAGCATTGACCTGTTACGCAAGGCCCAGATGTTGTACCAAAATGCTGGGACATCGTGTCCATTATGAGTCCCTTCTGCACCTCCATACAGCTTTAGCAAGCTAGAATAATCTTGAAAACTTTGAACACTTCTACATGTTGTTGTTTTTCAAAATGCAGCCAATCCAAAGATCCAATCCACAAGGAACTTCATAGAGTATCCAAGTAGTATCCATACCTCACTCTTTGGATCGATCTTTCTCCTTTGTTCACGATCATCCAAAGAGTGGTATTGGTTTCAGACCTGATAGTCTCCCTGTTGTGAATATCACAGGCAGTGTTTATGGCTTCAGCCCATAAATGATAAGGTAGATTCTTGGCATGTAACATGACTCTAGAAGCTTATTGTAGGGTTTTATTCTTGAATTCTATCACCTAATTTTGTTATGGTGTGATAGGTGCAGAAAATTCATGATTGATCCCTTTAGTAGAAAAAATTCAGAGAACTTAGAGTTCTCAAACTCCGTGCCATGGTCACTACTTATCTTTACAATATCACTTCCTTTCTCCTTGTGGATACGAAGACAAAGTTCTTTGAATACTTCAAAGGTATTAGATTTTTCTCTAATGAAGTTAACCCATGTATATCTTGAAAAATCCTCCACGCAAACAAAAACATATCTCTTTACACCAAGACCTTCCACCTGCGTAGGTCCCATGAGGTCCATAGATGCTGAAATTTCTTGTGGGACATCTTGGCCTAATTTCCTATTTGACATTCTTCACATATTTTTCCTTTTTCAATCTTCATATTAGACAATCTCCATGCATTTCAGTTTGAGATGGCCAAGTCTTTGGTTCCATAGCTTGGTTTCATTAACTTTAGATATCATGCAAGATGAGGGCTGAGATATCCATATATAACAGTTGTCTTTAGACCTAGATCCGTGTAAGATCAAGATTGGTTATGCATCTGACCTTAAGTTTTGATGACAACTTTACATGTTATCTCAAGGAACAATTATACACACTAACGACGTTCTTTCTAGTGTGTGGCTTTTGCCTTGCAGGTTCCAACTCTGGTAAGAAGGCGTGTGACGTCATCAGGTTCTAAACTCAACACTCTGGAAGAATAACTAGTGTTGTGTTACAATGGAAGTCAAGTTTCAGGAATGCTACTAGTGCAACGGTTTCAAGGAACAGTACAAGAGCTTCTAATCGTGACTTTGTAAGGAAGCTTTGGAGGCCTTCTAAAACTTTACTTCTGTGTCCCATATTCTGAAGATGCTGAAGATGAGGTTCTGTTGAACAAGTTCTAAAGATCTGAAGACATCGCTTCTGAAGATCAACTGCTGAAGACTATGAAGACAAGGTTCTACTGAGCAAGCTATGAAGACTCAAAGACTTGAGACTGAAAATTCAAGTTCTGATCATCTACAACATACTTCAGTAATGTAACACCCTTCTAAACCCTTGATATGCCAAACATCAATTGAGACAGACTAATTAATATATTATTTTTGTTTTGTAATGTTGTTAATTTGTATTAATATTGAAATCTGTAGGTTCAACACAGAAACATAGGTGAAATGAAGAAAAAACTTACCGCACCCATTATCGAAATTTTCATAGTCTATTTTCCTATTCTTTTCTTCAATTGCATATCACATAAAAAAAATATTTTGTCTATCAATGAGATTCTATATAACAAATTAAAATTATATTTTATCTTTAATTAATTTGGACATTTCTAATATTTTTTTCATCTACTGCAAATTAAGTCACAATTTAATTCCAATTGCACGCAAATTATTTTTTTCATTTCTTGTTTTTTGTATCCCAAATATTTTTCTATAATTGAATATATTCTCATTCATAATTCCACTATTTTGAACCATAAATAATATAACTCTTTTATCTCTTTATTAATTTTACATATGTCAAACATAAGTTGACATACTAATTAATTTATATATATATATATATATATATATATATATATATATATATATATATATATATATATATATATATATATATATATATATATATATATATATATATATACTGCAATATTTTTAATCTATATTAATATTGAAATCTGTAGGTTCAACGTAGAAAAATAGATGAAAATAAAGAAAAAACTTAATGTTTCTGTAGTCTATTTTCCCTTCTTCTTTTTTTTTTTTTTCCAATTGCATGCAAGTAAAAACATATATTTTATCTATCAATTAGAGTCAATCTAACATATTAAAAATATATTTTATCTTTAATTTGTTTAGACATTTCTAAAAAAAATTTATCTACTAATTATTTATATGTCACAATTTATGTAAACTATAGACAGTATTTTGGTTAAAGAAAACATTGTACTTTTCCATAAAATTTTTAAATGCTAATTTTTGGGTCATGCTAACATGTTTAAAATCATATTTAAAATTTCGCTATATTGAATGCACGAGTTTCAAGAAAAAATTTATATAAATATCTCATTAACTTGTATTCTTGGAGCACATGTTAGTTTTTTTCCTTTTTAAATTGCCTTTTTTAAAGAATATAGAGTATTTTTCATTATAAATTTCAATCCCTTCACTTATGTCTAACAAAATAACCTTGAACTCATTATCATAAATATTAAAATAATATTTAGAATTTTCTATTTTAATACTTATCTATTGTATATAACTAATTACATCTGATTATTATTTTTAGTACGCCGAGTTCTTTTGAATATTTGATCTTACCTGTTTCTTTTACTAGTCTTCTTCTATTTACAAGTTACATTTTTTGTGAGAGTATGATAAATATTTATTTTATTCAAACTACAATTAATTATAGTATAGCCAATCAAAAAACTTAACATCCTTACCCTATATAATTTTTTGAAAAATTTGTTAATTTGTTTTCAATAAATATAAATTTATCTAGCATATCAATCATTTCTTTATTCACATCACAAATTGAGTCTAAAAATAAAATTCACGTAAAAAAATATAACAATTATATCAATCATTTTAAAATGTAATTTTTTTCTTAATTACAACTTATCACATATTTATATGACAATTATATATATATATATATATATATATATATATATATATATATATATATATATATATATATATATATATATATATATATATATATATATATATATATATATATATATATATATATCATAAAAATTAACATAAATTAAAATATTATTTATATTTACAAACCTAATCTAATCTAAATGAGGACCCAAAAGCTCAAAAGAAAAGAAAATTTAATCTAAATAAAAATTTATAAATAAATAAGAGAATTTTTCATTGCACTCCTATAAAACATATATGAAAATTTCAAAATATCTTTCGGATATACATATCCGAAAACACTATATCTAATAAAATTTGGGACAACAAAAATTTATGATATTGGTTAATTTGGATATGCATATCAAAATTAACCGAAATCCCAAATGAAATTTGATTTTATTTTAAAAAAATATTTATTTATAATATAGTTTTAATATAATTAAAGTGAGTTATTATTAATAAAGAATAATTTAAATACAAATTGTTATAAATAAAGAATAAAAATATTAAATAAAATTTTAACTTTGTAATAATTTATTTGTCACAAATTATAAAAATAATTATTTTTTAAATAACTACAACATTATGCATTATAATTAACGAAATTACCATGTTAAAAATATCCTCCTATTAACATTATAATTTTTAATTTATATTAAATCTTTTTTAATTAATTTTATATAAAAATAATGTGTTGATTTAAATAATTATTAGGTTAATATTATTATTATAACTTGATTATAATAATAGATATTTAGTTATATATTTTGATTAATACAACTAATTATATAATTAATTGTATTTATTCATCTTGATTTAAATTTTTTTAAATAAATATTGAGTTATTTTGTATATATATATATATATATATATATATATATATATATATATATATATATATATATATATATATATATATATATATATATATATATATATATATATATCCGAAAAATTTTAAAGTTTGCAATGGAAACCTTTCTCAAGGGATGATTTCGAATATGCATGTGCGAAGTCAATTTTTTTAAAAAAACATATATTCGGATATGCATATTTGAAATATAAAGATATTTTAAGATTTTCACCGCAAGTCTGTGAGAAGACATAGGGGTACAATGAGAATTCCTAATAAATAAAAATAATGTAAGAAAAAATATTGTAACAACATCGAGGGTGCCCCTCCTACTTAGAGCTGTCAAAACGGACTACCCGGCCTTAAATGGGCCGGGCCATGCGAGCCTCGGGCTTTTCAGGGCCGGGCCCAAAAAACCCATATTTAAATAGGCTCCATTTTTACTATCCAGGCTCAGCCCTGTCTAGACTTCGGACAACCCAACTCTAAATGGGCTCCGGCCCTAAACGGGCCTATTTCTAAAAAAACAAAATTCTCCTTATTTTTCTAATAATCATGCAATTGCATGCAATAATACATTTATATATATATATATATATATATATATATAAATATAAATATATATATATATATATATAAATTTTTATATATAATTTTTAAATAATTTATATAAGTTACAATTATAATGTAAAACAACATATTAACTTAATTTTAGGGGTGTTCGCGGTGCGGTTTGGGCGGTTTTGACGAAAAAAATTATCCGAATCGCAAGGGAAAAAATAGTGCGGTTTGGTTTGGTTCGGTTGGCTTTTAAAAAAAAATCCGAATCAAACCAAACCAAACTAATGCGGTTTGGTTCGATTTTTTAAAAAATATTTTATTGAGCCAAACATACACATATAGATGATAACATAATTTTGTATTTACACATTCATACACTATCAAATAACAACAAAACTCGTCATATTTTGACAACAATTTTCCATTTAATATGTAAAAATTAAATTAGACAAAAGTGGAATATTAAACATAAAATAGTAGCATAAAACAATATAAAAATTATTATAACGAAACAAAAAAATAGAAGAGATGAAATGCGGTTTGATTCGGTTTGGTTCGGTTTACAAAATATAAACCGCAAATCGAACCGAACCGAACCGTGCGGTTTTGTAAAAAAATGACCCAAACTAATCCGAACCAAATGCGGTTTTTTGCGGTTTCGGTTTGGTTTGGTTTGGTTTGCGGTTTTCTATTGGGTTGGTTTGGTTTTGATCACCCCTACTTAATTTCAACTATTCAAAATACATTAAAAAAAAATTACCCAATGTAACATACAAAATTAAATAACTTGTTCCAACAAATTTTAAGATATAAATATTCATGATAATTATAATTTATAACAATCATATCAACGGACTATTATAAAATTTAATAACAATTATAATTAGATTGATGTGATATTATTTTATAGCAAATTGTTATATATATGAATTGTACTAACTCTATTCAGGGGTGACCCTGAGCACGGGCTCGCGGGGCAGGAGCCTAGGGCCCCATAATTTTAGGGGCACCAAAAAAAAATTACTACCCCTATATATATTAAAAGAGAATTTTCTATGACAAAAATATTTGCTAAAAATATTATTTAAAAAAAAATAGTGGTTAACAAAATTATAGGGGCACTACGTAATAAAAGAATGTAATTTCTCATAAATAAAATATAAAGTAGAATAAAATCAATTAATTTCTCTAAAATAAAATCGATTAATATATCCATAATTTTAGCAACTAAAGAGTTTAAATGAGACACTAAAATTAAAAGAATGATATAGAAAATATTTTATATATTATTCATTCCAAAGTTAAGAGTGAAACACTACTTCAACTAGCGGAACAAGATAATGATCCCTAAAATAAGAGTAAAGTCGAATCTTTTGCAACTCATGAAATTGGAAACTTTGAATTTTTAGTAGCTATGATTGTTTGGTTTGAATTGTTAACTGTTGTTAATGAAATTAGCAAAAGTTTTCAAAAAAAAAAAAAGACATATGTATTGATGTGGCTATAGAACTAGTAAAATGTTTGATCAAGTATTTGAAAAAATATAGAGAATCTGGATTTGTAAATGCTAAGGCTAGTGTTGAAAAGATTGAAAATGAAATTGAGATTGAATGTTTGTTTATTCAAAAACGTTAAATTAGTAGAAAACAACACTATGATGAAAATCCATCTCAACCCACACAACTAAATCTTGAGTCTACTGAAGAGTCTTTTCGAAATGGTGAAATTATAGACCGAACAACTGACTCACTCGATAGAAGATTTGAGCATTATAGCACATATGAAAATATTTTTGGATTCTTGTTTAGTATTGAAAGACTTAGATCATTATTTGATAGAAACTTGAAAGCATGTTGTAAACATCTTGAAACCGGTTTAAAACATGACGATTCTCTTCATTATGATGGTGAAATTTTGTTTGAAGAATTGAAAATTATTAGAGAAGTTTTAACAGATGAATCAAAATCAAGCTATATGATATTGAGTTCCTTAAAGACTTTTAATTGTTTTTCTAATGCACGCATAGATTATAGAGTAATATTGACTATTTCTATCAATGTTGTATGTGTTGAAAGAAGTTTTTCTAAATTAAAATCTTATTTAAGGTCTATTATGCCACAAGATAGATTAAATAGTCTTACGTTGATTTCAATTGAAAATAATTTTTTGAAGAACCTTGATTATGAACAAATTATAAACGATTTTGCAACAAAAAATGCTAAGAGGGTGATATTTAAATAATTTTGAAGGTTTGGTCAATTTATTTTATACGAAAAAAGATGGGATCAAGAAGAAGAATAAGTCTCTTTATAGTGGTTTATGTTTTGATGTAGTATAAATATTGATTCAAAGATCTATATTTCTATTCTTTTTGCACAATGTCAAATGAAAATATGTTTTTTTTATCCAATTATTTCTTTTATCCTTATGTATTTATCTTTAAAAAATCATAAGGGCACCACTCTTTTAATTCGCCCAAGACACCAAAATTCAAAAGACCGGCCCTGACTCTATTCTACCATAAAAATTACATCAAAATTTTTTAAATCTCATTTCAACCTTATTTTTAATTAGAATATGTCATGGTGTCTTTTCTATATTATCTCCATAATTATATTAGCGACCCGCCACTCAAAATGAGACACTTGACACATTTTTATAAAAATAAAAAAATAAAACGAATAAACGTGAACTAGCAGAAAAAAAAGAAGCAAACAGAGTTCCAAAACCCTCTCTCTCCCTATCGTACTACTCCTTCCCTTTTCTTTTTCCTCGTGCTCTCAAAATTTCTCTTCTTTTTCAGTAACAAGAACAAATATCCCAACCATATTCCATTCCCTCAACCTCTATTTCTAAATCCGAATCTTTTTCCAATCCCTAACCCCAAAATCAAAATCAATAATCTCAAAATTGATGTAAACAGTGGAAACGAAGGAACATAAAGAGATTGCCATCATGTTGCGACGTCGGGGAGGGAGGTGGAAGGGCTGGTTGCGGCCGGAGCAGGAGGACGGCTACGATTGGTGCTGGGCGGTGCGCAACTGCAGTGGCACGACGTGGCTGGCTGTCCGGAAGTCTTCACGTAGTGATGGCTGTGCAATTTTCGCTTTTCGCAGGTTTAGTATTTTCAGGAAAATCATTCCTCTTTGATGTTGATTTGATTCTCAATTTGTGATTAAGGAAATAATTGTTGGAATCATTGTGAGTTGTAATATCTAAAAATCAAATAAAAGATATGATTCTATACCAGATTCTTGCATCCTTACTTAACTCCTAAATGGGCTAAATCACACATATGAAATATAATGCTACTAAAAAATTAATATAGTAATAAAAGGATAGACAAAATTTAAGGTATGACTTGTATCTCATATTTAATTATCTTTAATTGGAGAAGATGGTGGTTGGTTGGTCTGCATATTCTCACTATAGATGATGATTAAATATAAGAAGACCTCAATTTTCTCCGTCAAAAAAGAAGTATGGAAACACACAAACCAAGAGATTCTATGAGGATTAATAGAATAAATTCTCGAAGAATTGGAGGTACCCTGATTATTAACAGGAAGAATTCTTTGAGACAAAAGGAAGTATTCCTAAGGATTAGGGGTGGAAATAGGTCATGCCGATAACAGGGGTCTACAGGCTAGTCTATATAGGCTCAGGCTAGGCCACACATTATTTTTAAATAGAAAAGGCCTAGGCTTTTTTATAAGCCTATTTAGTTAAAAAGGCTAGGCCTCAGGCTCTAAAAAAAAGCCTTTTAAGCCTATCAGGCCGGCCTATTTAAATAAATATGAATATTTTTTATTATCATTATGATATGTTTTATAGTTTGAATTACAATACATAAATAAAATTTGGTTATCTTGAAGAACTTGTGAAAATAAGATAAAAACTTCCGATGAACATTATTTTCATAAGTTCTCTTAAACAAATAATCTCCTAGAAATTATGCTAAGAGGTAAGTTAAAATAAGCCAATGCAAATATATTTTTAGTCTCTTGGTCTTTTAGTTAGTTAGTCTATTTAAACATTATTTTAATTCCTTATATACATATGTCTAAAATAAATAGGCTTTTATATAGGCTAACAGGCTAACTATGCCTTCGAAAAGGCCAGGCTCAGACCTAAAAAATAAGCCTACGACAGGCCACAGGCCAGACTTAGGCTTCATTTTTTTACAGGCTTAGACTTGGCAAAGCCTAGCTCGGCCCAGCCTATTTCCACCCCTACTAAGGATTAATAGGGCAAACTTTTAAAAAAGGCTGAGAGGTTTTTTTTAAGGATTATAAGAGAAAACTCTCGGAGGAGAAAACTTAAAGTTTCTCTGAGGATTAGCAGAGCAAACTTTTGACAAATCCTCTAGCATTAACAGAGTGAACTTTAAAACAAAACTTTGAGAAACTCTCTGAGCTTTAATAGAACAAGTCCTCGAAGGAAAAATTGAAAGTTTCTCTGAGTATTAACAGAGTAAACTTTTGAATGGACAAACCTGGAGAATCTTCCGAGCATATTGAGAAACAAATGAAAGTTTTTTTTAGGATTAACAAGACAAACTCTCATAAGAGAAAACTGAAAGATTTCCTGAGGATTAACAAGGCAAACTTCCAAAAGACAAAACTTTGAGAGGTTCTATGAGAATTAACTGTGCAAACTCTCGAAACAAATAAAAGTTTTCCCGGAGATTAACAGGGCAAGCTTTCGATAGACAAACTTGGAGAGATTCTCTGAGCAATAACAGAGCAACCTCATGAGATAAATGAAAGTTTTCCTGAGGATTAACAAGACAAACTCTCGTATTGAGATGTTATATAATTGAAGAAAAAAAAAGATCATGACCAAAAGGGAGATGGTCTTAGATCATGAAGACATATTGATTTGTTGGAGATATGAGAGGTCAACACCTACTCACGAGTTAGCATGGACCTTTTAAGAAGACCATGTACACGGGGAGATTCCTTAAAGACTCATTCGGAGCAAGCTTTGTTGGGGAAAACTTTTGAAAGGACTCTACAGGAAAAATACTTACTGTTGAAATCAACACGCATTCTTGCCAGGGAAATTATAACAGTTTAGCTGGAGACTAATATGGACTTCCATAAGCGGTCAAAGAATTCTTGCTTATGCATGTTTCTATACATGTTTAGTGCATGATATGTTTTATGTTGATGCAAGTGTTAATGTATGTTTTGTTTTAACTGATGCCTTTGTTAATGCATGTCGCTTGTTCAGATGATATGTAGGAGAAAATGCATGGTTAATGCATGTAATTGTTCTTTCTTGCTGACTGAGCTTAGGCTTTAATGGATGCAAAGGTATAGCTTACAGAATTTTCGACTTCCTCATACACTTGGGATTATGACCATTTTGTGGTCTAAAACATGCAGGAATGACATCATTTAGTCATCTAGATGTTGATGGAGGGGCCATGCTCCAGAAGGTCACACCTTCCATCAAATATTATCAATGATGGAGGTCCGATATTTTTTGGCACGAGGTCCCCCAAATTTCGTCGGAAAGAGGCTAGGGGACCATAACTTCATTTTCCTCGAGTAGGTCAACCTCTTACAAGCGATTCCGAAGGCTAACGATGTTGTCCTCCAAAACTTGATTGTTGCGACACAATTCTTCCATAGCAGCATGCATTTCAACAATAGTTTGGTGGTCATTGTTTGTACCATTTAAACAATGGAGTTCGATAAGAGGCTTGTGAAGTGAATATGGATGTGACCTATGTTACTTCTACCTGGTCCCTCGGTGACTCCAATTGTACTTGCGAAAATTACAATGGTGAAAGAAGGTGAATTTGTTGATTTGGTGACAATGAAGGACCATGTATGTTTGGAGGTTTAGAATAATTATTGATACTTATGGGCTTAGCTAAGAATGAATCTCATTACTCCAAAATCAAAAACCTGCGAGTAAAAGAGCTCTTTCTCCCTCGATTTTGAGAGACGACTTTCTTCCTTCCTTAAAATCTTTCTATCGTTATATCTACGTGTAATAAATGAGATAGATCTTAGGTGGGAGACTTACCACTTCCAACGTGGGCGCCCAAACCAACTTTGGGTGACTAGTTCACTTTCTGCCCCTAACTAGGTTTTTACCAATAACATACTTTATCAGGGACCATTGAGACCAGTAGCGGAGCCAGGAATTTTATGCAGCTTGGACAAAAACTTTACGCCATTAATTATTCATATGTTTTAATTTGCACGCCTCATTTTTACTAATTTTGTCTCTGATTTTGTCTAAAAATTAACTATTAAATTCGGGGGAGTACAAAAAAAAAAATACGGGTTGAGACCAGACACCTACCCCCTACCCGGACTAGCTGGCCTTTGGCTCCGAGACTCAAATATATTACCATTATCATAACGCACTAATGATACCCTCACCATATCTCAACTATTTTACAATATTCAATCTTTTGATAATGGATCTCATAAGAAATCGAAACAATGAAGAAATTTTTGTAGTTATGAGATCCCAAGAAATGCATAGGCGATTGCAAATGTATGCTCAATCTCTAGACACGTGTCTCAGACGTGTCTAACAAGTATCTAAATTATCATTAGTTTTTGAATTTGCTGGCACACCACAGGTCAAAGGTATATGTTTGAAAAGGGTCAGCATCTATCAAAAATATGTTCAATACCCAAAAACTGTTTCTAGAACACCGATAATTATTCGTTTCCGACTTCGTTGGATGATGAAACCATGCTGAATGTACTTTATATATTACTAACTAGTGGTAAATAACTATTGGGTGTATGATCCTAAATTGTGCCTACAAAAATATATTTGCAAATCAAGTTCCGTACATAGGAATAATGAACCACTATGTTCTGCTTCTAATTAAGCACTAGCAAGCAAGTACTCATATGAGGGAGTGGTCCACGACCATGTTCGGCGCCGTTTGCGTTGAATCATACATAGTTTGTTACCCTACACACTTACCCTTCTGTTTTCACACTTAGGCTGGTAGGAACTTGGAAGGAAGTGTATATAAATTACACCAAAGTTCAGGACCACATACATATCTAGATCACTAGATCACCAAGGTCAAAGGTAAGTTTTTGACATAGATATTTCCAGAATAGATATGTAATCTCTTGTGACATGCGTGGTTCCCTTCCATGGCCTACTAATTCAGACGGGACCAAACTCAATCTACCACCTATGTATGTTAGGTACTTGCAGATGTAGGGTTTTATGTTTTTGCAGCTTCTTTATACTTCACATGTTGAGGTATTATCTTCCGATTTTATCCATGGCACGAAGGTTACAACAGTGAAGATAATAAACTTTGGCATGCTTTTAAGCAAAACACAAGTTGGGAATCCTGTTGAGTTCTAACTATATGGTCTATATGTGTCTTTTTAAAATGGAATAATTGAAGAAGTCTCTGCTTTAGTATTGTAATTTTTTTTTTTAATAGGCAATGGAATTAACAAGGGGGCTTGAGGGATACTTCGCCCAAAGACAACACAGAAAGTTCATATAACTCAAAACAAATGAGCGGTAGAATATTTCAAATATGAAAATTACAATTATCCACTAGTTTGTAAAACATAAAGAGCCATTTCCACGAATTAAGAACTATCTCCGACATACACTCGGTAAAGCTAAAAGTCTCGTTCTTGAAGATTACAGCATTTCGCTTTAGCCATAGACTCCTAACCGTAGCTAACCAAATCACCGTCACAATAGTCCTTTTAGTCAAGCATTTCAACTTATCACAATGATGGAAGAAACCCAAAATCTCCTAAGACATTTCTGGGATGTAGCCAATCCAAGCAAACACTCTTCTCCAAATTCTCGATGTTACCCCGCAGCCCTAGAACAAATACAATAAAGATTCGCCCTCCGTCAAACACAAAACACAAAGTAAATCACTACTCTCGACCAAAAAATTGATCTTGGACAATTGATCTTTTGTTGCTATTCTATTATGAATAAAGTGCAAACCAAAAAATAGAATTTTTGACATTGCTACACCTATATGTATGGATGAGATTTACACTCACTAGAAAAAGCTCTGGTTGAATAATGATGGTGTGATGAAGGATGATAAATCAAATATATCTATCAAGATCGAATGGAAAGTGATCCACGAGAGATTTATAAAAGTTCATGACAACATGAAGTTGCATATCAAAGAGTAGTTTATCAAGATTTCCTATCCAGAAACCACAGATTTGAAACCACCCTCAGAATCGAACGGTTAATATTGCATTTTGGTCCATATTAATTTTTAAAAATTGATGCCTTTTTTCATATATATGTTCTATTATTCATAATAAGATGTTTCTAAGAAAAAAACGCCTTATCTTGTATTATACACCTGTTAAATTTAAAATAAAGTATTAATACGTTGAAATCCTGTGTAAATATAAGGCATTTTACACCCGTTATTTATAAAACAAGGTGTAAATTCATTGAAATTATGTTTAAATTTCATATATTTTACACCCGTTGTTTATAAAATAGGATGTACATTCGTTTAAATTAAGTGTAAATATACACTTTACACACTTTATATCTAAAATAGGGTGTAAACTCATTGAAAGTCAATGTAAATATCAGATATTTTACACCTGTTATATGTATAATTGGAGTATTATATCCTCTTTTTACACCCGTTTTAGAACGGGTGTAAATTCTTCATACATATCTCACCCGATGAGTTTGCACCCGATAAAAAACAGGTGTAATATGTATAAAAAACTTGTGTAAAAGCTTCTTACTGCATTAGTGCGGTTAAAATGAAGGGTACCCTTAATAAGGTTAAACTGACCGAGAGTGACAATTCTACAAAGTAATATCCTTCTTACTTTGAATATGTTGACTTACATTTATCGTATACTCCAACTCCTAAATCTAAAAAAAAAATGTTTTCAAGAGAACACGCATTTGCAAACCATCTCCCTCACCACCATTACAAAAAAAAATCCACATTAAAGAGATGCTTCTTTTTATGATCAAATACATTAAGTGGATTGTAAATGTTAAAGGTGATGACAAATACGATTTTTGAGTTGTTTCGGGTTTGCTCAATAAAGGAGAACAAACACAACGTTAGAGAATTGAAGTTGCATAGAGAATCATACACATCATTATACGGGAAAAACAAACATTTTGATGCAATTCCCAATGCTCATGTTCCTTGTGTTAGCGGTCTGCCACCAATGGAAAAATGGACGGGCTTCCCAAAAAATGGGTCATACAGCAAATTATTATAATAGGGTTGTATTGATTTGACAAGATATGATTTCTCATAAAACATTTTTCCATTTCGGAGTAGGCCACTTAAAATCCACTCGGACACATCATATGTATTGGATGACTTTCAAAATAACAACATTTTGTTCAATTTTATTTGAAACTGGGGTGTCATATACATTAGACATCAACGAAGTGGACGACACATTCCACAAAAATGGATGAAACTTGGTCGAATCACTTTAAAAAAGGATGGAAGAGTTCACCAAGTTGAGCGAGATTGAAAGAGAATAAGATAAGGAAAAGTCAAAGACGACACAACTATAGAAATATATTTAGGTGATGACACATGTTTTGATGATTTTTAGTTTTTATCTAACTATTTATTTAGATGGTGACTCGTTTTCGTATGTATTGTTGACACAGATAAAATCTATATACAATTTCATGCATATGTAATATATATTCAACATTAATTGTATAAAAATTGGGGTCAATTTTAAGAAAATAATTTGTTTGAACCTATTAACAACTTTGTCCCCGCATAAAACATGTTATGTACGAATAGTTGATCAGTGGAGCGAGTCCGGAGATGCACTTACAGATTAACTCGATTTTAACTACAAAACTATCAAACATGGGGTATTTTGAAAATGCATATTTGTAGAAACCCATATTTTGCAATAAAAACAAGGTCAGTTCAAAAATGCTTATACAAAATATCCCATGAGACAGGATAGAGTTTCTAAGGTCCAGAATGATATAAAACTTGTATAAACATGTGGTCTCTCAAATCATATTATTTACAAAAGGGTTAAATATATTTTTAGTCCCTATAAAATTACCAAAAATGACTTTTAGTCCCTACAAATAGAAACATCGACTTTTAGTCCCTATAAAATTACTTTTGCACGCAGTTTTAGTCCCTCTACAGGGACTAAAACTGAGTGCAAAAGTAATTTATAGGAGCTAAAAGTCGATATTTTTTATAGGGACTAAAAACTAAAATTGAGATATTTATAGGGACTAAAAACATATTTAACCCTTTACAAAAACACATCACACCAGAATAAACATATATTTCCAAGTCAAATTTATCTACTTCACCGGCGCAAACCCCTCACTTGAATTTAGGGCCACATAGTACACCTCTCTTGTAGATCTGAAATCTATATTGGAGAATCTCCTATAATACTCAAACAATCAAAGAGTTGTGAAGCTTGAGTATTGTTCACCTTCGATTGACAACAAAGGGAAGATTCACTTCAGCAAGTTTGAGTTGAAAACGAATGAAGATTTAAGGGTTATGTGGAGTGAATTTCACAGTTATGAAACAAATAGTTCAATTGAAGTGGATGCGACAATTGCAAGACTGACCGACGATAGTGATGTTGCAACGTCCTAATGAAATATAATGTTAAATTTATGTTAACAATTATCTATGTAATGCTACGTATTTTGATGTTAATTTATTTTTTTCTTCAAATTTTTGTATTTGTTATTGTTTTGTGGTTTAAGCTAACAAAATGTGGATATAGAGATGTACATTCTAATATTTTTTAGACAATATGAAATAGCTCACTCACAAAAGTATTGAGAGTGTGTATTATGAGTGCGACCAAAAATGCATCTCTTAAATCTATAAGTATTTGTGACTTTCTTCAGTAGTGAATATGCACCCCATGAAGGAGTGTAGAAAGTAATACACAAGAGGAAAACCATCGCCCAAAAAAAATGACTGACCCAACCTTGGAAGGCCCGTGGAAATAGTATTTCATCTGATTTTAAATTTAAAACAAAGTTTAGTGCACAAAAATAGATATATTTAGATCAAACACATCAATTTTTGTATATCAAACTATATCTTATATTTGGAATTGAAAGGGTATATTATTAATTCATATATACTAATAATATAATATTATTTTAGCTTGTTAGTCAATCACAATAGTTGAATTATTAAAAAATATTTTAATTTTATCTATCCTGAGTCATCTTGATTAATTGTGTTGGACAAATATTTATCTCTAATACATTATATTATATATAAAGCAAAATTTTATTTTTGCAATTCTTATTTTATCTCTCTTGTGAAATAGTCTCATGTGCATCAAGACAAAAAAAATTTTGCAATTCTTATTTTATCTCTCTTGTGAAATAGTCTCATGTGCATCAAGACAAAAAAAATTATTGATCAAGTATCAGATTTGTTCTAATTTCGGTCTAAATTCAAAAAAATTGGTATTATTTTAGTTCTAAAATGGTGATATTTTGCCTAAAAAGTGGTCATCACTACTGAGTGTTCAAAATAAAAAAATGTCATTTGTTTAAATTTATAATATGGGTTGAGATTGAAATTATACAAAATGTGATATTTGAAAGAATAAAGAATTAATTTAAAGAAAATATTTTTTTTGTTCTGATATAAAATAGGTGACTAAAAATAAAATAATATTAATAATTAATTTAAATTATTTAAACTAACTTTTTCAAAAGTATTATTCTTTTAGAAAAAGATGATGCACTAACATTTTTAATTAATGACGACCATGTATGCCATCAGATTAAACAATAAAACTTTAATCAAATATATGACATGACAGATTGATATGTTTTTATTGTATGACAGTATAAATTTTTTAATAAAATCCTTATTCTTTATCATTGTTTTGTATTAAATATAGTGATTTTTACTTTCAAAAGTGGTATTTTCTATTCAACACTCAAATTGAGATCGAAATCTACCACCTTTAGACACAAACATCACCATTTATTTAGTGTTATTTCAGATATATATCTCCGAAATTATTTTTTTTGAGTTTTTTCGAATATGCATTTCTGAAAATATTTTTTTTTCAATTTAAATGTTGGATTTAAAATATCAAATCTTTTTTCGAATATGCATATCCGGAAAAATCCTTGGTTAATTCGGATATGTATACCCGAAGTATTCTAATATTCTAAAAAAAATTTATTTTATTTTAAAAAATATTTATTAATAATAGTTTATATTGTAAAAAAAATAATAATATATATTTTCATAAATTTTAAAAAAAAAACCTATAATAATAATAATAATAATAATAATAATAATAATAATAATAATAATAATAATAATAATAATAATAATAAAAAAGTATTAACACTTCGAGTAGAAATGTGGGAATGGATTATTAACTAATTGACAATTTAATTCATTCATTAATATTTATTATTTATTTAATTAATTGGTAATATGGAAATAAGTGATTTTTGGGTTTATTTCCTTTTAGCTATTTTTAATTTGGAAGTTAAAATTTTTTTAACGTGGTTTTTTGGAATTTAATAGTATGATTATTTTTTAAATAGTATATATTTAACATGCGGTTAAATATTTATGTGGTTAAATTATAAAAGTAATTATTTTTTTAAATTATAAAAATTAATTTATCACAACATTATGCGGTTAAATATTTAATTAATTATATATCTTAATAAAAATGATCTATATTTAATTATATATCTTGATTAAAATGGTATATATTTAAATATATATTTTGATTAATAAAATTTATTATACTATTAATACGATTGATTTTTTTTTAATAAATATTGAATTTTTTCGGATATGCATACTCGAAAAATCCCAAGACTAAAAATTGGGTTCTTTCGGACGTGCATCTCCGAAGTTACATTTTTTTAAGAAAAAAGTGTCTTCGAAGATGCACATCCGAAATATAAAGATATTTTTGAAATTTCGCCGCGGGTTTATAAGAAGTCATTCGAGTGTATAAAAAATTTGTCTTTATTTAGGATACAAATTTGAGTGTTATTGGACCAACCTTAAAGGCCCAAAAGAAAGAATAAAAAGTCTCATTGGGCTACGGATTGCTATCAGTATTAATGGGATACCTTTACGATATTTCTCAGCATAATGCTTAATAATTTTAAAAGTGACATTGACACATTAAACTTAGTAAATGTAACTACTTAAAATGTAATAGTGTTAAAGTTGCTCTTTTTTAATGAAAGATCAAAAGTTTGTTTAATTTTTTCTTCTTTTTGCAATTTTGATCTATTTTATCTTTAGTATAATTTATCATTAATGCTTTCCTTCTTGACTCAATGCCTTATAAACTTGAGTCTTATAAACCTTCAAATCCTTTCTTTGATGACTTGGACTATGCTATAAAAGATGCTCATGAAGACATTGAGGATGTAATACCCATACTTATCAGTTGAGCGATTTCATGAAGCAAGTCAAAATTTGAAAAATCATTTTGGAATCATGCATACTAAAAAGAACGGGTGATAATAACGGTTCGAGTAAGAAGTAAAATTTTCTTTGGGTTCAGTGGAAATTTTAGGCCCGAATGCATCCGACCAGACACGTTATCCAACCCTAACCATAATAACTGAGAATTTTTTAGTACATCTCTACGTGGTGAAAAACACTTTTGAAAATTTCAAAATATCTTTCGGATATGCATATCCGAACGCACCATGTTTTCGAATATGCATATATGAAGTATCCCAATACTTCATTTTTCAGGGGTTTTCTTTTTTCAGGGATTTTCGAATATGCATATCCGAATTAATCAATATCTTAATTTTTTATTTTAAAAAAAATATTTATTTATAATATATTAATAAAAAATAATTTTAATTTATAATTGAAAGCTAAATATTAAAGTAAATTTTTGATATAAAATTAAGTAATGAATGCAATAATTAAATTTTGAATTGCAATGGTGAAATGTAATTATATATTTTTTGGTAACGTCTACCACGAGGGATCAATTAAATGGCTCAACGGTGAAGCACTTAAAAATTACCGTTAGATCTAATTAATAATCTAGATTAATTAAAATTAAAAATGAAAACACATATTCATATCCACATACAATAAAAGCTTAATATATCTTTCTTTTTTTTAAGAAACACATTTTTTTTCATTTAAATTCTCTCTAACTTATTAGAATTCTGCAAATTTTCTGCAAATTAAAGTTTTCTGATATCAACGTTCTTTCTCGTCTATCAATTGAGTGCTAGGAGTAAAGAAAATGAATTTAAAATGTTAATTAAGTAAATAACAATGTCCATACTATGATGAGATTGAATGAAAACAATCGTTCCAATTCAAATGGTTAAAAGAGACAAACTGGTTCCAACCTAGAAAAGTGAATTTCTAAATACCATTAATTAAATCTATTCTTTATATAGTAAAATTCATTAATCCAATTTATGTGCTAAAGAACTTTCTTTTGCATAAAATTCAAATTGTCAAACACCAATAAATTTTGTATTGAGAAAAATAAATGTGAGTTGAATATGTGAAAGGTTTAAATTAATTAAAAAAAAAAAGTTAAGATTTAGCATTTTATAAGTTAAAAAATTCGCATATCTATCAACTTAAGATTTTGAACGAGTATATGATGTGTCTATAAAGTGAGTTGTTCATGAATAAAAATTTTAATATAAAAATGTTCTCTAGTGTTTATTTCTGAATTAATGACCCAACACCTTTGATACTGTTTTTTTGTTGAAACACCCGGATGTGTATGACCTAAGGAGCTTAGTTTTTTTTGTTGAACATATATTCTATTATCTAACAATAACAATCAATTGCATGTACTTTCGAATTTGTCATTTTTATTCAAATTTCTTACACTTGCAAAAGGGTAAATATGTATTTGACAAATAATTAAAATAATATATTTCTCTATCAATCATATCTATTATCTAACAATAACAATCAATTGCATGCACTTCCGAATTTGTCTTTTTTATTCAAATTTTTTACACTTGCAAAAGGGTAAATATGTATTTGACAAATAACTAAAATAATATATTTCTCTATCAATCATATATGAACACATGGTAAACTAAAATTGCACCGTTTCAAATTCAAATCAAACTATTACATACACTTATTCTCTCTCTTCATTAAAATTTCAAATTTCCTCATTTTCATTTTAATTTTCCCTCAATTTATTCATTATCACTAAAAGTACTTACTATATTCAATCTTACAAGAGAGAACATAAGCCGCGGCCTCCACAAAATGAGTATTAACATTAATACCAATCAACTTGCTCTTGTGATAATTTATACCAAAGCCCGAAATCAATTCAAACGCTTTCAACACTGCCTTAATAGCCCAAATTTGCTTCCAAGATGCTTCACCGACCAAAAGAGTGTCGTCCGCAAATTGAAGAATATCCATCTTACATCTTGCATTAAATGCAAATCCACCGTATTTCCCGTTGCAAATTGATTTCTTCACTAACCTCGCCAACCCCTCTGTCACCAAAACAAAAAGAAAAGGTGATAACGGATCTCCTTGCCTCAATCCTTTACCCACCACAAACTCTTTAGAAGGACTCCCATTCACCAAAACGGACATCTTACTTTGAAAAATTAAAAACTCCATCCATCTCCGCCACTTCGTACCAAAACCCATCCGCACCAAAAGGGATCTAAGAAAATTTCAATCCACGTTATCGTAAGCTTTTTCAAAGTTGACTTTGAAAAGTAAGCAATTTCTCCCCTCCTTCTTCGCAAAATCCACCACCTCATTAGCCACCAAAACACCGTCGAGCAATTGTCTCCCCGGTACAAAAGCGCTTTGACACGGAGAAACCAAAGAGGAAATGACCCTTTTCAATCTAACCGCCAAAAGTTTAGCAAGTGCTTTATATAGACAACCCACTAAACAAATAGGGCGATAATCATCCAAAGACATCGGATTAAGAGTTTTTAGAACCAAAGACAAGAAAGAAGATGTAACCGCCTTTGATAAACCATCACAAGCATGGAAACTTTCAAAAAACCGAATAAAATCCTCTTTAAGAAAATACCAACATTTCTTAATAAATAAGAAAGAATAGCCATCGGGACCCGGGCTCTTTGAACTCCCACAACCCCACACCGCTTCTTTTATCTCCTCCTCAAGAAAAGGTTCTTCAAGAAAATTCATCTCCTCCACACTAAAACTTTCAAAATCTAATCCCTCCGACACCCACCTCTCCCTTTCGGCTTCAACAAACTTGTTAGAAAAATGTTTCCAAACTTCCTCCTTAACCTCTTCCACCGATTCGAGTAAGATACCCAAAGGAGAAGAAATAGGGCCAATATGGTTTATTCTTCTATTTTCCTTCATAGCATTATGAAAATATCTACTATTACAATCCCCCTCATTAAGCCATCTTACTTTGGATTTTTGGGCGAGCATCCCCTCGTTAATTCTCAAAGACGTCCAAAAGCCCCTCATTGCCTCCTTGCGATTGAAAATGATATTAGGATCAAAAACCAAATTATTTTGTTCCAAGCACTCATCGGCTTCATTAATTTGTCTCGCTTTATCCTCCACCTCCAAATCTACCCTTCCAAACACCGCTTTGTTCCACCATCTTAATCTTTCTTTTAAGATTCTAAGCTTTTCTTTTAGGACAAAATCTCCTCTCCCTTACACCACCATCTCTCTCCACTCCTTTTCAACAAACGGGATAAAAGAGTTGAAGGAAAACCACTCATTATTGAACTTAAACGATTTAGGGCCCCAATTGTTACTATCCAACACAAGCCATATCGGACAATGATCCGGGATGTCTCTATCATCAATCAATTGGCCAATTACATTCCATATATTCACAATCGCATCCGACAATAGAAATCGATCAATCCGACTCATAGATCTACCATCTCCACTATACCAAGAAAATTTCTTTCCTTTGCAAGGGACGTCCACCAAACCACTTTCCCCTATGAAGTCTGCAAATAAAGAAACCTCACTATCGTTCACTAACGTTCCTCTCCCTTTTCTTTCACTACAATGTTTAATTGCATTGAAATCCCCACCTAACAACCACTCTCCATCCAAAAACGTCTCCTTTAAATCCAACAATTTCTCCCAAAGTAATTTCTTCTTTCTTAAACAACAAGGTGAGTAGACATTCACCATGTAGTAAAAGAAACCCTTCGACAATACTTTAATCCCCAAATAACCTTCCCCTTTAAAACTAAATTCCACCTCCATCGCTCCTTCCTTCCATAGAGTTATAAGACCACCTGACATACCATTTGAATTAGAAAACGAATAACCAAACTTCGAATTCCTCCACAAACTCCTCGCCCAAAAATCTTGCATGTTAGACATCTTCGTCTCTTGAATCATAAAGACATCCGCTCCTCCTTTTTTAATCAAATCGTTAATTCTTTTTCTTTTTAAAGCATTTCCTGCCCCCCCCCCCCCCTTATATTTAGAGAACCGACAATCATAATGAACCATTAACTTTCTCCCTCCCCACTACTCCAAGACAAGATTCCTCCTTCACAAAACATTCGATTTGATTAAACACCCTCCTTTTAACTTCACTACTTTTAGCCACACCCAAAGCCTTCAAAGCCGACATCAATTTACCACCATTCCCTTCTTGTAAAAAAATCCCACTGTTTTTTGTTGTTCCTTCTCATGTCAGAGAGCTCAGCTTGCTCTTCACTACTCACTTGGTTCAAACTAACAGAACCAGAATTTCTACAGCTTTCAATTGGTAAAAGCTCCTGATGCGATGCAACCTTCCTATTCACCTTCCTTAACTTCTTCCTTATCAATCCCTTTCCCATTCTCCCTCCTAATTCCGCCATCTTCTGGTATTTACTCTTCCTGTGACGCCTGCTAAACTTTTCGATAAGAGAACAAACAGAATTCACCTCCACCCTACCCTTAGATACATCGTTTCCGTCCTTCGTTCCATTAGCAACCTCATTTGGAACCGACTCCCCTACCACCTCCCTCGAAGCTACTGCAAACAGCTTGCTGTCAAAAGAACCTTCTAACATATCTTCAGATTTCCCCTTGACATTTCTGGAACCACAAGACAAAATTGGCCCTGCCCCACAGCCCTCAAAACCGCGATTAACCGGTTTTTCCACCGAGAATTATTCAATAGAGTCAACACTATCTACTTCATTTTCATTATCACCTGAATCTAAATCACAGACCTCATCTGAATTTAAAGATTCAGAGGAAGTCGCCCCAGGGAATTGAGATAAAAAATACCTGAATGTGACTGAGGAAAAGAGAGGTCCTCACTCACATACAGCGTCCTCATCTTGCCATTAATTTCCACTGTGACCGAATTTTGAAGAGCAAAACCGATCCAAACCTTCACTGTAATCACCGCTACATCAAAGAAAACACCCGCTTTTGTTCTGCTTTCAGTGCTCACAATGGAACCAAACATATTCTCCAAAGTTACAAAGAAATCCTTGTTCCATGCACAGCAAGGAATTCCTTACACGCTGATCCTCATCAACCTTTCAGAGTCAACAACGTCTTCCCTCCAATCCAAAATTGCCTTAAACCACTTCTTCCAATTGGAATTCGCGTCATCGATGAAAACCTTTAAAGCTCCTGGAATCTCTTCTTCAATCAGCACAAGATTTGGCCCCAACACCGTGATACGTATATTGAAATGCCCTTCCATTTCCAGGGCAGATTGCAGAGAATAAGAAGAAACAAAATTCAGCACTTCACCTAGCTTTGCACTTGAAAACCTTTTCCTATCTTGATCCTTATCCACATATGAAAAATCAACCACCTTACTACCCGCATCCCCTTCCTTCTTCTTCAGAACAGCTTCTGCAAAAGATACGCCTTCTCTCCTTGTGCCCGACCCGATCCAAGGACGTTCTTCCCTCCTATCAGAATGACACCAAAAACCAGAATTACTCCCTCTCAATCTATTGAGACCTCCCCCCTTCACAAACCTGTCAAACCTCGGAAGATTCGCCTGAATCTTATTCCCCTCCACCATGATGTTATCTAATTTAACCGCGAGTAGACGAGCATCTTCGACCTCTACAAACCTCGCAAGCCCGAACTTCTTGCCAATCCTGTTCTTCCTCGATGCTTCCTTCCAACCTTCCTCGTGACTCCTGAACCCTCCAAACATTTGGGGATTTGGGGACGCCGGAAACCTAAAATCGCATTTAGGGGCGCCGGACTAGATGAATATTGTTTATTGTAAATTTAAGTTAAACAAATGATGTTAAATTGGACCTTACTAAATTTGATCTGAGAGCAATTTCACATTATGTTGATAAAATAAAAAAATGAGCATTTCAGCTTGATTAGCTTTCTTATTTTTAACTATCTATTCTATTATCTAACATCTTTTATCTAACAATAACAAATCAATTGCATGCACTTTCGAATTTACCCTTTTTATTCAAAATTTTTACACTTGCAAAAGGATAAATATGTATTTGACAAATAACTAAAATAATATACTTCTCTATCAATTATATGTGGACACATGACAAACTAAAATTGCACCATTTCAAATTCAAATCACACTATTACACATATTTATTCTCTCTCTTAATTAAAATTTCAAATTTCTTATACATTTCTTTTTCTCACACTTTCTCTTTTTCATTTTAATTTTTCCTCTATTTATTCATTAACACTAAAAATACTAATACTTATTTTTATTTTATTTTTGGAATAAAACACTTTATTAAACCAAAAAACAGAGAATTACAAAGCGATCATAGGATTTAGCTAACCAACAAAACAAAACAACAAGAAGGGAAGCTTAATCTAACATAATACTAATAAGATTAGGCTTAATAGATCTACAACCTCAACCCCGATAAACAATCTTGTTTTTTATCTCTTGAATGATTACATTACGATCCGCTTTACCGCCAAAAGACACGATATTTCTAATATTTATTTTTTTATGGTAATTAAATTAAAAATTTATTTATCTCACGGGTCATTATCAATACAATCTATTATCTAACAATAACAAATCAATTGCATGCACTTCCGAATTTGCTCTTTTTATTCAAAAAATTTACACTTGCAAAAGGGTAAATATGTATTTGACAAATAACTAAAATAATATACTTCTCTATCAATTATATATGGACACATGACAAACTAAAATTACACCATTTCGAATTCAAATCACAGTATTACATACACTTATTCTCTCTCTTCATTAAAATTTCAAATTTCTTATACATTTCTTTTTCTCACACTTTCTCATTTTCATTTTAATTTTCCCTCTATTTATTCATTAACACTAAAAATACTAATATTTATTTTTTTATTGTAATAAAATTAAAAATTTATTTATCTCACGCGTCATTATCAATACAATTTCATTTTAATCAAATATTGTCTTAATTTAGAAGACAAAATCCTTATTTTTAAATAATAAATTTTTTTCTCCATCTCACATTTTTCTTCTTTTTTTATAATTATTGATCATTTTACATAATTAAATAAGTCATTTCAAATTTTACATTTGTTTCTAAATACATTTTACATTGCATCAAATAACTTTTTTATCTCACGGGTCATTATCAGCACAATGTCTATTTTACTTTAATAAAAAATTATATTTATTTGAGAGATGATTTTTATTTTCAAATGTTAAAATTCCATTTTTTTTTCATCTCACAAATCTTTTGTTATATGATTATTTAATAGAATTGAGTTTATATGATCATTGTTCATTTATAATTAAGTCACTCATTTAAAATTTATATATATTTAAATATATTTCATACAATAATCAAATAAATTTACTTGTGCAGAAGCACATGTATCTTACTAGTAAGGATAGTAAAACAATTCATAACATACAAGCTTTGTGATGATCTGACATGTTTTCTAGAAAACACTAAAAGATGAAAAAATTAAGAAAACAATGAATGAAATTCATATTGCAATGATAAGATGAACAACATGAAGTAACGAGTCGTGGTTAGAACTAACTGACCAACCTACTCTTAAATTCATAACATTGGTATAAACCTTTCATAAAAAACATTTATAAATATATAAAAAAAAATGTATACCAAAGTCAACAAAACACAGCGGCGCACCAAAGGCTTGTGAATACAAAAAAATATTACAAAAAATACATTTAAACATTTCCTTTTAAGAGTCTGTTTGGTAAAATAGATTTTTGAGCTTATAACTTATAACTTATAGCTTATAAGCTCAAATGACAATTTAGACTCGTTTAGTAACAGTCTTGTCATCACGAGTTTATAGCTTATTTTACTAGCTTATAACTTATTTTCAAATAGTGTTTTAGCCTATAGCTTACCTTATCATTTTTTCTCCCTTATTTATCTTTATTATTTTAACAAAAACCCACTTTTATCTTTTATAATTTATTTTAATTTAAAATAAAATAATTATGTATTAAGTAACTTGTATGTCATTTTACATTTATAAGTTAGTTGAGCCGCTAATTTTATCAAACACTTCAATTAGCTTAACAGCTATCAGTCTCAACCATCAGCTATAAGCTATAAGCTATCAGTCTCAACCATCAGCTATAAGCTATAAGCTATCAGTCATCAGCCATAAGCTATAAACTATCAGCTAGCTTATCAGCCAACCGTTATTTTTATCAAACAAATCCTAAGTAAGAAACCATCAACTAAACACAAGCACATGTTTTACGTCTTACATAAACTTAAGAGAATTGGCCTCCGTTACCGTAAGGATGAAGAAGGTGCACCGCGCACCAACTTCAAATTAGCACTGAATCCTCCTTGGTACTTAGAAGAAGCACCATCAAACTTCAACTAGCATATATCATCTTCTTGCTCTTCAATATATTATTTTTCGCACAAATCATCCTATCAGGCAAAACCTTGGCCCTGTTTTATTGAAAAGAGTTTGAAATCCACCATTAAAAAATATTCAATGTTAAGATTTTTCATAAATAAATTGAGTTTAAAGAATAAAAAATTTTCAATTTTGACGAAAACCATAATTACGGTCAACTGCGGTTGAGAAAACCATGCATCAGCAATATTGCGCCTGCAGTTGTGGCTGCAGATTGCAAATTAAAACCATGGATACATTTGTCGCCCATGAAGAAACCTAAACACAACCCTTTGTCGTCAGCTCCCCTGAGAATAATGTGTCTTTGGCAGGTGCATGATCAAAACAACTTTAATTGTAAAAATAACACCATTCTCTAGATTATGTTGATTGAATTGTATTCTAAATTATAATACATACAAATTGAATTATAATTGTAACGTTCTTTCTATAACTTTCTAATACATGTGTTAATTATAAAAGCTTGAAATAAAAGAACAATTGTATGACATGCATAATTATTAAGTTCTCAATACATTAGCTCACATGTTTTCTTTAGAAATAGATGTTGATTTTAAGAAAAAGAAGGATTTGATTAGTGTAAACGTGTGACAAATTTAGGATTTAACTATTAAGGAATCTGTCAATATATGAGTCTATATGATGCAAACAGTGAGAAAGTCAGGTGTTGATATTTTATGCACTACTATTTTATTCATTGTGGTGTATTATGCAATGTAATTGTTATCACTGTTTGTCTTGTTTAAATTCTTAATTGGGTTTTTTAGTAGTTAGTTTTTAAATATGATTAGGATGATATGTATTATTTATTATTTATTTTAATATATTTTTTATTGTGATTGAGTTTATTTCATTTTTTTGTTGTAATTAATCTTTAAGACATCATGTTGAAGTTCTATTGTGCGTTGTTAAAAAAAAATTATTGACCTCTTTGGTAATAATTAAAAAATTTGTAAATTATATAGTAAATATAATTGTAAAATAAAAATAAAAAATAAAAATAGGCGAGCCGGCCCGCCAACTCGTAAGTAAAGGGGCGGGCTTAACTTTTGAGCTCGAACACCTAAGTTGGCCCGCCCTACCCCGTTTTGGATGGGCTTAAACAGGGGCAGGCCTAAATGGGGCGGGGTGCCCGCTTTGCCACTACTACTTTCAGGGCTATTGAGCTAATGCATCTTCTACCACAACTAAGGGATCCTCAAAGTGAGCTTTTTCTACTTCAATCTTGCATGGTATTGCCAAATTATTTTTTGGCTTAAGAACGTGCCAACCTATTCACATGGAGGAAGAGCTATTTGGTTTGATAAAGAGTTACGAAAGGCGGTTGAAGACATCTTAATTGGTGGAGGTCTTTTCTTCGGGGAACTTCAATGAAGGGTGGCTTCGTTATCCATTAGAGTTGGGGGATTGGTTTTGTACTCGACTGCAGAAGATGTCTCATACGCTTTTGTGGCTTCTAGGGCCCAATCTTGGGTGTTACATGATCATATATTGAGAGACAATGTGGTATATGGTGTGGAGTATTGCAAGTCGCACATGCTCAGGACTTCTCCTTGCTATTCCTATTGATGGGCTATACCAACATATGTCTCCGGTGGAGTATTGTATCATCCTAAGGTACCGTCTTATGATTCTTTTGTTTACCATTGATGAGGTTTTCTCTGTTTGTCGAAAGGCGTGTTTGAAATACATTTGGAGAATGTCGCACGCTCGCGAAAATGAACAGAGTCGCCACCAATATATTTATCCCATAAGGGAAAGGAATATCAGGAAACCTAACAAAGGAAGGAACAGGGTCTTGCGACCAGAGAATCAAGGTACGGGAGTCGGTTACGCAAGGGGAAGGTACTAGCACCCCTCACGCCCATCGTACTCGATGGTATCCACCTATGTTTGTTCTATTCCAAGGGTGTATAAATCTAAAGTTTAATTGCTAAGGGAATGCATGCAAATGAAAGAAAAGAAACACGGGGAAAATAAGGTTTATAAATAGTTGTGCTCGCTTAGGCCCCGCGACCCAATGCCTACGTATCCTTTTCAGGAATCAGAGCGCCGTAGTTCGGCTCTTTAGTTTTTGTTTGTTTTTGTGTTTTTTAGTGGACGAAGTTACATTCACACTCCGCTGCTCGACCTCTGGAGTCTTAAGCTGGGAATAGAGCGGAAATAACGTGTCCGATTAAAGAATGCCTCGGAGGCAAGGGAGAAAAGAGATTGGTTTGTGTCTTTTATGTGTGATTTCATGATGGACGAAAACCTACTACAAGGCATCGCATCACTTCCTCACTTTGATTAGCTCTGAGCCTTTATTAGATATTTTGAAGTGTTTTTGTTTAGGTGTCTTTTAAGGGAAATTAATTTGTGACTTAGATCATACCAAAAAGAGTTTTGTTTTGCATATTTAGAGAAAGCACATCGAGGCCTACGCCACAATCGTTTCTCTAAATAACGGTTAAGAAATACATCGAGGCTTCACACCTCAATCATTTCTTCTCCGCTAAGTAAAGGAGATATAAAAAAAGAGTTCTTTTGTGAATATTTAGAGAATGCACATCGAGGCCTACACCACGATCGTTTCTCTAAACAACGGTTAAGAAATACATCGAGGTTTCACACCTCAATCATTTCTTCTCCGCTAAGTAGGAAAGAACATACATCAAGGCCTACGCCTCAATCATTTCTTTCTTACTATGAAATATAGTAACGGTATGATCTTCATCGATATTTATTAAGTATTTTAAAAGTTGAAAAGAAAAAGAAGGAAAACTAGCCTAAAATGATCAACTAGCCTAATGTCATGATTATAGGTCCTAAATCTTAAAGGAAACATACAAGTGAAATTACAAGTAAAAATCACAAGTAAGCATGATACAAAATTAGTACACACTTGACTAACAAATGACTTGAAAATATAGTACAAAACATGAAAACAAATGATTCAAAATATAGTGCAAAATGAATTAAAAGATACTATTTATTTTTATGATTTTTATATGAAAAAGAATTCTAATCTACGCAAAAGAGTTAGCCTAAACTAAAATTTTTGTGATTATTCTTATATAACAAAATTGTGTTAAAAGTCTAAAAACAACATGAAAAAAATATGATTTTTATTACTAAAAGAAATTACTAAAACTAAGTAAAATCTAAATTAAAATTAAGGGAAACAGGGGGTGTGAATTGAAAATTGGATTGTGAAGAGCAATTAGGGCGCAGGCTCATTCAGAGAGGCCCAAAGAGTTTTTGTTATTACAGATTCTCTTTCAGCCAGAAATGAACATGGACCAGCTGGGTGCATTCAGTAACATGGCCCAAAAGTTTTTTTTGTATCAGACTTCAGTGGCCAAAAATGGCAGTGTTGGGCAAAGGGGGTGAATCAGAATTCGTGGCCCAATGAGTTGTTCATATCCAATCAGATTCATTTTTAGATTTTGTGCAAATAGGATTTTATTAATCAATTAATCTAAAAATTAACATGCATTTTATCTTAACTGACTCAATTGATACTAATTAAACCAAATTAAAAAAGCACTGACTAATTAAACTCAATTAAAAATGTTAACTAAAATGAGCAAAAATTAGGTTTAGTAATGTGACTCTCAGACTCTCTTCGTCGCTCTCATCTCTTCCTCTCTCGTTTCACAAAATGCTCGCCGGAAATCTCTCCGCCGCGCCGGAGGCGGCGGAGCTCCCCTTATTGCAAAATTAACTACGTCAAAACATTCATCTCCTCCTCCTCTTTCTAAATATCTAAGCCTTTTCCGAAGATTTTCTCTCAACTCTCTCTAATTAGCGCAAGAAGCAAACCCTAGATCTAAGAAGAAGCGGAATTAAACATTAACGGCTACGAATTGCCTATCAAGATCATGGGGGAAGTATTCAGAGATGATGATGCTACAGCATAACGTCAAGAAAATGGAAAAATACGGAGGTGGAAGCGGTGATTCGAAAACCTACCTGGAATGAAGAATGCGCGCGAGAAGGAGAGAATACCAGGGGGGAGGCTCCCGCTACTTGGCGAAATAAACGCGATGACAATGAAATCTCAGGTGATCTTGATTCTTTTCATTTTATGCTACTCGCTTCTTCTTCTTTTTTCTATTTCCTGAATTTTCTGGATTTCTGAACTTAGAGCGTTTCTTGTGAATTGTTCTTGATGACGCGTGAGTGTTGACGTGCTTGAGAGAAATAGCGTAATAGAAGAGTGATGCTGAGAGATTGAGTGATTGCAGAGGCCGAGCTCACTTCATTAAAGCTTCAACGAGAAGCTTTAATGGAGGTCGATGGTAAGAGCTTTGAGTGTGGGTGAAGAGGATGATTGAAGGTGAATGATGAAGATTGATGATTATGTGAAAAATGGTGGAGAATCGAAGGATGAATGAAGGGGAGAAAGAGAGAACTGAATTAGTGATGAAGGCTCTGTTATATAGATTGAGAGGGAGAGAGCAATTAGAACTGATGGAATTTAGAACCTTAGGATTAGAAGTTGGTTAGAGATGAATGGTGAGGATTGAAGTTGATGTGAGGTTAGTTATAACTGTTGAAGTCAGTTGGCAGGTAGTTAGAAGTTGTTCTGATTTCTGTTATGGGTTAGTTAGAATTGTTAGGCTGAGCTGGAAATTGGTTTTTTTCTGTTAGAATTTGGGAAATTAGTTATGTAACTGGATTATGGTTAGGAAATCAGTTAGTGAGTTTTGGTTATGAGGACTGCACTAGGTTGTTAGTGAAACTGAGTTAGCTAGGAAAAGGTTAATTAATGTGGTCAGGAGGTTATCAATGGTTAAATTAGTTATATGAAAATATGCTAGGTGGTAAAACCTATTGTAATATCTTTTCTATGCCTTTGTTTTGGAATGTATGTGTTTATGATGATATGGTACTGATGTTATATGTATGCAGGGCTGCTGATACATGACATGGGGCTGGTTGATATGGTTTTAATGTGGTTTGAATCGCTGTGTGCATGAATGTCGCAGGGCAAGTATGATTGGTTGCAGATCTGTGAGTGTTTGATGGGTGTTTGAACTGTGTGGCTGCAAGTTATGATCATGCAGCAGCTTGGAACTAAAAGGATGGAAGGCATGAGGAGGAGCTTTGGATTATACTGTAAACTTCAAGATGTTTAGCACTTAGTGATGTATATTTTGAAAGCGAATGATTTTTGATTTTCTTTTCTTTTGTAATGGAGTGAGATGAAACGAACTATGTATATGGCTCTTGAAATTGAAGTGGCCTTTTTCTTTCATCGCAAATGAATTTGAATAGTATTAGCTTTGTACGGATTGGATGAACTTCAAAACAATGTGGATGATGGACTTGTATGATATGAATTAACTCCACCATGAATCTCGAACCGTATTCAGACAAAACCTTGGTCAAAATTCGTACACATACTCTTTAAATTACACCCTTGCATGCACCTCAATCCGTCATAACAACTCAAACATTAATTTGCCCAACGCTTATTCTTTTTCAACTTGATTGAAGACGAAAGTGACAGTACAGCCCTAGATCTTCATCCTCCTTGATCATAATATCAAATTTATTGATTTAATGATGTATGAAGTGTTAGATGACCTAATTGATATATGCAGATGAAACGAGGAACATAAGCCAGTCAGGAATTAAATTAGATGGGCAAATTTTGGGGTGCAACAGCTGCCCCTATTTAATCGTCTTAAACCTGAAAGTGAGATTGGCGCTAGCCTTTCGAGAATTCAAGGTAGAAGGTGATTAAATATCAAGTGAACCTGAAAATTTGCCTAAAGAAAGGTAGTATCCACTGGGGAAAAGATGTCAGCTCCACTTGGGGAAAATTGTATCAACTCTGGATTGATCAAATTAACTCTGGGTTCGAAATGAAATAGGACTCAACTCTGAGTTGAAGAAAAAAGTGGGCCAACTCTGGGTTGAAGAATGGAGGGAAGTCAACTCTGGGTTGGATAAGAGGTAAACATCAATTCTGGATCGGGAAGGGAAACAAGAACATCAACTCTGGGTTGAAAATAAGAGATAGATATCCATTCTGGTTTGAGAGAAGGAAGGATGAACAATTAGGAATGACCGTCAACTCTAAGTTGAGAAAAAAATAAGGAAAGAAAACGGTCAACTCTGGGTTGAGTAGGAAAGATAAAAGATAAATGTCAACTCTGGGTTGAGTGGAAAAAAGGTAAGGATCAACTCTGGGTTGAATAAAAGATGACCGTCAACTCTGGGTGAGTGGGAAAGAAAGAAGATAACCGTCAACTCTGGGTTGAGTGGGAAAGAGAAATCAACAATGGATAACCGTCAACTCTGGGTTGAGTGGGAAAGAGATCAACTCTAGGTTGAATAAAAGATAACCGTCAACTCTGGGTTGAGTGGAAAAAAGGTCAACTCTGGGTTGAATAAAAGATAACCGTCAACTCTGGGTTGAGTGGGAAAAGACAAGCAATAACCGTCAACTCTGGGTTGAGTGGGAAAAGGAGAAAATAACCGTCAACTCTGGGTTGAGTGGGAAAGAAAGAAGATAACCGTCAACTCTGGGTTGAGTGGGAAATATAGAAGAAAGATGACCGTCAACTCTGGGTTGAGTGGGAATAGATAATTAACTCGGGGTTAAAAGATGAGAGGAAAGTCAACTCTGGGTTGAACACAAAAGCATCAACTCTGGGTTGAAGAAAGATGAACATGATTGACTTTGGGAGATGACACCACAATGGTAACTCTGAGTGATCCAGTGGAATATCAATTGAATGCTTGTAGGGACCTCATCTGATGAGTAACTTGGCTTACGCTTCATATGTAATGCTTGATTTATTTTATGCACTTCTGGAGATGCAATGCAATGAATTCTATATGTAGTGTACTGATTGATCATGGTCAGGGTTTTCTGCTTTGTATGGGGAATAGATTGGATGGAATTCTGAAACTCTTCTTGAGAATCAAGGTAGGGTGGATGCCCCTGCTTTATTGACGATTGGATTTTTGAGGGATAATGCAAATGAGAATGCAATGATATGTATGATGTATGTATGATTATGAATGTAATGATTGTTTCCAAGATATAAGGAATGAATGGAGTGTGCCCTTGCGGAAAAGTCATAGCTTGAAGGATAGAACTTGTGGAGGCGAGGTGTTTGGCTTGACTCCTCGACACTTGTCTCGATATCTGACATTTGATTGAAGATGAAGAAATGACTTGTTTCTATCTTGCCCCAGCTTGTATGATCTTTTGAGATGGAATTTTGATGTGCTTGAATCATGGAGATTTGTAATGGTCTGCCCCAGTGTTGATCATGGAATGATTGCCTCAGATTGAAGGGAATTGTTCCACCAAATGGATTCTTCAGATATTTGCTTTGCGGATGACCAACCTTTTCTTTTGTAAGATCGCTCGATGGAATTTCAATGTTGAACTTTCCTTGGTATCAAGTACTTACTTTCAAGTTAGAGACAATTCTGTTTTGAAAAGGATAATGAGAATGCAATGCACATGTTAATCTCAAAGAAAAGTTTTTATTTGTCAAAATGTTGTATTGATACTAACACAAATGACACAGCAACATTAGGACTCAGTTTTGACATGATTTTACAGTTTGTATGCTTTCGGAACGAACCCTACTTCAATTAGGACTTTTGAGGGTTGTAACGTGGTCGGGTTCACGGTTTAAGAAACAAAGGATAAAGGCTCAAGTTCTACTTAACCCACCCTTTCTTCGTGATATTCTCCAGTCCTACATTCAGCTAGTTCGACACGAGTATTCGCCTTTCAGGAAGGATTGTGATGGATGAGGATCCTTTATGACTTTGATAGAGGTGGCAGCCACCCTTTGGTGCTTTCGTTGATGATCACGACAACTTGTCCCTTGGAGGATTTTTGTTCTTGTTCTTTTCTTCTGCTTTCCCTAACTTTTGCCTGGACAGAAAGTTTCTTTTGATTTTGGTTTTCGTTGTCCAGCGGGATATGCCCTAATTTTTGCCTAAGTCATTTGCTTCAAAGCTTTTCTCTTCTTTTTGACTTAGCGGGCTATTGTTTCTTTCTTTTTTTGATCTTGATTCATAACTTTCTTTTCATTCTTTTTTGTCTCGTTCGGGAACAAGTTGTATGACATTTGTGATTGACTTGATGGAAAGGTTGTGACTGCCTTATTCTCGGTAGTGCGAGACATCCATTATGGATTGTGCTCTTCCTTTTTGTTGTGAAAGATGGAATATGATTGATCCTCTGATGGAATACCTGAAAGTTGAACGCTCGGTCGCACTAACTGAAGACTACCCTGCCCCTGGTTAAGATTGAGGGTTTTGTATTTTTAGAAAAGAAACTACTACTCCATAGGCTCAAAGGGGTTTACGAAGGTTTCACTCCCTTATAACTCCGGTGTTTAGGAATTGAAACAATGCCTGTACATCCTCAGCAGGATCTTGTTCCAAAAGCATACAATTAGTGATTCATGTGTTTTTGATTTTTCATCATTCTCCTTTTTTAGTTGCTTAAGACAAATGAGTGAAGTATCAATGAACATAATGACAAAGATGAAATGATTTGAGAAAAACATGTATATTGCACTATTTTTATTTATTCAAACAGCATGAGTTTCTTACAATGAGAAGTACTTGATAACAACAAAAGTAATACAATTGAAAGTGTTTGAGAAATCTAAACAATGACAAGATTGGCCTTATTCTGATGCATATGAAATGTTCTCTGACAAACATAAAGTCTTTAGGCTCCACTGGTGGAAGGTGCCCCATGGGTTTGTTTGATAATAGCTTGATCTTGTCTGTAATTCCCCATGATTATTTGTTTGTTGTCTTTTGTCAGATATCGGTATAGAGGATTCGTCATGACTGATCTGATGGAGAGGAAGAGTGTAAGAGTCTTGGTAACATGGATGCATATGCATGAATGCGAAATGTTAATGATGATGCAAATACGACATCAATCAGGATCAAGGATCGAGGCCTCTTGGATAACATCTTCTCATGGACAATAAGATATGGTCGAATCCTCCAGATTCAGAGGTTCGACGTTGCTTTCTGGATAAATAGCTTGTGCATAAGTCAAGGGTGGTCGAACCCTCCAGATTCAGAGGTTCGACGTTGATTCTGATAGATAACCTTTGCATAAGTCACATAAAGTCAAACCTCCAGATTCAGAGGTTCGACGTTGATTATGATAGGTAGTCTGAACGGGCATAGGGTGGGATGGAGGCTTGTTTTCCTGCAAAACAAAATTTCCCAACCCCTCTCACAGGTAGGATCTAGTATATGGTAGGTCAAGAAGCCAACAGAGGATTGAAAGTAGGCGCTATCATACGATATTGCCTCGTTCAACCAAGCTCTGTCCGTGGATACATGATCGGATCAATCAGACATACGTCTTCTGTCCGTCATGGCCACTCTATTCCTAGTTCCTAAGGTATCACTCATGGCCTGGGTATTGGGCCTTTTACCTCATAGAAATCCCACCCAACCTGCAAACATAGAAAATATGTGGCCCCCACGGGGACCCATAATATAGTCCAGAATGCGAGAAAATAAACATGATATGCAGGCAATAAATAGTCATGATATGCAAGGCATAAAGAAGTAAAGCAATAAAGCAGTAAAGCAATAAAGCAATAAATCAGTAAATGAACACCCATAGAAAAGAAAGCAAACACAAGCTAGGATCGACTAAGCTAGTTCCCCAGCAGAGTCGCCAGCTGTCGCACGCTCGCGAAAATGAACAGAGTCGCCACCAATATATTTATCCCATAAGGGAAAGGAATATCAGGAAACCTAACAAAGGAAGGAACAGGGTCTTGCGACCAGAGAATCAAGGTACGGGAGTCGGTTACGCAAGGGGAAGGTACTAGCACCCCTCACGCCCATCGTACTCGATGGTATCCACCTATGTTTGTTCTATTCCAAGGGTGTATAAATCTAAAGTTTAATTGCTAAGGGAATGCATGCAAATGAAAGAAAAGAAACACGGGGAAAATAAGGTTTATAAATAGTTGTGCTCGCTTAGGCCCCGCGACCCAATGCCTACGTATCCTTTTCAGGAATCAGAGCGCCGTAGTTCGGCTCTTTAGTTTTTGTTTGTTTTTGTGTTTTTTAGTGGACGAAGTTACATTCACACTCCGCTGCTCGACCTCTGGAGTCTTAAGCTGGGAATAGAGCGGAAATAACGTGTCCGATTAAAGAATGCCTCGGAGGCAAGGGAGAAAAGAGATTGGTTTGTGTCTTTTATGTGTGATTTCATGATGGACGAAAACCTACTACAAGGCATCGCATCACTTCCTCACTTTGATTAGCTCTGAGCCTTTATTAGATATTTTGAAGTGTTTTTGTTTAGGTGTCTTTTAAGGGAAATTAATTTGTGACTTAGATCATACCAAAAAGAGTTTTGTTTTGCATATTTAGAGAAAGCACATCGAGGCCTACGCCACAATCGTTTCTCTAAATAACGGTTAAGAAATACATCGAGGCTTCACACCTCAATCATTTCTTCTCCGCTAAGTAAAGGAGATATAAAAAAAGAGTTCTTTTGTGAATATTTAGAGAATGCACATCGAGGCCTACACCACGATCGTTTCTCTAAACAACGGTTAAGAAATACATCGAGGTTTCACACCTCAATCATTTCTTCTCCGCTAAGTAGGAAAGAACATACATCAAGGCCTACGCCTCAATCATTTCTTTCTTACTATGAAATATAGTAACGGTATGATCTTCATCGATATTTATTAAGTATTTTAAAAGTTGAAAAGAAAAAGAAGGAAAACTAGCCTAAAATGATCAACTAGCCTAATGTCATGATTATAGGTCCTAAATCTTAAAGGAAACATACAAGTGAAATTACAAGTAAAAATCACAAGTAAGCATGATACAAAATTAGTACACACTTGACTAACAAATGACTTGAAAATATAGTACAAAACATGAAAACAAATGATTCAAAATATAGTGCAAAATGAATTAAAAGATACTATTTATTTTTATGATTTTTATATGAAAAAGAATTCTAATCTACGCAAAAGAGTTAGCCTAAACTAAAATTTTTGTGATTATTCTTATATAACAAAATTGTGTTAAAAGTCTAAAAACAACATGAAAAAAATATGATTTTTATTACTAAAAGAAATTACTAAAACTAAGTAAAATCTAAATTAAAATTAAGGGAAACAGGGGGTGTGAATTGAAAATTGGATTGTGAAGAGCAATTAGGGCGCAGGCTCATTCAGAGAGGCCCAAAGAGTTTTTGTTATTACAGATTCTCTTTCAGCCAGAAATGAACATGGACCAGCTGGGTGCATTCAGTAACATGGCCCAAAAGTTTTTTTTGTATCAGACTTCAGTGGCCAAAAATGGCAGTGTTGGGCAAAGGGGGTGAATCAGAATTCGTGGCCCAATGAGTTGTTCATATCCAATCAGATTCATTTTTAGATTTTGTGCAAATAGGATTTTATTAATCAATTAATCTAAAAATTAACATGCATTTTATCTTAACTGACTCAATTGATACTAATTAAACCAAATTAAAAAAGCACTGACTAATTAAACTCAATTAAAAATGTTAACTAAAATGAGCAAAAATTAGGTTTAGTAATGTGACTCTCAGACTCTCTTCGTCGCTCTCATCTCTTCCTCTCTCGTTTCACAAAATGCTCGCCGGAAATCTCTCCGCCGCGCCGGAGGCGGCGGAGCTCCCCTTATTGCAAAATTAACTACGTCAAAACATTCATCTCCTCCTCCTCTTTCTAAATATCTAAGCCTTTTCCGAAGATTTTCTCTCAACTCTCTCTAATTAGCGCAAGAAGCAAACCCTAGATCTAAGAAGAAGCGGAATTAAACATTAACGGCTACGAATTGCCTATCAAGATCATGGGGGAAGTATTCAGAGATGATGATGCTACAGCATAACGTCAAGAAAATGGAAAAATACGGAGGTGGAAGCGGTGATTCGAAAACCTACCTGGAATGAAGAATGCGCGCGAGAAGGAGAGAATACCAGGGGGGAGGCTCCCGCTACTTGGCGAAATAAACGCGATGACAATGAAATCTCAGGTGATCTTGATTCTTTTCATTTTATGCTACTCGCTTCTTCTTCTTTTTTCTATTTCCTGAATTTTCTGGATTTCTGAACTTAGAGCGTTTCTTGTGAATTGTTCTTGATGACGCGTGAGTGTTGACGTGCTTGAGAGAAATAGCGTAATAGAAGAGTGATGCTGAGAGATTGAGTGATTGCAGAGGCCGAGCTCACTTCATTAAAGCTTCAACGAGAAGCTTTAATGGAGGTCGATGGTAAGAGCTTTGAGTGTGGGTGAAGAGGATGATTGAAGGTGAATGATGAAGATTGATGATTATGTGAAAAATGGTGGAGAATCGAAGGATGAATGAAGGGGAGAAAGAGAGAACTGAATTAGTGATGAAGGCTCTGTTATATAGATTGAGAGGGAGAGAGCAATTAGAACTGATGGAATTTAGAACCTTAGGATTAGAAGTTGGTTAGAGATGAATGGTGAGGATTGAAGTTGATGTGAGGTTAGTTATAACTGTTGAAGTCAGTTGGCAGGTAGTTAGAAGTTGTTCTGATTTCTGTTATGGGTTAGTTAGAATTGTTAGGCTGAGCTGGAAATTGGTTTTTTTCTGTTAGAATTTGGGAAATTAGTTATGTAACTGGATTATGGTTAGGAAATCAGTTAGTGAGTTTTGGTTATGAGGACTGCACTAGGTTGTTAGTGAAACTGAGTTAGCTAGGAAAAGGTTAATTAATGTGGTCAGGAGGTTATCAATGGTTAAATTAGTTATATGAAAATATGCTAGGTGGTAAAACCTATTGTAATATCTTTTCTATGCCTTTGTTTTGGAATGTATGTGTTTATGATGATATGGTACTGATGTTATATGTATGCAGGGCTGCTGATACATGACATGGGGCTGGTTGATATGGTTTTAATGTGGTTTGAATCGCTGTGTGCATGAATGTCGCAGGGCAAGTATGATTGGTTGCAGATCTGTGAGTGTTTGATGGGTGTTTGAACTGTGTGGCTGCAAGTTATGATCATGCAGCAGCTTGGAACTAAAAGGATGGAAGGCATGAGGAGGAGCTTTGGATTATACTGTAAACTTCAAGATGTTTAGCACTTAGTGATGTATATTTTGAAAGCGAATGATTTTTGATTTTCTTTTCTTTTGTAATGGAGTGAGATGAAACGAACTATGTATATGGCTCTTGAAATTGAAGTGGCCTTTTTCTTTCATCGCAAATGAATTTGAATAGTATTAGCTTTGTACGGATTGGATGAACTTCAAAACAATGTGGATGATGGACTTGTATGATATGAATTAACTCCACCATGAATCTCGAACCGTATTCAGACAAAACCTTGGTCAAAATTCGTACACATACTCTTTAAATTACACCCTTGCATGCACCTCAATCCGTCATAACAACTCAAACATTAATTTGCCCAACGCTTATTCTTTTTCAACTTGATTGAAGACGAAAGTGACAGTACAGCCCTAGATCTTCATCCTCCTTGATCATAATATCAAATTTATTGATTTAATGATGTATGAAGTGTTAGATGACCTAATTGATATATGCAGATGAAACGAGGAACATAAGCCAGTCAGGAATTAAATTAGATGGGCAAATTTTGGGGTGCAACAGAGAACACGCGATTATTGTAGGGAGCTTTCATGCTTCAAATACCGACATGACCTTGTTAAGAGTTTCCTATTTGAAATATTTCGGAGGGCCAAAGTATCTGTAAAGAAAGCGGAACTTATGCATTTCTTGACTGATCCACATGAGGGGGGATCTACACTTAGGCTAGTAGATATTCTAGTGTATGATTGGGTAGAAGAGAAACATCTTTGTATGGATTTGACTGAAATTTTTCCACTAGGAGACTAAGGACTGAAGGTTTTACTGTCAGACAGACAACTCTCAAAGCTGCTTCAAGAAAAGTGATCAAACATGAGAAAGCGTGTTCGACAATCAACACACATTTATACCATTTGCTTTTGACACTTTTAGTTTTCTAGCAGGTGAAAGTTTATGAATATCAATGTTGTATATCTTATGTCTATTTCTGTATAAACTCATTTAATTAACTAATACTTCGAAGGAAAATGAAACTTTTTTAATAAAAAAAATAAAAATTATTTGTTGAATTTAATTAATACAACAAGTTAATTAGAACCTTATTTTCAATTTAAAAAAAAAATAGAGGGTATTAATATTTTCTTGGCCCGTCTAACGGCTGACATTAAACTGCATTGATAAGATGATTTTTAAAAGGATCGGGTCCATCCAAAGTGTAGAAAGACGCGCAGTCCTATAATAACTCAATAGAACCCTAGATTGAATTTTGAATTGAAGGAATAGAAGCTACTAGAGGATCCAAATTTTGTGTAAAGACAAAAGAAGGAGTGCAAGTAATCAGCTGTGTTAAGTCCAGCTAAGTACAGCACTGTCTGTGTCATAATTAATTACTATTTAAGGTGAAAGAGAGATGAAGTTGAATCATGAATGGAAACAAATGCATTCAGACCAACTTTTCGTCGTTTTTCGTTTGTTGTTTACTGGTGCAGTGTAGAGGGAGCAAATTCTGTTTTTTCTACTGTTGTAGTTTTGGGGCCCATTTCACTTGTTTTGCCAATTAAAACTATGCATTCAATCCATAATTTAATTATGTTTGTTCATATTTTTTATTCTAATTAAATTTTAAAAAATCTTAAATTTAATCAATTTGGAATTTAATGATTTTTTATCCTTTAGTACTATTTTCCTACCGTATATTCCAAATATCTTTGAATTATATTACAAGCACATTTTAATAAATATTTAACATTAAACTGTAACTCTATTAATGATTGTTAAATACTGATTTTTATATTGTCATTTTATGCATACAATATTGTCATTTTATGTATGCATACAATATTGTCATTTTATGGATCCATTTTTTTAACTTTAAAAAAATAAAAAAATTATAAAACTGATTTTTATAAAAATAATTTTAAATATTAAAATAAAATAAAATTATTTTTTATAAATTAAAAGAGTAATTTAAAAGTTTCATGACTTATATATATATATATATATATATATATATATATATATATATATATATATATATATATATATATATATATATATATATATATATATTGAAGATTAAAAGATAGTCAAAATCACATTTATATTAAAAAGAAGTATTTTAAAAATGACTTTCACAAAAAGCTATTTAAAATATTATTAAATTTAATTTTTTTAAATTGTTTAAAAATATGATAGTAAAATAATAAAATAGATAAAATAATATTTTAAAATATATATTCAAAGATCTTTTCATTTGAATTTTTTTAAAAAATATTATAAATTAAAAAAATCTAACACTATAAAAATTACTTTTAAAAAACAAAGAAACAAACAAGTCATATAAAATTTTATAAATCTTAAAAAATTTAATATAAAATTGATTCTTATAACTATATAATTTTTTTTATTTTAGCATTTATAAAAAGAAATTTGTTTAGTTTTAATTTAAAAAAACAATATTTTTTTAATCTCTGCAAATTAATTTATATTAAAGTTAATCCTTGCAAATCATTTTTTTTAGATAAATAACTTTGATTAATTTCAAAAAAAAATCAGTAATTACAAGCGATCCTAAGGGATCCAGCTACTAATGATCAAGAAGACAAGGAAAATCCACAGCTATCACATATCTATTGTAGCATTAGGATAGCTATGTATTTTCTCAATTTCTTATTATTCCAGCCTCTATATATCATAGTATTTATAATTTTTTCCTATACTTTTGGTATCCACATCCTCCCCAAAACTTTTGTGATTCCGGAGATTCCAGATTTCGTAGACCGTTTCCGTAATGGCCATTTTGAGCATGACAGCTCTGGCACTCTTCCCTTTAACTTGTTATATCAACCATTCTATCTCATGATTCCAAGCTTTTGGACTATGTTGTACCTGGATCCAATCCAGGACCTCCTCCCAAATTTTCCTAGTGTGAGGACATTCGAAAAAGAGATGATCGACAGATTCCTCTATGGGGCAGAAGCAGCAACCTTTATTATCAATCAAACTAAATTTATATAACCTGTCCTTGGTGGATAGTCTTCCATGACAGGCAAGCCAAATAATAAAACAAGCTCGCGGTCTCGCCGTGTTACCATACATCAAGTTCCTCCATTCCACCTTCTGATCGCACAGTTGTAACTTCTTATAGACTTTGTTCATATTGAAGTTATTAGTATTCATGATATCCTCCCAATCATTAATATCATTGACACAGTTTCTTTGATCGAGGACCGCCTTCATGATCCAAGAGTAATGCGGTTTGATCTCTATTTCCATCAGTTGTTTGTTCTTCAAGTAGTATGCTTGAATCCATCTTACCCAGAGGGAATCTGCTTTGCTATTTATATCCCAAAGAAGTCTAATCATATAGGTCTTGTTCCAAAGGTCAAGATCAATTATAATAAAATTTATCCTATAAGAATTAAAATAAGATAAAATATTCAATATATTAGAACAAATTTTAATATAAATTAATTTTAGTCGGTCACAAGATCGGATACCAAAATTTCAAAAAATAAAATTTTTGTCAGAGTAATGTGCATCACGACAATTGATTTTCTAAGGTCGTATGAATGAGTATAAAAAAAAATTCAAAATTATAACCAAACATTGTTTTTCATTGTAAGTCTAAATTTTATTTATTTAAATTTAAATATTTTAAACTTTGATTTAATTTAACTTTACCTCTAACCATTTAATTATAAGAATTATGATGTTTTGAAGTTTAATCAATTAATTAATCAAAATTGTTACCTCAATTATATTAGGTATTGTATAATTAATAAAAAAAACATAATCATTTTTTAAAAACACAATCATTGTATAAAACTATACATTTATATTTTTTTCAATCAACAACTCATTTATATAATTTTTAGTAAATAGTAAATTTTATGTATTAATTAAATAGATATAAATTATGAAAAGTTTTGTATGTGTTTTTCAAAAATTTCAATGTCTTGAATGAAATTAAAAGTTTTGACTTAGGGCTGCTGGCTTAGGGTGGCAGCCGATACATGACTTCACTTTTGGAATGCTTGTTCTGACAGCACAATCCGCTCTACCTTAACCCATGTCATGTGTTCTTGCTTCCCAAAAAGGGATTGAAGAAAAACCTCAACTTCTCTTGTAGTTAATTTCTTACTTAATTAGGCTTTAAGGAGTAGAGTGGGTGATGCTAACTAAGCTTATTCTGTCTTAGTATCCAAGTCAAATTTAACTTTTGATTTTGAGCATCTATATATAGTGGGCATTACCTATTTGGAATTGTAGTATTCAATAAGTACTTTCCGTACATATGTACTTATAGAGTGCTTTTGATTATGCTCAAAAGCAAATGACTAGAAAACACAGCTCAATTTGTTATTTTGATTTAAAATGTGATGTTGAGATGAGTCAAACTATTTTTTTTTTCTTAAGGATAAACGTGTTTTCGTTCATTTTTTAAGCAAAAGATATTAATTAAATTAGAAAGGTTATATTTTCTATTTGAATCACTAAGGCTTTGATTAGGAGTAAGAAGAAAAAGGAAAGAGAAGACTTTTAAAAAGGCTTTGATTAGGAGTAAGAAGAAAAAGGAAAGAGAAGACTTTTAAAAAGGGAGATTTGATAATAAAAACGTGTGAGTTAGGCTTAATAATAAAAAGAGAAGACTTTAAAGTTAAGTGTGCTTGACTTGGAGCAATTCTGGGATGGGTGACCTTCTAGAAAGTCTCCCGAAAAGTGTGTGAGTGAGGACAAATCCTGCTGAAAAAACCCGTGTTGGTTTGTGGGGTCAGTTGATAATCCTGAAAGTAAACTGAGGTGTTACAAATGGTATCAGAGCATTAATCCCGGACAAATATTTTGGGGGGGGGGGGGGGACGAGTTTGTGTAACGCTTGTTTTATGTGTGACCCTTCTTTTGAATCATGTGTGAATGTTTTGATTTTCTTATTGTTAGAGTTGCTAGTTTTTATCCTTTTTACTAGAGTGATCAAAAAGTTAATTGTACTAACAAAATGCATTTATTTTGTATTTTTGTAGTTAATTGTGTACTTGCTCTTGAGTTCATGTTTTATGGTAGTAGGTATATAAGCGTTTGATATTGTCTATTTGTGTTAACATTTAAAGAATGTGAAATTTTGCTCTATCTTTTGATGGGTAATGGTATTAGAGCTATACCTCTCCCAGTACGATGTGGTTCGAGGACGAACCATGGAGAAGCTGGTGGGCATGTAACATTAATTCGAGGCCGAAGAAGGCGAGGGGTGGTTGCACCGCATGTAACACCTGAGGCCGAAGAGGACTAGGGTGGTCGCCACATCAGAATGAGAGGAATCCTGAGGCCGTCCAGGTATGAGACTGCATGGTTGAAGGAAAGCTTATAAGGATTGATGGATACTACCTATACTAACAAGATGCATCTTCTTTTAGGTAGCCCATTCCATGAGAACTCTATAGTTAAGCGTGCTTGACTTAGAGCAATTCTAGGATGGGTGACCTTCTGGGCCTAGAAACCTAGAAAAGGTTTCTTTCCCTAAGACCTTCTCTACTTTTCAACATATAGACCTTATACCAAAAAACCTAGAAAATTTTATTCAGGCTTTTATCCCCCCACCCTTCCCGCCTCAAAAAAGATAAAAAAAAAACGCATATGCAAGTGAACATCACACTTTCACACTTTGACAAACATCTTTAATACAGAAATATATAAGTTCATAATGGGAATAAGGACCAAACTAAAAAACATTTTTATCCCTTTCAACTAAGATACCTATTACTCTTCATCTTACCCATTGTACATAATACATTTCTAGTGATAAAAAATTTGGTTAATAATTATAATTTTTGTCACATATATAGACCATATGGCTATTGTCTCTAGCATAACACAATATAGATATTAATTACCATTTCAAGCATGTCAAGTAAAAAAGATGAAACACTTTTTATAAAGTGTGTGCTTGTGTGTGTTATTTTTTGGTACCAATGAACCTTTGATATTTTTAAATAGTGATGAGGTATTAGTTGACCTTTATTGTTATGTAGCTTTTAGAGTTGCGGGATTTACCTGTAAGCACTTCGATGATGAAGTAAAAATAAGTTATGAGTAAGAGGTTTTAAGCTTTAGAAGATTATGTATTTGAGTCTAAGCCATTATTTAGACTTTATAGTAAGGGTTTAGGGTTTAAAGTTTGTAGGAACTTCACGTGACTCATGTCTTTTTGGACAAGTGTCAAGAGATATGTTAGGTCCCTTGTCTGAAGGCTCATCTGACTCATCTGGACGTAGTCTAATATGTTTATAAGTGTGTGTATCCAATTGTGATTTGTGATGAAAACCTATTTTCACTATGGAACCACCTTGAATTCCACCGAAGATGATCCAATCCTCTTGAATCGTATGAATTGAATATCTCAAATGAAGGTATGACACCATTATTTATAAGCTTGGGAAAGGTAGGATCGCTAAGCGCACCTCCAAGGTTCGTTTAACGCACCTAATCTCTTCTAGGTTAAATAATGCCGACTATTCTAGGCATATTCGTGTTAACTATGCTCGCTAAGGGAAATTCCAAAGCTCACTTAGCAACTAAACCCTGGCTTCACCTTGAAGTAATAAATTTGAAGTCTTTGAACATTCTTTTCTCACTAAGAGTAATTGTGTTTCTTGGCTTAGAAAAGACGCACCTTTGCTCGCTAAGCGCGTTTGTATTCTTGGCTTAGTGAGTCTTGATTTGTTGGGAAACATCCATAGCTTGGTCTCTTGTGTTGTTTTGGTTTATTTCTTGTATTTCATAAGTGCATAGGCAAAGCATATTGATTTATTTCTTTTCACCATTTTACTACTTGAATTTTCAAAACCTTTTTCTTTTTCTCCCTAACCTTATTCTTTCATACCCTTGTATTTTTTATTGCTATCTTATCCTTAAGACAAGGTGGTGAAATTTTTTTCTTGTAGAATTAGCTAAGGGTTCTAATGTTGAAAGAACAAATTTTTCATTTTCAAGCTCAAATGGGTTTTCAAGGGATCACACCCTCACAAGTTAGGATTTTTGGTCAACTAGTTATTCCCTTAATAAAATAAATGCCTTCATCATATCCATGAATTCAAATATACCAAGTAATAGCAATAATGATTCAAAATCCACAATAGTTAGTATAAATATCCGCTCTCGTTATTTTTATAAAACACAAGTTTGCACACATCTCACTTGGTTAGGCTTGTATAGTTCTTGACTTTTATTGACATGTTTTCACTGGACAATAATGAAATCAAACTTTTTGAAAGCATTTAGTTTGTGACCATACAATAATTCATATATAACCAAATATCAGTTATACATGAAGCATTTAAAAGAAAAATATTTTATCATGACCCACTACAAAAAACACATTTTACCTCGGACGCGAAATGTATTTAACCTCGACTAAAGAAGTGAGGTAACGAAGGGTGTCATAAAAAGTATCAACTTTACCCCCTTGACTTTTAAAACACTGAGGGAAAAATTCTTATACACATGGGTTCGAACCCCAAGTTTCTGGACTTTCAATATTTTCAAAATTAGCGCATCAAACCTCTCGGTTTATCAATAACACCGAGGGGTAAGATCGATATTTTTTAAAATACGTTACAAACTACAAAATATTTATAAATTAATTATTTATCCATAATAACATTGTTTACACTGAATATTTATATAAATATATAACAAATTTTGAATCTCATTCATCGTCACCACTGTTGGTGAAGATTCGATGTTGGATCCTCGTTTTATTGAATTGTCGGAGAAGATAAAATGTTGGATGCAGTATATTCCAGGCCTATTTCACATTTATTTGTTTCTAATGTAAAACAAGAAAATATTTAGTTAAATGAAAGAATATATGATTATTAAAGAACACCGTAAAAAATGATTATTGAAGAACACAAATCTTAAACACAATTTACTTTCTGCTATTGCAATCCATCGTAGAGAACTTTACTGAGTTTTTTACGCTTCAAAGTTTTCATGTTATATGTTTCATTAACAATTATTGATGTTTAAAATGCTTTTATAATGGGTTATGTTAGGATTCACGCGGATCACTAATGGAAGTGTCTTGAGCGTTGATACTCGTGAAATGGACGACACAAATTTATTTAAGGACGATGATCAATATTCTCAATTATCACACCAAAATAATACCCTTGGTTTCTGGAAAAAAACCGAGGTAAAAGGTGTATAAGCTTTTTTTTTAACATTCCATTGTTTACATATAATATTAAATTACATTATTACAACAAATGCAGTGTTATCATAGTAGTTGTTGTTCTTGGAGAACAACACATCTTTACTCTAATCCAGATTCTTTTGGATACATTTTGTGCTCATTATTTTAAAGGTCTATGGATTGCATGCAATCAACTTTTAAACAACTATCTGCTCCAAGTAAGGAAATATCAGTTCCAAACATTGGAAATATTTTTTCTGCATTTGCAATCCATCATTGAGAATTTTTCTAAGCTTTTTTAAGTTCCAAAATTTCATTATCTTGAGCAAATATTATCAAGGCAAGTGCTTTCACAAGAAACATATATAGTGGTGGATGTAGATAGTTTGTTGTGGATTTATTTTTTGTGTTGTTGTATGTTGTATGTTGTTGTTGTTGACAAATATTCTCAAAACAAGAATAAGACATTGCTAAGTCATAAGAAAGAGTCTTCTTGCGACTTACCAATATTTTGTTCTTTAAATTTTTATACAGGTTGATAGGAGATGAAGTATAGAACCTGGAACCTTTAGGTCTATAACAATGGTTGAGTTAAGTTAACTAACTGTTGTGATAGCGGGCGCTCTTTCCAGTATACTAAAATGGTTCCAGGACCGTGATTGTAAGTAACACATTTACAATAACACTCTACATAACAGTGCCATGACATGTGTGATTATATATCTTTTCCAACCGTTGTAGTATGCCTTTTTTGTAATAATGATGGTGCTCTTTGGCATAGTACCTCAGTTTTTTCTGGCAGAGGTTAAAGCTTCGTCATAAAATGTATTATTTATAGTCGTCATACCATTATTCTCGACTTTTGTCATCAAATTAACCTTTGTGTTTCCTATGCATTTGGCTTTTCAGGCTAGTCGAACCATATGCAGACAAATAGTTTTTTAAAACATAACAATTTTTCAAAACAGAAATCTTTGAAATTGTTCAAACAAACACTTAATTAGGAAAACACTTTAAACATCACGGGTATTTTATAGGCTTTTAGCTTTTGATAATCCTTGCATTCTACCCCTACAAAGAAATTTGTCTTGTCCTCAGGTCATTAGAATATGGATGGTGTTACAGAGAATATCGCTTAGACATGGAAACTTTGCTCGCTATCAAATGCAAATATTAGCGGCGATCCTATTATAATCCCAATTATATCTCACCATTGGCCTTGAGAAGGGGTCAACTTCATCTAAATTTTCTACAAAAGTATCCTCTAAGTACTCATGTTTGATTTTCATATCATATGGAATTTGTCATTCCATAATTTGTCATCCCCTTATCCAAGATATCCTTGATATCATGAAATCATTATCCAAAGCTTTTTCATTGGGATAGAATTATCTAATGATATCAAGATTGATCTCTTCGGGATGGTAGGCCAAAATACTTCATCCTCTGTTGCAAGTTCTTGCACAAAACTTGAGAATTCACATATATCTTCAAATTGTACTTTCTTTTCCACGATTAATTTTCTACTAGTCATTTTGCTGTAAACTTCTATTATAAAAGATTTGGTTTTGCAATAATACCTTTGAGTTTTGATGATAATAACTAGTATGATTGTATGAACAATTTTGGTATGCTAATGTTTGTTATTTTGAGTATTCAACAAACAGGTTTTGAATTTGATGAAAGACGCTGCCAAACCATCAGAAGAAACCAAGTTCCGCTTCTGCGCTACACGAGTTCTGATGAACAGTAGCAAACCACTTCAGAAGGCTCTGAAGTTGTGACTCTGATACGCTATCAAGGAAACCGTGTTCTGAAGATCTGAAGACGAAAGTTCTGAGGAACAGTCCAGATGCCGGAGACTTATGTTTCTGAAGATAAAGGGTACTAAAGACCAAGTGCTGAAGAATTTGAAGACAAAATCTGAAGACTCTGAAGACTAGAAGTTCTGATGACCCCAGGCTTATTTTTTTTCTTCTAACTCATGCTCATCGGAAGCCTCTGAAGTCTAAGAAGAAAAGAAGATAATGTTAACGTGGTACATGGTACATAGTATAACCGAATGTTTCGCTCCACTACCATGAAAGGACTGACGCATCGCACGATCTTGTCCCCCACGTTGTTTCAAGCTGCCAGCTTTCTGGAAATTCCAGAAATACCCTCCAACGGATATATTATTTTATTGGCTATAAATAGGCTTGAAGACCAAAGGAAAAGGCTGCTAATTCATGTTCTTACAACATTATTCATAAGCTTTCCTTAGTCTATTGTTCTTGAAATATTTTTTACTATCAGCTTGTGTAGAAGTAAATCTATTGTAAGCAAATCTTTTTCAAACTGTTGTTTGATTGTTCCTTAAGGGACTAGTTGGTCAGAATCCTTGAGAAGTCTAAGATTAGTGTGTCTTAGAGTCTGTACGTGAGTCACTTGCAGTTAGCTTGTGCATTGTATTAATCTTGAGATTATTGGATTAAGACCTTGTTTGATAAGGCAAAATCACCTTGGCGGGTGGACTAGATTAGCTTGATAATTTTCAAGTGAACTAGTATAAATATACCTTGTTCTTTCCTTCTTGCATATTTATCTTTATTATCAATAGTGAAATTTTAAAGGGGATTTTCTTAGAGAAGCGTTTGTTTTTAAAACCCAATTCAAACCTCCTATTTCTTGTGTTTTTTACACCTCCAACTTCCTCATGATCAAGGCTCTTGCAATATGTACACTTTCTAGGCCTTTGTTGATTGCCTACATAATTACCTTCTTCATTATTTGGGCAAAAGTGAATTTTATTTGTCTAATATCTATAATATGGATCAACTATAAAACAATGTGATTTTAGATAAAACATTATGGCGATAATTGATCCATGTAATCAACTCCACTTAATAGAATAAGACTTGATTATTATTTTTAAATATATTTAATGAAAACCACCCTCAAATCATAATATTTTAAATTGAATATATTAGTATACTACAAATTATATGTTTAATACCACTTTTAGTTTGAAAGTATTGTAATTATTTTATCTAGCTTTTCATTTTTTCAAACAGTTTTGTCTCCTTGTGTTTTCCAATTTTGTAATTTTGATAATAACTATTTTGAAAACAATTAGACAGAAGTAATGAATGTTTCTGAATAGAGGAACACATAGAATAGAATAGAATAGAACCCTTCATTTCATCTCTCATTGACTGACTCATAGTAATTACTCACAAGTCAGATACATAGTGCCACGCCCTCACTAGTTACTACTACTAGCACTGCCTTCTGCACCTCTCTCTGACTACATGGTGGTCCATCATAACCGAGTAGTGAACTTATGCCCATAAAAGAGACACATTTTGGGTATAGATTTCAAGTGAAGAGAAAAGTGAAAGCCAAATATGGATTGGAATATTATTGAGAGCACAAGACCCTTTGTTCCTCATCAAGACTCTTCCTTAAGCTTCTTCTACAACAACAACAACCCTTATTCAGGTAAGACAAAAACATTAGTCCTCAAAACATTTACCTTATTTTATACTCCAATGTTTTCTTTACTCCTCATAGTTTACAATTTTGGTATATCAATTATTCACTTTCTTTCTGACTTGTATTCAAGTTTTTTCCTCATTTTGATGTTTTCAAGTCACACCAAATACATCTATGAAGCACGAACATACATAGCACTAACATTAACAAAGAGACACCGGTTATAATTTTGAAAAAATAAATATATTAAACATAATCATAAGGCTATGTTTGGGAGTTTGGAGGGGAGGGGAGGGAAAGGCTTCCAAAAACGAAATTTAAAAAAAATATAGGAAAATATTTGACATTTATTGAAAAAATGATTTTGTTTAGAATGATAAAAGAGTCATTATCATTACTAAGTTTTTAATTTTCAGAATACTATAATAACCTAAAAGATATTTGGAAAATTTATGTAAACCCTTCAAAACCCTCCTTCAATACAATTTTTTAGTTCCCCTATTTTATGGGATTTTTGGTGTTATGCATAAACTCAAACCCTCCAAAACCCTCCTACCCAAAATCTTTTTATCCTTTTCACCCAATTCTTCCTATTTTCCAAAACCCTCCCCTCCCTTTCCCTCCAAACTCCCAAACATAGCCTAAGTGTTCGGTGTTATGTCAGTGTCCCGTCTTTTTTAGGAGGTGTAAGTGCTATAGAGCTTTTGACAACCTTTTACATATAATCTGAAACACACATAAAACATGTTTTATTTATCTTGGATATAATAATTCATGAGATTATGATGTGATCCCTGAAAAGAAAATGAAAAAAACTGTATGATATGTTTGTGTTGGAAAATTAGGAATGGAAGTGGGTCAAGGTGCATTAGGTGAAACACATCAGAGGTTGCTTCCAGCAATGGATGAAATGAACATTAATGGAAATAACTATAGAGAGAAGAAGAAGAGATTGACAAGTAACCAGATTGATTTGCTGGAGAGGTGTTTTCAAGAGGAAATAAAGTTAGAGCCTGAAAGGAAAATGAAGCTTTCAAGAGAGTTAGGGCTTCAACCTCGTCAAATTGCTGTTTGGTTTCAAAACAGGCGTACTAGGTGGAAGACTAAGCAGCTTGAACATTCCTATGATGTTCTTAAACAAGAGTTTGATGCTGTCTTCAAAGAAAAACAGAAACTTCAAGAAGAGGTAACTTTTTATGTTTGAATTAGAGGTTCATAGTTGAAAGAATTTGAAATAGTATATCACTCATCCAAACATACTCTTACATATTTGTTTATGCCTCTATGATCTCTCTTCTTTGATGTACCTCCTTGTATTTTGATTTTTACACCTATTAAAAAAATTGAATTACCCACATATATTAAAGGAAAAAAACATAAGTTTATTATGAAAAATGAGGAAATAATAAATTGAATAAAAAATTATCTAACTTTTAAATTTATATTATTGATTTAATGGTTAACACATATTCAAATAAACACTTGCGGGTAAGGAAGAGAAATATAGTGATTCGAATTTGAACATGTCTCTATACAATCAGAGTCGTCTCAAATTTTTAGATTATTTGGACAGGTTAGTTATAGTTTACCTATGACAATATAAATATAGGTCTTATTTAATCACGATTTAACTTGACAAATAATTTACGAGACTCTATTTATCTATAATTTAATTTTAAAAAAATTGAGGCCTTGTGCAGTAGGACGTATAAATTATTCTAATTAAATTCAAACTATTAAACTCTAATAAGTAGAATATATTTCTAATTTTTATGAAAAATATTTTTTTTTTAATATTCACAAGTCTATGGTTTATTGGTTGAACTATATGTATATATGCTATGCTTTGCCTTTAGAAGTTCAAAGACCTACTCCATTTAATTTTAAGAAGAGATCACTCCTACAATTCCATACATTAGATTTATATTTTCCTTACACATATCCTATATTATATTTTACACTTTTTTTAATAAAAAATATATATGAAAATTATGTATATCTATTTTTTCAATAATTTAGTGGCCAGAGAATCACACACTTTAAATATTAAAAAAAATCAAAAATTGTGACTTCTAGTTTGCACTATTTATACTATTTGACAAACAGTATAAATACATGTACAAAAACATTAATTATTAATTTTTTAACCTAGTTTTACCCGAACTGGTTGATTTGATTTCTGTAGCTAATACACCTGAACACACAGGTTATGAAGTTGAAAGGAAAGCTAAAAGAACAAGCCAACTTCAGGACACAATCATCCTACATTGAAGAAACAGTAGAAAGCACATCAGAAGGTCTACGATGTTCCAACAAGCCACTAGGAACACCAGATCAAGGCTTCAACAACACCAACAACAATAACAGCAGTACTTGTTTCACAGTTGAAGATTTTAACTCAGTTTCAATGCCTCCTCATCAATGTCACTGGCCAGTGTTACCTTATTATCCCTAATCTACACAATACAACTCAAGGCTTTAATAGAATTGAATTACTCAATGAGTAGTAGTTACTAGTTAGTGATTCATTGAAGTTTAATTTTTGTGTACTAGTAGTTAGGTATTAATGGTTTGAGGACTGACATTAGGATCTATTCAGAACTATAGTTGTTATGAGTTATGAGCCATCATAATAATTCATGGAAGGTTGGTAGGTTAAAAGTTAACTAGTAGTAGTAGTAGTTTCCAATTCTATTTTTAAGTTAAAAGTTTTACTATGTGGTATGGTATGTACTATGTACTATGTACTATGCTCTTTGGTTGGAAGAAAGTGACAGTTGAATACTGTTTTTTTTACAGTACTTTTCTTTTCATTTCACCACATTGTTTCTCAGAGAAAAAGACAGAAGATTCAGGAAGGACAGTTAGCTTAAATGTTGGATTTTTGTTTCTTGTTTTATTCTAAGAGAAAATTGTGAAAACTATGTAATGACAAAAACAGTGTGCAAGGGAACTTCAAAGTTGAATTGCAAAAATAAACTTGTTTTATTCTACCTAATGGACCACACAAAACTTTCACTAGCCGAGTCAAAGTATAATTAAGCTAGTTATTAAGATAAAGAGTGCGTTTGATTTGCAAAATATAAAGGGTTAGATAAAATAGTACTGAACCGTTTTGTCATCCCTAAACATCACTATATTTTCATCCGCTCAAAATTTGTTCTCATTTTTATAACGGTGTTGAGGATTCCAAATCAAGCCATTACACCGTTTCCTCTCATTTCATAATGTTTTCGTGGCCTTCAGATGATAATTTATAGTGGATGGTTGGAGATTACTAAGTTCAACAATGGAAATAAAGAGGCACATATGGTATAATCATGCTCTCTAAGATATAGATGAAATTCAACCTTGAAGTGTGTTGAACATGTGACTCTATATATAAGAGGGGAGTGAATTATAGGAGTTTGAAAAACGATAGTTTAAAACAAAATTGTTTTGTAGATCAGAGTTTAAAATATTTTAAATAAAAACGCTTGAATATTGCAGTGAAAAATCAAGGTAATGAAAATACGCATAAAGTAAATAGATAAGGTAAAAGAGATGACACTATGACTTATAGAGGTTCGGTCTAAACAAAGTGACTTACTCCTTTCCCCAAGATTTGATCTTGAGAGTATCCAATAATGCTTAATAGTTTTTAGTAGGTTAAGCACACAAACCCCCATATATAAGGGGAAATGAAGTTTTGGGTTTACTTCCAAATAAACAATGAACAACAGACTAAAGTCGTTAGTCTTAGTTCCAAATATAAGTCAAGCTTCGAGCGGTTAGTCCCAAAGATAAACCGAGATTTTATATGGACTTATCTTGAATCAATGTGGGGTTTTGAACAGAATATCCTTTAAGTTGAATCAGAGTTTTACACGGCCTGGCCATGAACCGAACTGAGATTTTACACCAGGATGATCTCGAACAAAGGAGAGTTTTTACACCAGGATGATCTCAAACCAACGAGAGCTTTTACACCATGATGATCCGAACCAAGGAGAGCTTTTACACCAGGCTAAGCTTTAAAATCAAAGAGAAGATTTTTTAATGGTTATCTTCAAAAACACATACAGAGTTTTTCTATTAGTGGCCCAGCTCATTAACCAAACGGTGACTTAATACTAAATCCCCCAAATAAAACTTTAGACGGGTTTAGCTTCGAATCCAAAGAAACACTTTCTTAGGAAGAAATATTCACTCAATAGAAAAATATCTCTTGGTGAATTTGAAAATTTACCTTCCAGAACAATTTTTCTCACTTAAATACAAGGACTTTCTTAAAGCACTGTGGCTAAATTAATGTGAGAGAAAGTAGAAAAATAATTTAGAAAAAGTGATGGGAATGAGATAGCAAACAATTCATGATGTGAAAAAGTTAACAGTGAGGCCTCTATTTATAGTCTAAAGGTTGGCACAAAAAGGAAACTATCCATGGGAATAATTAATGGCTCAATCGATTGGATCCTTATCCTAATCGAATGGATGACCAACATAATAAGTTATAATTTCCCATTTTGGGAAGATTTGATAGAGAGTTGTTAATCTTCTTCGAGACACTATTATAGTCTATTATGGACTCGATTTTCCCTTATCCAATCGATTTGGAAAATAGTTCAATCGATTGGAAAGTTCAAAATACTTGTCCTAATCATTTTGACAGTTTTCAATTTAACTTGCTAGGCTTTAGTGAGTGTTTTATTTAGCCGTATTACTTTATTTTTAAAGGTTTCGTGAGTGTTTCATTCATCCATATTACTTTACAAAAACACACTTGTGTTTTTACAAAACACTCATCACTCAAACATGATCAAGAGAACTTTCACACTTCCTCTCTTTCATACTCTGAAGATTTTAGACTTTCCGAATATACTATTCATATAAGCACTTGCTTGAGTCGACTTGGAGATGAAACTTGAGATGTCTTTAAGTTGGATGCCTTCATTGGTGGTCATTAAACCCTAGCTCTTTGGATTTATTCAGAGAAAGAGCTTTGATCAAATTGTCTTGTGCGTTTTTGACCGCTTAACATAATTGCTTGTCGTTATGTTTTAAGGACAAACTGAATCTCCATAATTTGTCATAAAACTACCATTAAGGTTAGGTTGTATCTTCACAAGTGGTCATCAATAAAAGAAAACCATGATAGGAATGACTTTCTTTATCTTTGATTACTTCTTGATTAAACCTACAAGGACATAGTTCCACATTCTCCCCTTTTTTGATGATGACAACATATCTCTCGAGGAGGTGGAAAAAGAAATAACAAGTAGGTAAAGATTGAGTGCCTAAACTCCACTTCCAATGAGTAGTGAGTATACTCTACTCCGCTTAAGAATATACTTCTTCCCCCTTTGTCATAATAAAAATAATGTTAGAGATGTCTAGAGGAAATTTAAAATGCAAGCACATAATCACATAAGCAATTAGAATTGGAAAACAACACACTTCATTGATTCAAATTATATTGGAATTCACAGTACATAAAGAAGGGAAATTTCAGGAATAGAAACAACGCAAAAATTGAGAAGCAAACACACTTGAAAAACTAAAACACGTAAGTAAGATTATTCTTCATTATCGGCTAATAATCCTGGAGGTAGTTCTCTCCGATATTGGGAGAAAATGTGAGCCAGGAAGTTGATGTTGTTATTTGTCTTTTCTTGTCTCTTGATTGTGTTCTTGAGTAGGCCTTCAGCAGAGAGTAGTTCAGGGATATCATAGTCTAAATCTTCAAGGTTCATAGGTGTTTCTTGATTTTCCATCTTTCTCTTCTTTCCTTTGGAAGGGTTTTTCAATTACCTTTCCATCAATGATCTCATACATCATTATTAAGGGTCACTTCTCCTATTTTTGTCACATTTTCTTCAAATTCTTTAGTCTTTAGGTTGGAACCGGTGGGTTCCAAGATGTTTGTGACAAAGTTACCATATGGTAAGTACATTCCTTTTCGCTTGTTTGCCAACATATATTGAATTACTTCACTTGGTCAGTTGGTTTTGATTTTGTTAGCAATCATCCATTTAGTTCCAACATCAAATCTAGTTATTGTGACTAAAATTGTTTTTCCTTGTAAAGAGTATGTGATTTGTAACATTGTGAATTAGAAGAATTTCATGGAAAATCGAAGCCATAGTGAAAGGACAAATAACCAGGGATGTTGCGTTTTTCAAGAAAGAGGACTCATCATTTTTGAAGTTGAGATCGTTTTATTGATTTTCTAGCTTGAAGATAGGTCTTTCATGGGGAAGATCTAAGATATTTGCAAATTCTTCCGGAGATAGAGATATATTTTGCCTTTTTACTTCAAAGTAAATTATTCCATCAGTAAAATAGAGGTTTGAGAAGAACATTTTTACCAATGATGGATATACCATTCTTGAAGGGCTTCAGAGGAATGTGGATAATTTTAAATCTTCAAAGATCTTGAAGAATTCACATTCCTTGAAGACTTTATAATCTAAAGTCTTGGAAAAATCTTCCTTCTTGTTGAAATGTGAAATCATCAATGAGATAGATAGAGATCAATCTCAACCTCCTAGGTGTCATGGTAATGGAGAAATTAAAGTAATAATCTCACACGCACAATGAGAGAAAGATAAAACATTATATGCAAAAGAATGAGGGAGGGTTACCTATTTATTGTTGAGCTCCTGACAACTTTGAGCGTGTAAACCTTACACAAAATAAATGCGGATTGTGCACAATAAAAATTAGAACTAAATCTTACCAATCAATTTGATTAAGGCTCCAATCGATTTGGTCATCTAATTTTCAGAGATATTGAGAAATTTGTATTAATGTACATATTTTATTAACTTAGAGGTGAAGTTTTTATCAAATTAATTTAAAAATTTAAGCACCAAGGTGATCCAATGGATTTGCTTTTGGACCCAATTGATTGGGATTTTGCATGTTATCCTTCTTGATGTTTTTTTGGGCCTTGTGCTGGATTTTTCTTTGGCTTTCTCACTTTTTGCACTTATTTGCACCCTTTATATAAAAATGTTAGAGAGATCATATACTTGGTTAGCTAGAAACATTTTAAAATGATGAGCAAAAGTTAAATTGTTAGAGTTATTTTTATTATTATATCCTCATTTATTTTCTCTTTCTAAATAACTTCAATTATAAGCTCTTTTTTTTTCAATAACTAATTGAGAAAATGATTAATCTTATCGAAGATAAGATGGAGTTATGGATTTTTCAATAACTAATTGAGAAAATAATTAATCTTATAGAAAATGTGAAGTGCAGTTATGGAAAAAATAAAAATATAATTGATAAATTATAACATAAACTTAAATAAAAATAGTTTTTTTTAAAACCGACACTTAAAAATAAACTGACTAATTGATTTCTCATTAGCATACCTATCTAAAACATATACATAAATTGATTTCTCATTAGCATACCTATCTAAAACATATACATAAATTGATTTCTCATACCTATTTAAAACATATACATACAAAGAAAAAAATTGTTGCTCATTTATTTGAATTAGATTTTGCACAAAAATTACACCCTAATAACATAATTAATTAACAAGCAAATAAGCCTACAAAATTGACTTTAATCTATTATATAATAGGAGGAATTATAATGGGTGGAATCAAATGAATATGGTTGAGATGTTAATATTTTTAGAGTTCATCTATATCATCCACTAACTATATAAATAAAAATTTAGATTGATATTAAATTTAATAATCAACTATTAAGTCACTATAAAACTATATTAATTTTTATATGTGAGATGCAACAAGTGAATATTATTTGATTATTGTTGATAATTATTGTAGTTTAAAGAAGTAATTCATAGTAAATTAGTATGAATATTTCTTTTATATTTGTTGTGTTTTTTATGAAAAACATTTGCAACATTTTACTATTACTTTGTATCTAATGAAAAAAATAATAATTGATACTTTCAAACTAATTAAAAAAACAAAATAAGACCTAAAAAAGTACTAATGGAAAAAGTATTTATCATTTTGAAAGATTCAAATTCACATTTGACCTAGGATTTTTTTCATAATTTTTTAATTTTATATCTTCATAAATTTCGAGAAATAGTTATAAATAAATAAATCTAAGAACTTTGATAGAAATAAAAAACATAAAATTAATTAAATTATGATTATATTTTAATTTATATTTTTAGGAAATTTAATTTTACCTAAGATTACTAACATTTGATAATTAAAGTAATTAAAATCATATCATATAGACATTATTTTAACTATTTTTAAAAGCACGGAAATAATATCATCTCACAAAAGTAGTAATCTTGACAAACTTAATCAAGAAAAGAGAATAATATATCTATCATCAAGAACTTGATATAAAATTTCATTATTTGAATATTTGACTATTCAAAATAAAAATTGCATAAAATTTATAAATATGTCAAACTTATATGGAATGTCCTCCCACACTTAATATGTAGAATTGTAAAATTATAAAAAAGACTTAATATAGTTTATTTTTTAACATAAAAAAAAATCTTAAGTAATAGAAAATAAATGACAAAATTTATAAAGTTTATTTAGATCGATATTTTTTGCATCTAAAAAATTTATAATAAAGAAGTTGGAACAATAAATAAGTTGCATTTTTAAAAAAATATTGTTTTACCATATGCATATATTATCTACATGGTCACCGTGTAGAAAGAACCATCAAAAGATGTTCATATTTATATAAAAAAATAAAACATATAAATTGAAGTATATAAATGATACATATAAAATGAGTTGTATACCATACAATTGTACATAGTTAATGTATGAATTAAATTGTATGATAATATAATATGAGTGAACTTTTTTATTAGAGATGTTTTGTATGATGTTAAAATATTAAGACAACTTTAGCATTTTCTATATTGAACGGTATTTCTGAGTCTTAATGTGTATCTCAGTGTTAGAAAATTTAAAATGCATTTAGAAAAAGTTTATGCATCAAAAATCATTTTTAATGTGAAAAACAGACTTATGTGTCGACACATACGTGCTATCAGTCGACACATGTGAATTATTATTAAAATTTGTAGCCTCTGCTTAGATGTGTCGACACATGAAGGCTTTCAAGTTGACACATAGAAGAAAAGTTTCTTCTATGAGTCAACACATGCATAAGTTGAATGCGTCGGCACATGCTGCTCAATTTTAAAGTTTGTAGCGTTTATTTCTCATGAGTCGATACATAATCTTGTATAGGTCAACACATGAATCAATATGAGTCGATACATGACTTATATGTGCCGACACATGCAGCGTATTTTTTGAAAAATTGAATTCTTTTCTAAACTTTTAGTTTCTCTTCTTTGTTCCAACTTTCACACATATAAATACCTCATACATGCATCATTTGAAAGTTGATGAAACCATAAACATATAAAGAGTTCTCTTCATCTTCAACCTCACATCTAGGGGTGGCAAACGGGCATGCCCGCCCCGCAAAAGCCCGCGAAAAAACGGGGCGGGGCAGGGCGGGCATATTTAATTGTGCAGGTTTAAAACCTTGCCCCGCCCCGCAAAAAAGTGAGGGCGGGGCAGGGAAAGACCGCGGGCATTGAACCTTTTAGGCCTAAAAATAGTAAAATTGTATGAAAAAGATAATGCCCGCAAAAGCACGCAAAAAATGGGGCGGGGCGAGGCGGACACATTAAAGGGAGTGGGCCTAAAACCTTGTCCCGCCCCGCGTAAAAGTGCAGGCAAAACGGGCTTTCCCCGCGGGCCGGACCCGTTTTGCCACCCCTACTCACATCTATACATACACACAAACAAAGTACACATAATTATTATTTGTTTAGGTGCCATCTAGATTTAGTGTTTATAACGTCCAATTTAGGTTGTTGAATTGTAAATGGGAAAAACCAATTAGGGTTTGCCCTCCAATATCAAGGTGTTGATTTGGGGGTTTTGCACAAGACTTCGCAATATTCTCATATCCGCACTTGGTGTTGATGAATATTGTCGTATTTCCCATTGTGAAACCGAAAAAGTTATGTAGGGCGCATTACAAGTTACCCATGAGGGAACTAATGAATTCAAATAAGCTAGAGTCAATACATTAAACCAAGAGTTTGAAATATTACGTATGAAGCATGGTGAAACTATTGCTGGAATGCAAAAGAGGTTCACTCATCTCGTAAACTATTTGAATGCACTTGGTAAGTCGGTTTCTAATAAAATCGTTATTAATAAATTTTGTACCACTCTTCATGACCCTACACTACTCTCCTCATTTATAGTCTGACCATTTCTTTTCATAATATCAGTGTCATTACCTTCAACCTTGTCACCACCTCTTCCACGTGACAAATATAGAAGGTGAAATCCTTCATATTCTATCTGGTACATTCTTCCTTTAATGGAGAATATTTTCACTAATGGTTTTGTCAAGTCTATTCTACACAAATTCTCACATATTTTCCTCAATCCACTTGCAACATGTTCTTGTCCATTTTCATTGTTTTACCAATCGTGTTTCCAGTGTTTTACAATATCCTTGCATCATAGTATTCTATTGGCAACCTTGCTACATGAATCCAAACTGCTACTTCCTTGATAGTGTCTCTCTCTTTGTGAAAATCTTGGCTCCAACCGTTTACTGTCAAGTAATAATCATAGATAAACCATGGACCATCAGAGAGCGCTACACTTTTGTCATATTCATGTGAAAATACTGCTAGATAGTAATTATTTCCAAGACCCACGTTGTTTTCAGCCTAGTCTTCAATGTCTTGTACCCTACCTTCCTCCATAAAAGCTTAACAATGACACCTCTCCTCCAAGGATGCTGGATGTGTTTTTCCTCATCTTTTGTGAGTACAAACATTGGACAATCATAGCCTCCCACCTGAATCTCTTCAACTTTGACTCACGGTCCTTCTTGATCAACCTCTAACTTTGCATCACTTATCTCATTATATATTTCCTTTTGATCTTCCCCCATTTTTCCAACAACGGTGTCTCTGTAAGACTTGGAACCACTGCTTGAGAAGTCCTCGTCGCCTTCCTTTCCTCTTTTTTTTGTTTCACGCTTTCGGATTCCCTTCTTCTATGTGCTTCGACTTGTTTGTTGGAACAAACCCCGGTGGTGGCCGATTCCTTCTTAATAAACCCTAACAGAGCGCAAAAAGTTCAGCATGATTTATTCCGTGTCACTTTTGAACAATGTTAAATGTTATTGGAAATTTGACTATAAAATGTTTAATAAATGTCTTTTTTTAAAATTAAATTTTTATTTTAGATTGTTGACTTATTATAGATTTTAGATGATTAAATATGAACATATAAATGATGATTTTTTATATTTTAAGTGGTCTCATTATTCATGTATTTTATTGTCTTTACAAATATTTTTATGTTTATTTTTTTTACACTTTTAACAAAAAAATTTAAATAGTTTAATTAATATTGTTTTGGAAAAATATTAGTGAGGTCCACCCGCCAACACGCGGGTCTGTCACAAATAAGGGTGGGCTGAAATTTTCAACCCAACACATCTAGTTTGTTCGCCTTGCCCCACCTCTTGCAAAACGAATTCTTGATGGGACGGGTTGGTCTTTTATTGTCACTCTTACTTGTCTCAACACTTAAGTATTTTTATATTAATACCAAAAGAAATTATCACTATATAGATATTTCTACAACTCATTTCTCATAGAGGGCTGCTATTTGTACACTCAAATTCAACACCGTATCATTACACCCTTCAAAATACAGCCTTTATAATACAACCTAGGTATTTCAAAAAGAAAAAAAAATATTTTTAAACATAATAAAAAAATAAAACCGTAGTTTATACGGTGTAAGTGTCAAAAGTAAATGTAAGATTATCATTTCTCTTTCTCATATATTATGATAGATTGACATGATGTAGATCTTGTAATTATATTCGTATTCACTTATTTATTTTATTTTATTCATATAAATTATGATTGAAATCATGTATAGACCATCTTATATAATTATACGTTATTAAATTAATTCCAACAAAGTAGTATCAGATTAAATCTTATGTTTAGTTTATTGAGATTTGTCCACTAAACATCAATATTTCTTTTGAATATCCGGTCATGAAACATGTGTTTGAAATTCATGATTTATTTCCTTTTTTTACAAGATTGAAATATTTGTTTCATGAATCATGATTTTTTTATGATAATAATTGGAGACTTTTCTTTTTTTTTTTACTGTTACTATGATAATAAGAAATCCATGATTGTGATTATTTTATTTTATGAGGAATGATTTTTTATGATACTAATATTTAGGAACTTTTACTTGTTACAATTACTTTGGTAATATGAAGTTCATGGTTATATTTTTTTGGAAACGGTTTGTATGAATTTATATTCTTACATTTCTTTTCTATTAATCTCTATGAAATTATTTGGTTTAAAATTTAGATATAAAATTTGAACATTATTATTATTATTTAAGATGTTAATGTTAATTCTTTTATTATCAATGAATTTTTAGTTGCTCAAGGAAAATAAAGAGAGAAAAATGCAAGATTATATATATCTATTATATTTTTTGTACAAGAACGGATAAATATGTATTAATCGATTATTGAAATTGTTTGGATCTTTAATTGCATTATGATTTTGAAGATTTGATTTTGTTCACTGAATGGTAAATGTGTGCTTGCTACAATGGATTTGGGATTCTGGTATGATTGTGAGGAGCTAACCAACAAAGTTAGCACACTAATGTCTAAGTCAATAAGAGAATGAAAAGTGATGTGAGAGTGTTAATAAATTTGAATACTTGAGAATGGTGCAATTCCCCCTTATATAGTAGTAACGGTTTTAACTGAAAGCGTGGAGTGTTACATGGATCGTGGTGCGCCGTATGATTAATCTAGTCAGTTTGTAGTCCTTCACGGGGGAATCATCTACTCAAGGCGAAGATGGAGGAACATTTCTTCCTCAGAAGCGCTTCCTTATTTTGGTCATGGGTCTTTTGTATTGGGATTTGTGGACGCTCTAAAACAGTTCCCCCCAAGCCCTTATATCTGCTCTGCATGGCGAGGGTTTGTCGTACATGTTCTAGATCGGCTCCTTGACTTGAGGAAACAAAGAGCCTTGATGGGACGTAACTATCATGGAGAATAGGCGCATTAAATTCCTTTCTTGTAATAGGCAATGTGCCTTGATGGGACGTAACTATCATGGAGAATAGGCGCATTAAATTCCTTTCTTGTAATAGGCAATGTTTTACAAGGAACAACTAACATATGTCCCTATGCTAGTTAGACATGATGATTCCTCTCCCTTAGGGTACTTGAGAATTTTGCACAACCTTTGATGAAATCTCGAATGTTGGTAGTGCATGTTGGATCTTACGGTCCCTAGTGATTGAGACGCATATAAAAGATATATGAAGTATCATTTTTCTCTTTTCTTCCAGTTACGACCTATAACATATTTTCTTTCTTTCTTCCCAACTTTGTTCTTCCTCGCAAGCTCTTATGTTCCAAATTTTTGGCTACACTCATGCGCGATCTTCACTTGTTGGTACTTGGTATGCACAAACAACCAATATATTCTTTTTTGAGATAAAGCCAATGTTTTCCTCTTGCGTTCTCCTCTTTTAGGGTTTCTTGGCCAATGATTTTTTGAAATCTCTCTAGCTCGAATTCCTATTACTGGTGTATTCAATAAGAGTATTGATTTTTCTTACTTCCATTTTATGTGTTAGCAATGCTCCTTAGAATGGTTGTTCCACCTACCATGTGTCTCAATGCAAGAGGGCATATATTTTTTTAGTGGGTAGATTTGGAGACGTTGGGTACAATGTCTTCTTTTATCTCTAAAGGGTGGATTAGATTAAGACATTACCGAGGTGGGCCCTATTTTGACTGAAGAGTGCTTATCCTTGAAAAGGATAAAAGTGTGCGTAACAAGTACAGTGGGTGTGTTATCCCTCTTCATGAATGTTTGTTCTCTTTGATAGGTCTTTGTCACCCCTTCAACACGTTCGAGGCTAGCATATTCAATCATTTGTTGAGCATCCATTCACAATTGCACCCGATGAGTTGGGCCTACATTAAAGTATTCCAATAATTATGTGAATACAAGGGGAGTGTGTCGAGCATGACGCTTTTTTACCATCTCTTTAAGATTCAATGTTGTATGGATGCTTCAACGAAGGATCGGGATAAATATCTCTTCATCACTACGCCAAGATGTTTGCGGTACCCTCATGGACTTTGGTAAGGGTGTATACAGCTTCATCATGCTCTAAACATTTTAAGAGGGGGTATAAGACCTCTTATGTTGAACTTATCCTATATAATTGAGTATGAGCATGTTGCCCATTTAATAAGATCAGTTTCAACAAGGTCTATTGATAGAGTCTTATGCTCTAAGTACGTCATCATTTGGATGATCCATGATGGTTCTAATGTTCCTTTTGTCATATCGGGCACACTGATCGTTGAGGGGAAACTAGGTATAACAAATTTTTCTTGAATGAAAGAATGGTTGATATATGTCATTTTTATGCTCACTGGTTTCGACAGTACATCAGCCTTCGTGTTCTTCTCTATTGGCACATCTTAAACCTCATATCCCTTGAACGAGTCAAGTTTTTATTTGAATATGGCTACATACTCTTGTAACAATACCATTATGCGTTGTTAGACTTCATCTACCCTCATTTATGATGCTAAAGTGAGTCGGACGATGATGGTTGCATATTCTGCCTAGTTGTTTGAAATGGAGAAGTCAAAGCAGATAAACTTCTACTACTAAACTCGTGTCGCTCTCGTGAATGGGGTCGACTTCACTCCCTTTTCTATTTGATGACTTATCGGTGAAGAAAATCCACTTCGTGCATCGTTTAGTTGTGGTCAAATTTAGTTATACAAGATATGATTACAATAGAACTAGAACGTAGAATTAGTTGAGAAAAGTTAGATTTAGACAATAAAAGTCCCTAAAGTGAACAAATGGCAGCCAATAAGTCAAGGGCTGGGTTGTATTTTTCGCAACCATTATTTTTCTTATATTATAGATGATTATAACTAGGGATGGCAATTGTACCCATCCCCAGTGGGTATCTTAAAAAATTAGTCACTGCGGATATGATAAAAACCCGCAAAAGTGAGTACGGACACAGACAATTACCCATGAAAATAAGTGGATATGGGCGCAGATACAGTTACCTTAGTACCCATATCCGCGCAATATATATATATATATATATATATATATATATATATATATATATATATATATATATAAATACTCTCGCTTTAAAAATACTCTCGCTTTATATATATATATATACTCTCGCTTTATATATATATATATATGTATATATATATATATATATATATATATATATATATATATATATATATATATATATATATATATATATATATATATATATATATATATATATATATATATATAAAAAAATATATAATAATACATACTAATAATAATCACAACAAAACACTTAAATATTAAATATTGATCTGATATTATATTTGTCTAATATATTATTTTAAAGTTGTGCAAAAATTCAAAAATAAAACGCTAATGGATCATTTTAAACAAAAAAAAAATTAAACTTATTATCGGTAAAGAGTGAGTAATATTCTCCATAAAAAAATGAATTGGAAGGAGCAATTCCAAAAATTACTAATCAGCCTCTAGTTTGCAACATACTTTGCAAGTGATACAGAATGACACAAATAACTTACGTACGCAGTAATGTACATTCAAGAAGAAAAAAAACCTCAGTATGTAGCACCGATCAATAACTTACGGAGTATGAGGTTAAGTGGAAAAAAAATCCTAATGATTAGCAGAGATACATAGTAAAACATGTCACTTTTGATTCTCTTCTTCATTTTTCTCTACTTCCCTCTCCATCCTCTCTATCTCTCTCTTAATTTCATTCTCTCTCTTAATCAAATTTTGTTTTTTATTGATGAGTGAGATTAAGAGAGAGATAGAGAGGATGGAGAGGGAAAGAGAGAAAAATGGAGAGGATCCAAGTCTGTAAACATGTTCATAGAAGATGCAATTCAACTATCTTCAGAGATAATTAATATTTGGGCATTTAATTTTCCGAGTCAAACTACCAATTAAAACAAGAACATGGAAGATCAATGGGGCAAAACAATATAGAACCATTAGGAAAATGCATATAAATTAAGTAACCGGATACTGTCTGAAGTTCCAAAAACATGTGTGATAATTAGGTATCAAAGGCTAAACAAGCAAATAAAATATTGGTACAGAAGTAAATGTATTTAATTTGCACCCAAAACTAGAACTAATCAGCGTTTACCGCCACCGCCGCCCAATTTGGGACCCTTGGGCAAACCACCTTTCTGAACATTGCCTTTGCCTGATTTTTGTGCTTTAGATGCAACTTCTGCTTTCTTGGCTTTCTTCTCATCCTTTGTTTTCTTAATCCTCTCTTTAATTTCACTGCAGGATGTACTCAGATAATTAGACATGTCATTCATTATTGAAAGCAAAAAACAAGGGCAAATTAAATAAAAACGAGATTGCAAAACACGGCAAAAGTCAAAGAAGAAACACACCGCAGAGCAGCTTCCCTGGCCGCATCTCGAACTTCAGGCTTCTCAGCTCTTTTCTTCTGAATGACTTCCAGTGTAGCACCAACAATGGACCTAGAGTATGGCTTCTTGGTAGCACGGCGTCTCTTCTTCACAGCTTCTTGGGCAATGTCCTGCATAACATATTTGTAAAATTAAAGAAGATCTAACTCAATACAAGTACTGGACAAGCTGATCTAACACTCGGTAATTACTTGGTTCATAGTAAAATCAGGTCAAACCCAACACGAGAAACTACAAATCTTCACATTGTAAATATATTGGTTGATTGAAATTTTAAGTTCAGAAGCTTAAGTTATTATACTGTTTTTGTTCAATTAATATTACAAACATAACAATAAAAAGATAAAACAATGACCTTCTTGTGTTGCTTTCTGTACATGGCAGTCCATGTGAGCTTTGAAGGCTTCAAACGGTTGTGGAAATACCTCTTACATTTCGAGTTCACAAATAGAAAAACCTACAAAATCAACAAAATGCTCATATATCAGTTAATCTAATATTTAGATAAAGAAATGGATCAAATTAAAGCTTGGAACATTTTTAGATCACCTGTGAATCACTACGAATAAATCTGATGCCTCTTCCTGGGTAGATCTTTGCGCCACTGAATCGGCAGAGTTCAGTCCTAATATGGCAATATCAATTACTAATTATTACATTTGGGATGGCATTATCATGTGACTGATAAATTTCTAATAATCTAACTTTCCGTAACAACATTTGGTAATTTTAAAAGTAACTCGATCCCCAAAAAATGAAAATTCCATTACGAAGCAGTTCCAGAAACATGTATACATTTAAAAAGCATGACAATAAAATTGCAACAAATTCCTCATCTCAAGTAACCAACAAATTAAATCAAATACACTAACCTACATATAGCTAATAATGAATACCTAGAAACTAGTTATTGGATGCAGAATTGAGAATCGTTGATTAAAAAAACTAGAGATGATCGAAGAGAGCGGCATGAATACGTACTTGAGAACCATTGTTTCGTTGGTGGTTGTGGCGTGCGGCGGCGTTCGCTGATGTAAACCCTAACTCCCGAAATTCACCTCTGATTATCTATATGATTTGTTGAAAATGAAAACCCGAATTCACGTAATGCTCGGGTGTGTTATTTAATTGGGCCACGGTTAATAACCCATCTATAAGGGGGTGTTTTATATCATATTTTCTCTCACCCCCTCGAAATAGTCTACAAAATGTTACTACTAATTTATAGTTTACTAAAATGAAACGTTTTCTTTTATAAAATGAATTTAATTGATGTAGTCAATAAATCATACTCGTTAAATTTTGGTTAAATTTTAACTTTAATTTTGATCATTTATAAAGTAATGTTTATGAATGGTTATGATGTTTTGACTGTGTAAAGAAATTTACATTGTGCATAATAATTAATCTCGTAAAATTTACAAGCTATTGTTTTTTAGAAATCTCCAACTTTCTCCTTCTCTGTTTATTTAAATAAAACCATATTTTTATTTTTTATTTTACTTTATAAATTCTCGCTAAGTCCTTTTGACTCTCCCTAATTTCACTCACGGCTCTAATTTAATTAAAAATTTATTTTTCTTCCAAGATTAATTTCTCATTTTCTACACTAATTTAAATAAAAAAAATATATAGTTAATTCATATTAAAAACCAAACCATCCTTAATAATACTAATTAAATAATTCAAAGCATTCTAAAACTCAAATAAAATATAAACATCAAAATCAAGGTGTTACACCCTTCACATATAAAGAGAGTATAGTCTACTCCTCATGAAAGTATACTCTTCACCCTTTGTTATTAAAAGTAGGAAAGACATAAAGAGGTGATAGTTAGCAAATATGCCATCTATCTGCCTAAGGGTCAACACGAGAGGAGATGAGACAAAAAGGTGGTGATATATCATCTGATAGTAGCAGTCGTAGCGGGTGTCCTCAGCAACTATGCAGTCCATATATACTCTGTAAGGCTCTTCCGTCTGGTTCTCTCTCATGGGAACGAAGGCACGAGCATATGACTAGGCCTCAGTGTAGCCATCCACCTCTCTCAAACCAATGATCATCGAGAAGTGTTGTGATATCCAACCCTGAAATGAAAATAAAAAACACTTGATCAAACATTATCACAAATATAGAATTAAAAGTAGTGAAAAAAGTAGAAGGATATAAGATTGTTACCAATAATAGAGAACAGTTGCATGCGGCAATCCTGGTCTTCCACAGGCATCCTTCTCTCAGTCTCGAATTGTTGAATGTTAGTGTTGCCACCCCCCATTTGTACTCAGGGATCAGTGCGGGATCCAAAAAGTACATGAGGTAAGCGACATCTATATACGTTGAGCTCGTGTCCATAAACAGCTGAGTGTCGATCAAAAATAGGAAGTAACAACTAAGCACATGATGTCTATGTATCTCCACCTTAATTGGGTCACCAACAACCTATCGTGCCGCAGATAGTTCCTTATCATATCTCCACATCAAGAAAGAAAACGTCATGTGTGTGTCGCGGGTCATCTCCACCTCCTCTAGCGCATCGAGTGGATCAGCCCTAAGCTCCTCAGCTAAAAGCTCTCTCAATTCCTCCTTTGTCATCCTACCATGACGCAGGAGGGCACCCCTAATAGGTATATGCAATAAGCATGAGATGTTGTCCAAGGTAATAGTAAATTCGTCGTGAGGAAGATGGAAGGATGATGTCTCTTGGTGTCATATCTCTGCAATTGCCATAAGCATCACGTTGTAGATAGTGGTGAATTCAATCTGACATAGGTCCTTCATAACAGATGCTATGAGGACATCATGGAACCACAGCTCCTCAGACTACTCTAGAGATAATATCTTTCGCCCGTGGTTATAGAACTCTTAGGCCGCCCTATCCTGAAAATTTCCAATGAAAACACTGTTAATAACAAGCAATGTTATAAATAATAAATTTTCAATGAGGACAAAAAATTATAAGTCTAAGCAATGTTACCTCTCTATCCCATATATGTTTGGCGGTATGATTAGCGTACCCTGACAAAAGGGACAAATGGAGGGCCCCTTTGGTAACTCTCAGACGCATTAGCATCCTCATGCAGTGAGTCAACACCATCAGGAGGTGGCAAAGGAGAACCAACATCGCCTGGAAGTGGCACAGGAGAGGCAGTATCCTGACGGCGTCTGCAGGTGGAGGGCACCTGTGAAGTACTCTCGCCATCATCCCGACGCCTCCAGAATGAAGAAATAGAAATGGAAGGCGTGTGTCCACAATGTTGCGGAGTAGTCTGCGACGTGGCCTCAATTGTCGCCTCTGCTGGAACAGAGGTGTCAGCTACCTGTGGGACTATCTAGCTCCGTGCACATCGCATAGAGGCACATTGTGCAACCCTCCTAGATATAAATAGGTTTGTCTCATCAGCCATAATGTCTGCAAGGTATTACAAATAAAGTCGAATTATATACAATTAAGTTAAAAAAACAAAAGGAAAAACAAATAGCCAATTTTAACTCCGTAGATGCAAATGTGGAAAACTTTCGTAGATACAACTATGGAAGTACCCAACATTCTAAAAATTGGGTTTGTTCCGTAGTTGCATCTACAGAACTACCCTAATGTTTAATTGTTTTGTAGATGCACCTACGAAACGTTCTAGAACTTAAAAAATGCAACAATGGCGTTTATAATTGTACACTTCCTTGCGAAAATCATTTTTGAGGGCCTGATCGTCCATTTTACACAACAACCAATACCTACATTATCTCTAAACTATGTTTCTAAAACTATCTAATGATTTCTACACCTAAAAGTGTATTTTTTAACTATTACGGGAAATATTTGAAATACCTCATAAACTCGAAAACTTACCGATTATATTGAGCTTTGAACAAGTTGGAGGGTGTTGATCAACGATGTTGATGTTCACTACCGAACTCGAGAGAAAAAAACAAGTTTGGTATAAGATTGATTTTTAAGCTTGAGAGAGTTGAAAAATTGAAAAGTTTTGAGAATGAGAAAGGAGAAGAGTCGGGCGCAAGTTTAACATCCTAATTATTCTGAAGGTACATAACTGGAAACATTCCGTAAATACACATATGGAACAAATCAACGTTGAAAAAAAAACTCAAAAATAAAATACTATAGAAATTTGTGAGGAAATGGCGATTTGGATAGGGTAAAAAGGAGTTGTAAAAGGCAATCTAAGACAATTGTTTTCTTTTTTCCTCTTTTAGAGCAAAAGTTTAATGTAATTTCTATTGATTTCTTTTGAGTTCCAATTTTTCAATATTTCCTTTTTCTAATTATTTTTTATGCCCTTTGTTTATTCGATCAGCTAACTTCTTTCTCTCTTTTTTTTCTTGATTGGTTGCTCGTATTTTTCAATTTTAATACTCGTTTTTCTAATTTCATGCGGCCACTATGTTTTCATGCAGGAGAATGTGGATTTTCATAGTTTTTTTTGTTAAGTTACGCTCGAACCAACGCCTACCTCTACAATCTGACATTCCCATGTGCTTGAGACACAAGAAAGGTAAAATGTGATAAAATGGAACTTGAAATCAAAGTTATCTATTTAATTTGCTTTGTTTGTTTTGAAATCTGTTTACTTAATAGATTTTTAAGAGATTGAAGAAAGAAAAATAAGGAACATTAGATGTAAAATTGGTTCTTTATTATTATTATTTATTTTAATACATTGTTCTTTTTCTTTAAAGCCCTTGCTTATAAGACTGATTTGTGTTAATATTCATACCATGTTCTGCAATTTTCATGACTGGTTTTGGTTGAAACAGATAAATAGCAAAACTAAATAAATAAACAATGGTATTTAGAAAATGACAAATAAATAATTGTCAAACACATCTAATAATATACTCTCTTTTTATAGTTTACAATATTTTTGGTAAGTAATATTGAATTTTTGTAGCTGTTTTTGATATTTTTGAACAAGTATATAGTTTTTATTTAAATTGATTTGAATAAACACCCATAAAAACTATATAACCATAGTATAAAAGAGACAAAATCAAAAGAGGAGACAGCATCGATGGTGAACATGGATAGAAGAAATGAAAAATGGAGTGAACTTGGAGAAGGTGGCAACTTAAGAGTGAGTGTCTTTCGATGAGTGTCTTTGGATGAACATTTGAAAATAATTTTTTGAAAAAATTTAAAATGACCACTAAAATTTATTGATAGGATACAAAATATGAAAAATTGTTAAAATAATATAGAAATATTTTATTTAAATTAAATTTAAAAATTTTCAAATAACACCAAAAAATAAAAAATTTGAAAATGCTTCTTCACTCTATAATGCAAATGTTAAATTGTTTATTATTAAATTTTGCAAAATAGTCGTCATATTTTATGAAAATTTTAAATTTACCCCCAAAATTTTCAAATATTGCAAATAAATCCCTAAAATTATCTTAATTTCACAAATTTTGTCTCCAAATTTTTAAAACTTGCAAATTAATCTCTATTTTTCATATATTTAATTTGACTCAAAAGTTTTAAAATTTATAAAAATAACCTTACAAATTTAACAATGAATCATGTTAATATTTCATCCAAATAAAAGAATTTCAAAATAAATATATTTCAATTAAATCATTTAAAATGCTTAGAATTTTAAATTTCTTAAAAGATTTCAATTACGTCATCCAAACACACTCTATATGTTCTAATTATACATGAAAAAAATACTAATTGACAAAAATGGAATATTGCTACCAAGAACTTTCCAGAACCAAAATTAATCTATTTGTTGTTACCAAGCACTTGATAAATGATGATGCCCACAACAAGAACATCAAAATTATAGAACCAGAGTTAAAGGCTAATACCACCCATATTACTAGTTTATATCAGATGTAATCCCAATTAATTTTCTTTTCGCAAGGATTTCGATGATTAATAATTGACTGTGACCAATTGCTTCATCATGAAGATTAGAGTCGTACCCTGATTTACAAATGGCTACACAATGATTGCATAAAAATATAATTCACACAACAACAAAAAAACAATGGATCGGTCAGCTGGTCAGCGTCAATCGGGCGGTTGAAATTTGTCCAGTCCTAAATGCAACCCAATTTAAAACACAAGCTACGGATGTAAACAACCAACCCTCCAAATCAAATTAATATAAAACAGATTTTGGTGGGGGGAAATAGATTCAACTAGCACAGAAACATGTGATGCTTAACTTATATCAGTGGTCAGTGCAATTTGACAAAACAAAAGAAATAGACATTACTACTAACCAATCTATTGCTCTTGAACATTGGAACAAAAAACATGTTCAAGCTATGAGATTTGAGCCAGACAACCATTTAAACAATCAAAAAATAATTAGCGATGAAAGAGTTATTAGCACAAACAAAATATAGAATTGCTAGTAAAATGCATTTGGTAATAAGGTGCTGTCTGAAGCTCCAAACACAGTTTATAATAAGGTTAGCTAATCAAGCAAACAAAATATCAATTTAGAAGTTTAAAAACAAGTGTTTTGAAATTACAGCCAAAATTGCAACTCAACTATCTAACGTTTCCCGCCGCCACCACCCAATTTAGGACCCTTGGGCAAACCACCTTTCTGAACATTGCCTTTGCCTGATTTTTGTGCCTTAGATGCTACTTCTGCTTTCTTGGCTTTCTTCTCATCCTTGGTTTTCTTAATCCTCTCTTTGATTTCACTGCAGGATGGACTCCGATAATTAGATATGTCATTCATATTTAAAAGAGAAAAACAAGGGCAAATCAGAAATCAAACAAGAAACACACCGCAGAGCAGCTTCCCTAGCTGCATCTCGAACTTCAGGCTTCTCAGCTCTTTTCTTCTGAATGACTTCCAGTGTAGCACCAACAATGGACCTAGAGTATGGCTTCTTGGTAGCACGACGTCTCTTCTTCACAGCTTCTTGAGCTATGTCCTGCCCAAAACATTCATGAAATTAAGTTACAAGCATGGAATAAGTTGTGTAATTTCTGGACAATCCGATCTAATAGCTTGTGATAAACTTGGTAAATAGTAAAACCAGGCCAAATTCAACACAAGTAACAAAATCTTCACACATAACTAGATTTATAGACGGGACTATAGATATCAACGTGTTGGGTAGCTTAATTTTTTACATTGTTTTTGTTCAACGCATTTTACAAAGACACGATTTTAAATGTTAAACAACTACCTTCTTGTGTTGCTTTCTGTACATGGCAGTCCATGTGAGCTTCGAAGGCTTCAAACGATTGTGGAAATACCTCTTACATTTTGAGTTCACAAATAGAAAAACCTGTAAACACAACAAAAAGCTCATATATCAGAAAAACCAAGATTAAACAAAACTTAGCAAACACAACACAAATATTTCGATAAATAAATGAGTAAACCCAACACCAGTAAAAATTATATCACCTGTGAATCACTACGAATAAATCGGATGCCTCTTCCTGGGTAGATCTTTGCACCGCTGAATCGGCATAGTTCAGTCCTGAAATGGCAATATCAATTAGTACTATTAATTACCAGAAAGGCAATAAATCAAAAACAACACTAAATAATCCATAATTCAGTAACATCAACACCAGATGTTTGATGAATTTCTAATAACCTTTTTCAATATAATAGCATTATCAGTGATTTAAAAGCCATTTCTGCTATTTATAAAAAGCAATTGCAAAACAAAGCAGTTGAATTTGAGGAAAAACTTGTGCATTTGAATTGTTAATATAATTTTTTTTTTTTTATATTCAAATCTAAGATCATGAATAGTTAATACCACTCAAAATGATAAATTCACGAACTTTGATTAACATTTCTGATCAAATTCACGAATTTGGATTAACACAAATCTTGAGACACAGATCGTAACACAGTAATTCTTAATCTCAAATCACAAACTAAATCATACAGCAACAAAATAAGCCAAAACAAATCGATGCAATGACTGAAGAAAATTGAGATGAAATGAAAGCTTACTTAAGAACCATTGTTGCTTCTCCCTGGTGGCTGCTTCTACGCTGGTGGTTTCTCTAAACCCTAATACCCAAAATCTCTAAGATCTGCCTCTGGTTATCTATATAGTCAAAATATTACGTAAATGTCCTTCTCTTTGTTGTAAAAGCACGAAAATGACACTGTTCGGTGGGTTTTCATGTTGGGCCTAAATGAAATAGCCCATAGCCCAGTCTATAAGAATGTTTGTAAAATTTTAATTAAATTTCTGCAGGATGTCAATTATTTTACATGAAAAATAAACTTATATAATTTCATATTTAGATTTTATAAAATGCTGAAAATTTTGATTCGTTAGATTGTATATTCAGTTTTTTTTTTCATGCTCTTCACAAGTGATAACAAATTTCATATAATTAAGTCTATATTATATATTTAAAATTCTACAATAATTTGTCATGTTTCACAAAAATACAATGGACGTGAATTCAGATCGAATGACCCAAGCTCCACTCGGACGACCCAAAATTGCACTTGGTTGTTTCCTCTAATGCACTTTTCATAACACTTTTGGGCTGATCATATCATGGGTTGCTTCTTTTTTAGGTCCAACAAAAGTTATCCTAGTCCATACATAATGATGATTAAGTGGAGAATAATATGTTTAGGGATGGCAACGGGTGCCCGCGGGTGCGGGTTTTATACTACCCAAACCCGCACCCGAAATTACCACCCGAACCCGAACCCAAACCCAAAAACTATTCGGGTGACAAAATAACACCCACGCCCACACCCGTTGGGTTCGGGTTTTTTCACCCAAACCCAAACCCGCAACAAAATACATAAAATATATTTTTCCTATAATTTTCTTACAAATTTCCACACAAAAAAATAATATTATATATATAATATTATATATATATATATTATATATATAATATATTATATAATATATATATATATATATATATATATATATATATATATTATATAATATATATATATATATATATATATATATATTATATAATATATATATATAAACATATAATATATATATATATATATATAATATATTATATAATATATATATATATATATATATATATATATATATATATATATATATATTCGGGTGTGATTTCGGGTTTCGGGCGCGGGTTTCACACTACCCAAACCCGCACCCGAAATATCGGGTGGCACCCGAACCCAAACTCAAACCCAGTCAATTCGGGTTTTCACCCGTTGACTCGGGTTCGGGTGCGGGTGGACCCCGTGGGTTTGGGTCTGTTTGCCATCCCTAAATATGTTGTTATGTTGAGATGTATAAGTATTTTATGATTCTTGTAGATGATGAAATGTTGTGGTTTCAACCTATACTGAAAATAGTACTTCTAATGATAGGGTATTTTACATGGAGATTATTATGCCACCATAAAAGTAGTATCTGACAAGTCTAAGTGAAGTGAAAAAGTAATTCTAACCAAGTCATATATTTTGTCTCAGGTTGATTAGGGGTTTATGAAGACAGGGAAAACTTAATGAAATAAGGTCACCCGACTTGTGTTAGTCCACTCACATTGTGACATAGTACTATCGACCTCCTAACCAAGTACTTCAGATTATAATGGAAGCAAAGAAACAGAAGTAACTAGTATGGTGCAATATCAAATAAAGAGAAATATCACGTTAGATGTGATACAATATCATTAAAGAGCAGTGATCATGTGATGCAGTATCACTTGAAATAAGCATACTCATAATTGAATAATGGGATGTAATACAATATCGCTTGAAATAAGTATTACACAACAACAATATAAGTTGGGAGAAACACATTTGTATTTGTGTTATAGGTCTAATGAAATATCACTAAGAAGAGTACTACATAGTAAAATATTATAGAGAAAAGTAGGGATGGCAATTGGATCAGTTTTCATTGAGTACCCGCAAAAGTTACTAATAATGGGTAGGATAAAGTCCGCAAAATGGGAACGGGCACGAGCAATTACCCACAAAAATAAACGGGTATGAGTCCAGGTACGGGTACCTTAGTACTAACCCCACCTCATATATATATATATATATATATATATATATATATATATATATATATATATATATATATATATATATTATATTTTATTAGAGTGAAGACTCATTTTGATCCCTCCCAGAAACTAGAGAACCCAAATTAATCCTCCACAAAAAAAGGACTCGATTTAATCTCTTACAAAATTTAACCGGCTCTTTTAGAAGGAATCAAACTCATGACCTTTAAAACATATTTTATGCCTTAACTAGTAGACCAATATTCATGACCTTTAAAACATATTTTATGCCTTAACTAGTAGACCAATATACATTTGTGACAAATAATTCTTCTAATCTATAATAATATTAAATAATTTTGAATTTAAATATAAAATTTATATCCATATGGTGACAAACCCAAGTCCCTTCAAATTAAATGGTAATCACTATATGAAAAGTAATCTAAAAGGGGGTGAATGAAATATATTAATCAATATTAGTGGATTTTTCTCAATTATGAATTTAGCAATGTTGTTCTTATTTTTCTGAAACTGTTATGAATGTTAAAGCGTTGAAAATAAATGTAGAAAAATAAAGAACATCAAGATATATCTTGGTTCCTCTTTTCAAACAAGGGTACTTCAGTCCCCTCACACACTGTGAGAGATTTCACTGTCTCGGGTACGTTACAATCGATCCACCTCACTCTCTTAACTTTCTAACACAATCACAAAGGCATATCATCTTTTGATTTTACAACACACAAGAAAAACACACCACTTTCACCTGAATACAGTGATCACTTACACTTAGTGAATAAAACAAAATTTGAATAATAGATTTGTACATGCTACTGCACCTGTATCAAACTTTATACAGAGAATGACCTTCTCTTCCAATGATCAATTCAAATGAATATAAGTTAGATTGCTCATGAATTTTTCTCAACTATGATGTGAAAGTTATGTAGAAAAAGTTTTCCTGTTATAAATTTAAATAGTTTGTCCCTCTATTTTAAATTTAAACAATTTTCTAAAACTAACGATGTTTTTGTTGTTAAAATGACAAGTTACTTGTTAAACATGACAAATCATTGTATATAAATGTGTTATTGAACTTTGTAGGTCAAAATGTTTGTTAAAAGGTCATGTGTTTAATATTACAACAAATCATGAAAACTATCTATCACTAATGTACATTGCTCTAGTGGTAAAGACATATAATGTGGCTTAAAGGTCTTGGGTTTAATTCTTTTTGAGAACCAATTTTGGCTTTTTTTTAATATTTTTAAATTTGAATTAAACAATTTAGTATTTAAAAAATAAAAAATAAAATCCAAGCACCCAGTTGAATTTTATAAGGGATTAAATCGGTTCCTTTTTTTGTGTGGAGTTAATTTGGGACCAAAATGGATCTTCACTCTTTTTAGGCAAAATTATACCCAGGGTCTTTTAAGTTATTTTATTGTAACAAGTTGGTCCTTGATGTTTTTTTCGCTACAAGTTGGTCCTTTATGTTAACTAACGTCTGCACAGTTAACCTTTTTCATAAACTTCGTTCCAAAAAAACCGAAGTGACACTTATGGTGTTGATGTATCACTTAACATACGTTAGAGACCAACATTGAATCCTATAATAAAATTTTCAGAATTTTTTAGAGCATAAAAATATTTTTAAACTAATTAAAATGCACACAAAAGAAATAAATTAAATAAAAATAATAAAACAGAAAATAAAATTCTCAGAAAATTACACAAAGTGTAAAATGAGAAGAAATATTTTTAGGAATTTTTTCATAATTTTTGGACCAACAATGAGTTTAATATGAATTTTAAAAGTTAAAAACGAAATAAAATAAAATTAATAAAACAGAAAATAGGTCAACGATGCATACATTAGTTAACATAAAGGACTAACTTATAGCAAAAAAATATATAAATGACCAACTTGTTACAATAAAATAACTTAAAGGACCCTGGGTATAATGTTGCCCTCTTTTTATTATTATAGACACATGTATACTTATCAATTTTATTAAATACATCACTATTAAACATTTAAACTTGTATCCATTTTAATATATGTGTTTATTTTTTCTTAACTCAACAATAACATCCTTCTGTCAAAAAAAAAAAAAACTCAACAATAACATCCTCGATTTTTTTTAAATGTTATTAAAACCATAAAAAGACATGATATTTTTTGAAAGCAAAGCAGAAAAATTACATTAGAAAAAAAAAAGAGTATATGATACAAGCAAGCACACAAGAGGTCCACTAAAAGCACAAACAACAACAAACAAAAAATAAACAAGAGAAAAACAACCAACACCTAAACCTTAAAAAACAAAAACACAAGACAACCCCCAGTTGATAGAAAAGCCACCCAAACACAAAAGGAATGTCACCTCTAAAAAGAGCAGGCTGAAGAGAGACAAACACGACCACTTGAAACACAAATAGGGCAGTTGGCTACCCAATCTACCCCTAAGATGGCAAACACCATAAGGTATGAGTACCCAATCGATAATTTTTTTATTAGAAATGTTGGTAATCGAGTGGTTCCATCCCCCTCCTGATCGCCCCTGCGGGGATCGAACCGTGGTCCTTTGGGGGTGGAAATAGGCCAGGCCGATAACAGGGGCCTACAGGCTAGCCTACACAGGCTCATGGCAGATCATGCATTATTTTTAAAAAGAAAAGGCCTAGGTTTTTGATAAGTCTATTTAGTTAAAAAGTATAGGCCTAGGGGTGGCAAAACGGGCCGCCCGCCCTGCCCGCCGCCCGCCCCGCCTTATGCCCGCCAAAAAACGAGCGGGGCGGGCATGCCCGCCAAGTAAAATGGGCATAAAAGTCATGCCCGCCCCGCCAAGATGGCGGGTTGGCGGGCGGCGGGCTTGCCCGCTTATTTTTATTTATATTTTTTTTAATAGATTGATAGGCTTTTTTTACCTTTTAATTAAACTTTTCACATATTTTTTAAAACAATTTTTTATAAAAGTAATTTTTTAACAAATTTACTCAAAAAAATATTACATATATTTATAAATAAATGTATAAAATAAACCATCAAGAATTGCAATTACTAGAATTAACTAAAAAAAGAGTGAGTTTTGGAGGAAGAGCGGACTTTGGCGAGCGGCGGGCTTTGGCGGGGCGGGTATGGCGGGCGGCGGGTTTTGGCGGGGCGGGCTTTGGCGAGTTGCGAGCCTAAAATCTCAACCCAACCCGCCACTTTTTGGCGGGTGCGCGGGCGGCCCGACGGGCCCCGGCCCGTTTTGCCACCCCTATATAGGCCTAAGCCTATCAAGCTGGCCTATTTAAATATATATGAATATTTTTTGTATTATTGTTATGTTATGTTTTGTACTTTGAATTAAAATACATGAATAAAACTTGATTATTTTGAAGAACTTGTGAAAATAAGATTAAAACACATAGTGAACATTATTTTCATAAGTTCTCTTAAACAAATAGTCTCATAGAACTTATGTTAATAGGTAAGTTAAAATAAGTAGATGCAAACAAATTTTTAGTCTCTTGATTTTTTTAGTTAGTTAGTTTATTTAAACATTATTTTAATTGCTTATTTACATATGTCTAAAACAAATAGGCTTTTATGTAGGCTAACTGGCTAATCAGGCCTTCGAAAAGACCAGGCTCGGGCTTAAAAATAAGCCTACGACAGACTACAGGCCAGACTTAGGCTTCGGTTTTTTTCACAGGTCAGACTCAATTTTGGCAAAGCCTAACTCGACCCAACCTATTTCCACCCCTTCCTACCAAGTTCAACGCCGATCACCACTGAACCAACTAACGATTGGCACCAACTAAGTATTGGTGCTAAGTTAGTTTGATATGAATTATGTTGATATATAATGTTGATAATTAATATTAAATGTGGTTTTATATGAAACTAGATTAGAAATTACTAAATCCCTTTTCACTAATACCTAAAAAAAGAGATAAGAGATCTTTGTGCGACACCTCTCGTTTTAGAGAATGAACCTTATGGGTTTTCCATTAAAAAATAGGGTTAAATATGTTTTTAGTCCTTATAAATATGACAACTTTCAATTTTAGTCCCTACAAAATTTTTCTTCAAACAATGATCCTCACAATATTTTCCGTCTCTATTTTTGGTCCCTCCCGTTAGATTCCACTAACGGAGGCTTATGTGGCACGCCACGTCAGTTAAAGTCAAAACTAAAGAAAAGGATACAGATTGCGGGGGTTTTAAACCCCCTTTAAATAACTTAAAAATGATAATTTTTCACAACCAATTTTACAAGGAAAATATTCAAAACTACATAATCTCTACTTTTGAGGATGATTGTACATGCCTTCAACCTCACAAACACCTAATACTAAAACTTTGTTGATTAGTCTTACAATAACTTAGGTTTGCAACATCTTAGACATCCTCACATGACTTCATTACCTTAAATATTCACTCAACCTGCACCTCTAAAACTGTCATGCCATGGAAGTCTTTCGATGGTTTACAACATCTTTGTTATTGCTACCATTCTTTTTTTCTTCATTCTTCTCCATAAAGATTACCATCTTAATTCCTTCTTTGTTTTTCCTTTCTTTCTTCCCACCATAAATGACATTAACAACACAACACAAGTAATAGTTAAACCTCATCATCATCAGTTACTTGCTAACTCTGCATATAAAACAAACAATAGCATTAATGTATTACAAGTAATCATGAAGAAAAATTTTTACTCAAATTTTTGTTTATTCAGCTTTTTTCTCTGACTAAAGTTTCTATTCCTTCATTTTTGTTACATGCAGGAAAATATGACTAGCTTGAATAGAAAATTAGAATATTCTTATTTTCATATAATATTAACAAAGTTTCTGGTTTGGCTTGGATCACTTGGTAGTGTATGTCAGCAAGCAAAATTGATAGAAATCGTCATTATGTGTAATATATGATAAAAAGTTACTCACTCTTAAATTAAGTATAATATGTTTACCATACAATAACTTGATTTACATTTACAAATTGTAGTTTCATCATCAATTAAAAAAACTGTCAACAATTATTCATAGAGAAAAACACATGAAATCCACACGACACTCTGTCAACAACAAGAAAAAAGTCTCAGTCACAAAAAAAATCCAACTTCTCCAAAGCATCACTATCGTTACTAACCTCCAATAAAGAAAAACATTATCGAATTGTTGCACTGCACACACATGTAATTACAGTGTAACTGATGCACAGGTCACCTTTGGGACCGTTGTTTATTCTTACTTATTAATCTTAGTTAAGTAATTAGCCTAGTACAAATGAGACCTGCTAGGATGTTTGATAAAGATAAGATAATAGTTACTGAAAGTTTTTCCAATCAACTGTTTGATTAATTGCTTGTGAAAAATTATTGTTTTTTTAAGTTATTTAAAGGGGGTTTAAAATCCCTGCAATCTGTCTCTTTTTTCTTTAGTATTGACTTCAATTGACGTGACGTGACACGTGGCATGCCACGTAAGCCTCCGTTAGTGGAATCTAACGGGAGGGAGAAAAAATAGAGACGGAAAATATTGCGAGGACCATTGTTTGAAGAAAATTTTTATAGGGACTAAAATTGAAGATTGTCATATCTATAGGGATAAAAAACATATTTAACCCAAAAAAATAAAATATTTTTTAGTGGAGAATAGCTTTGATCCGTATACAAAATTGAGGATTAAATCGAATTTATGCAAAATCTGAAGAATAAAGGACTAGTCCCTAGTATTATTTTTTCTCCAACATATTAATTTAAAGAAAAATACTACCTCCAATTTTTTTCTTTTGCTACATATTAATTGACTCTGAAATAATACAACTATATTCTGAAAAGTTTATACCATGGAGAAATTCTATATGATGCTACAAAATCATTTTAGGTGTCAAAGTTGTTAATCGATCCGCTAGGATTTTGTTAATAATTTTAAACCAAAATTTTTGCTATAGAATTTTATATGCACCTGAATTTTTTTGGAATCAACACAATCATATTAAAATTAAGAATCTAAAAAATCAAACATTGTCCGAAAATAGACAAACAAGTTGAAACACATCTAAATCATCAATATCTAAAAAGGAATGATAAAAATAACCACCATAAGTCCATAAACATTTGGATCAGGAAGACAGATAAACTCATAAGACCAATTCTTCACAGAGATGAATTTTCAAAAGTATGCCGACGACAAACCGATAATGTAATGATAAATTAGATTGAGCGAGTTATGTCCCAAAAGCGTGTATGTATGTAAACGTGTAAGACCAATCCTTAAGAGAAATGAGTTCTAAAAAGTAGATCGGAAGAAAAATCCATAAGACTTAACCTTAAGGGACTTAGCTTTCCAAAAGCAGATAGGCAGGTATAAGATCAATCCTTGAGGGATTTATTTCCCAAAAGTAAGTCTTCAGGTAAACCTGGAAGACTTAACCTTAAGGGTAGCATTTTAATAAGTCTCCATGATACGTGACTTGAGTAATTAATAATACATTTGTATATGCATTTGTATTATGTGTGTCATGAGGTAAATTGGATAAGGTGAGGAGTCTTAGAATAATAATTTAGGTTGATTCCCGTGATCAAGAGGACTCTTAAGACATGAGACCTCCACATAGATAAGTTGTATCTAGCCCTAAGTTTAATAATTCAGGTGAATCTTCGACAACTAAAGGTAAAGGAAATATGGTGTGATGACACTTCTGGAGGATTTTTACCTTATCTTAGTCTGTTTTGGTTTCCATTATATTGTGATGACTCTGTGTTACTATTGTACTATTTTGGCTTACTTTGTATTTGTATGTGAGATCTATGCAATTATTGTAACGGTGAAATTGGTGAGACTAAAGTCATGGAAAGACTTATCTCATTTTAAACAGAGTCGCCACCGCGCTTTATTGTTTCCAAAAAGGAATGGGAGAAAGAACGAATAAAATTCACAAAAGTTTTTAAAATTAAAAGTAATAAACTTAGAAGAGATTTGGGTAAGGGGGTTTGTTATACAAGGGGAAGGTTTTAAACACCCCTCATATCCATGGTACTCCATGGGAACCTCTTTGAAAATGTTATTATTTTTGTGTACATCTTTTGAAAAAAAAACATATGTGAATTTGTTGAAAAAGAGTGTGGGGATGGGAAAATAAGTTTTTAAAAGTGAGCTCGATAAGACATCCCATCTTAGGCCTACATACCCCTTTAACAATAGGGAAGTCAGAGCTTTTGTAGCTCCTCTTAAAAGGAAAATAAAAGGGCCAAAGCGGCCAAAATCTTTTTGGGTGTTGAGTTTTAACAAAACAAGGTCAATGGACTAAGAGTAGTTTCACCGGGAATAATTCTTCTCTTAATGCCAAGGTTTAAAAAAGGGGGGTTGGTTGAGTTTTAACAAAACAAGGTCAATGGACTAAGAGTAGTTTCACTGGGAATAATTCTTCTCTTAATGCCAAGGTTTAAAAAAAGGGGGTTGGTTGAGTTTTAACAAAACAAGGTCAATGGACTACAAGTAGTTTCACCGGGAATAATTATCCTCTTAGTACCAAGGTTTTAAAGAAGGAATTGGTGAACAAAGTATATACAATGATAATACGAGGATAAAATCAACAAGTGCAAGTACATGAACAAAAGACAATAGTCAAGGTAAACAAATCACATTTAACATGGATAAGCAAAGGTCAAGAAGTTTTTGAATTAAGGTTTGAAATTAGGGTTTTTGAAATCACACATAAACCTAATTGATTTTTTTAATGACTAAATACCAAATTCTAAAAGAGAATTGGTCTAAGGGTACATGGTATAGTCAAGGGAATACTAACCTAACCCTAAACAAATATTCACAAAAAGATACAAAGTTAATTTGAAGAATATAATCAAAAGAAAATGATTTTTGGTTGATTTTTAATACATAAAAGGACATGTTTATGATTAATTTTTAAATGATAAAATATTAAATATTTTTGAGTTTTTTTTATACATGATATGAAAATACACAAGTTAAATAAACTACACAAAAAAGACCAAAGCCAAAAAGATTGTTTTTTCTATTTTTTTATGATTTTTCAAAGTTAAGTAAAAAAACAAAGGAAATATGTGCTAAAAAATAAGGTTTTGTTGCTGATGGGGTGGGTTTGAACCCACGCCCTTCACATTGAAGCTCTTAGCCACTGGGCCAGATGCTTGCTTTGACCATGAGGCCCAAACGGTTCAATATGTCTGAAAATAAGTTCTGAATGGAAAAAGAGAAAAATAAAACACCAAAATGCAAAAGGGGTGGATCGAACCCACGTCCTTTGAAAGGAGAGGGTGCTGTAACGATGTAGTCATTATAGAAATGGAAACTAATAAATACTATATTTAAACAAAGACCCAGAAATTCAAATGATGAACTTCATCTTCTTTGTTGCTACTGTTACCGTAACATTTTTTTTTCAAAAATGGCCAAATTACAAAATCATCAAATCTTAACCAAATTGAAAGATATAAAAACCAAACTTACTTATTTTTTTCGAGAGGAATTCAAATTCATAACTACTTTTAATTTATTTTCACTATAACTCATGAATTTTTGGAAAATGCTCAAGAACCTTAAAATCGAGTTTTCAAATTAAATTCTCAAGACAAACAATTAGGCCCTAAAACCTTAGGGCTATTATTCCCGACATTTTCTGAGTAGATTGGTAACAAGTTTTGCAGGGAATGATGCTTCTAACCAAGAGTTCAAAGTTTGAGTTTTTACCTCTAAAAATGGAGGTCGTGAGCTTGCTTGGAGCTGTTACAGAAGCGTGGTAATGATCAGGAAAGCTTCCTTGATGTCCAGGGATGGTGTTTGAATGCTTAGAATGCTTTGATCACCTCTGCAACTTCAAACCTGATAGCACCTACAAAGTGAAATTTTTTGAAAAGCAACAATGGAATACAAGTGTTACAGATGTTAATGAATGCCCTGGACAGCTTCTATATGATATATGGAAGGTGTTTGGATGATTTGTTTGAACAATATGCTTAAGGAATGAAGTTTGGAAGGATAAGGCCTTTATGGAGCTTTAATGGAGGTGAAAATGGTGTTTTTGAGTTTGGAGTGTTTAGGAAGTGTATGGAAGTGGTAGATAGCTCATAAATGATGTTTAGAAGTTGTTGGAATGCTTGGTTTGCACCCAGAACTTTTGTAACTAAAAAAGGCTAGCAAATTGCAAATGACACAAAAAATGAATTTTTGGAAATGAGGGTGACTTTGAGAATTTTTGTGTGTTTGGTTTCATAAGAAAATTCCTATATTTATAGGCATAATTTGTAGTTTGTGGAGGGAAAAATACGATCAAAAGAAGTTCACATGTGATACTTGTACCATTTTGCTTCTTCATGAAGAAACATGAAAGTTATGGTTCCCATGGTGAAGTACAAGTCCAAGCATGCTTGTAATGACTTTTCTCTGCATCATAAGAGCTTACTTGTGGTGTTTGGATTGCTTTTGGTGCAGAAGAGACATGGGAGAGGCTCAAGGATACTTCCATAAAGTAATCCAAACACCACAAGTGGTGACTTCCATAAGCATACAAGTAATCCATTCTTGTAAAGTCACTTAGTGGAAGTCACCACTTTATGCTTGAAATGGAATGAAACTTTGGACAATGCTTAAAACACATGGATCATAGCTCAAAAGAAAGTGAAATTATCTGAGTTTGGTGCCTTGAACAAGTTAAAGGGGCTGCAAGAAAGAAATCTTTGCATTTGGAGTAGAGTTGGTTCATAACTTCTTCATGTTCATGGAGTTTTTCAAGTGTTAAGGAGCCTTCTTCACAAAATCATATCTCATAACTCAAGTGATGAAAAATCATGCTAATTTTCTCTTTGGAAATCCCTTGCTACATACTTCAAATCACTTGTTAAAAGTTTTCTCAAACTCTTTTGGGATCATTGAGAAAAATGGCCATAAAGTTAAGGAAAAACAAGGTGAAAACACTTAGATATTTTGTAAGTCTTTTGAACATAAACCTTCTTAATCCAAAATCTCTTAAAATAATCACTTTTAGCCAAAAATTCCAATGTGATAAGTTGTTTGGTTTGTCAAGATCTACAACGTTCATGTTGGGATATTTTTTAGTGTGTAAGCAAAATTTGGAGATCCATGAATTAGGTTAAAATACACTTAAAAACCCTAATTTGACTTTTTGTTGACTTTTTGATTCTTGATGAATTTTTTGAATTTTCTTTGATCAAATGTCTTAAATATCCATATTATGATGATTTTGATCCTTAAAAGTCCATGGTTGACTATTTTTCTCAAAAGTCAAAGGTTGACTTGCACAATTGACTTTTTCCAAATGAACTACAGTTTTGTGATTTTCAAATGAATCAAGTTCTTCTCTTCAAATGAATGATATGGATGGACTATAATGTTGATTTGGATGCCCTTGAATCATATTTTGAGTCTTGGAACCATCTCCTGATTAAAAGTCAACCCTCTAGTGAAATTAGGTCAAAAACCCTAATTTGGGGCCTCATGCGATCTTGAGAGTTGCTGATCTTGAATTGGACTATCCTTGGACCTTGATTTTGATGAGAGAGTCATTTGAAAATTTGATAATGTTTGAACTTCCTTGTGGGCCTCAAAACCCTAATTTGCTCAGTCTCCTCTTGACCAGTCTCTTGTCTTAGAACACAAGCAACAAACAATATTTTTTTTGGTATTTTGGTTAGCAAATGATGTATGCATGATGTTGATGATAATGATGATGATCCTACTTATTTGAAATGGGGTGGGATCTCAGTGGTCAAAAATTGGGGTACAACAATCATGTAACATTATTTTTATTGTATTTTGTTTCTGTACCATAAACTAACAACTTAATTATGTTATTCTAGACACACATATTTTGGGTCATTACAGTTACAAGATCATATATTAAGAAATAGTGAGATATATGGTATATTGGTATAGACTCTGATTTTTGACATCGTTTTAGATGGCCTTAGTGGTAAGATTTTTGACTTTAAATGTTTTAGCGAGTGCTCTTTTTAGTAAAAGTGTTCAAGACGTAGAAGTAAAGTTTGACATAACCACAAGGCACAAATACATTTTTGGTTGTTTATAATTAGTAGATGCTAGTAATTTTGTCATATATATTCTTATTGATGTGATAGGCTAACATTTGTCACTCATATATAGGGGTTAGAATAGACTGGGCCGAGTTAGGCTTTATCAACCTAAGCATTTCCTCAAGCTCTGCATAAGTTTATTTTTAGGCTCGAGTCGAGCCTTTTTAAAGTTATGATTAGTCTGTTAGCCTACTTAAAAAAATATTTTACTTTAGCATATGTAAATAAGCAATTTAATTGATGTTTATATAGAGTAAAAAAATAATCACAAAAGACAAAATTAAAATGCAGTCAAGCACAAATCCAAAATTAAATAATCATTTTGAGGATTGCTTTCCTTACCACAAAAATAACAAAAATACAAATTTTGATTATTGATTTTCTTATTATTAATTGTTACAGAGAGGATTGTATCTTCAAAATGATCATAAAAAGACAGTTAAAATACCAATCGTTAGTTGGTCCAGTGGTGATTGGCGCTGGACTTGGTAGGGAGAACCACGGTTCGATCCCCCGCAACTGCGATAAAAAAAAGACAGTTAAAATTTATTTAAAGGAATTTCAACAAAAAATTTCATAAAAAATTTTCAAACTAAAAAAAGTATATTTTAATTAAATTATAAAAGGAAAATTTAGATAAAAATCAAAGATATAATTGGAATTTAGATAATGCTGCATATTAAAATAGTAACTTTTAATGTTTTTTATATAATTGGAATTTATCGATTGTAATAAACGGCCATTATTACCGCTATCAAAGAGTTTTTCTCTTCTTTTGAAGTTTAAAAGCTCATATTTATTCCATGTTTTTAACTTCTTTTTAATTTCCTTTTCTTCTTTAGGTTGTAGGTCTATGGAGAAGATGAAAAAAGTTAAAAAATATCGATAATTTTTTAATATCTTTTTCAATTCTTTTGTTTTTTATTAATTTCTCTCTTATGTTTCACAATTTATTGTATATATTTTTTAAATTTCGTAATTTTTTTAATGTTGCTAAACATTTAGATTGAGATGTTTCACAGTTTGTTGTATATACATTTGAAATGAGTTACTTAATTATAAAATAAATAATGATCGTATAAACTCAATTGTATTAAATAACTATACAAAAAAAGAACATGTGAGATGGAGAAATAAAATTTGACATTAAAAAAATAAGAATTTTGTCTTTCAAATAAAGATAATTGTTAATTAAAAATAAAATAGGTATCAACTATATATCAAAACACAAAATTTAGTCTCAACAGAAAACATTATTATTTTATGGTTATTAAAAAATTGTTCATAGTTATTAAAAAAATTCATAATTATAAATTAACAAATTATTTTATAAAATTAAATATTATTGTGTTGATAATGACTCGTTAGTTGTTTGAACAATTTCATAAAATAATTTGTTAATTTTATAAATATGAATTATTTTTTAATTACTATAAATAATTTCTTAATAACCATAAAATAATTACGTTTTCTGCTGAGACAAAATTTTGTGTTTGAAAATTTAAAATTTTTTTTGTGTTCCTTTTTATTTTAATAATAAGGGAAAAAAAATAAAGTGAAAAAAAATTAAAAATGAAAGTGAGAAAATGTGGGGGGAAAAATGAAAGAGATTTAAATTTTGAATTAAAAGTTGAAGTTAAAAAATAAATGATTGGAATGAGGTCTTGTGTCAATTTGTGGTGAATTATATTGCAAAAAGTTAAGATATTAATTATTTATTTTTTTAAACTTTTGTTAGTGCAAATTAATATAAAAAAAGAATAATTTAAATAGTATGATGGTAGTTAATTTTAATAAATAGATAATTGATTGCCAGCGTGACGAATAATAGTGCGAATAAGTTAGGTTAGCTATCCACTAGGAGTGTTCAAATCCAAAACAATCCAAATAAAAACTGCAAACTGATCTAAAAGATCCGCACCACACGGTCTAGTTACATCATACTCAAGTAAATATTTTTTTAAAGATAGAGAAGATTAAAAATTTTCAGAATATTAATTAGCTAAAAAATCAAGTTACTAACAATAACAATTTTTTTAAGCCTATAAGAATGATATAGTCAATTTAACATACCTATGTCTTATTTTTTTTAATCAGTTCAGATTTATATATCTTATAAAACCTAGTTGGCTCCAACTTAATTATTCTATATTTTAGTATTGATCTCTTCATTTGCAGTGAATACGACTTTACTCCAGAAAATTCCAACCATATATTTATAATACAGCGTGAATGGGCACAAAAAAGTTCCAACTATTTAGTCATCACAGCATGATACTTTACAAAATATGATTGGTTAAGTTTATTCTTGAAAAGCCAAAATTATTCGTGATTATATTAAAACTAGAATTTTTTTTAGTCAAATTCAACTTAATTTATTGCATATTCAAATTAAGCCAGCGAATAAAAAACATTAGCTGAGCCAGTCCTTTTCTTTATTTATTAGTTTAATGTATGATTTGTAGCACAAACTCTAAAGAACTTGACTTAGAACAAATATAAATGTGCAAAAATTATGCATTTATAATACAACAGAAGTCATTTTATTTATGAAAACGGCTCTTCATCAAAGGTCACTCAACATATATTAGACATAAATTTAGATAGATTTGGGAAATATGGTGTAGGTGTTATATGGTTGACAATTCGCGGTGTATATGAAAAGCATAGAAATGACATTGTTTTTAATAGTGCAGAATGCGGTATCGACAAACTATTTTTTATGATTCTTTGGTTCTCTTGGTGGTTGCTCGCAATAGACTCGAAGGATAGAATTATATGTAATTTTTACGAGTGGTTTAAAAATCCGGTGCTGTCTTTGATTACATTGATTTTTCAAGTTCTTTGTAATGTTTCTATCTTGTAAGAGTTGGAATACCCCTAATACTCCTTTCTCCTAATTCAAGAGTTGCTTATTAAAAGAAACAACATAAATTTAGATAGATTTATTATCATCTTAAAATTAGAAGATCTAATTGTAAAGTTAAAGATGCCATTTTTTTATAAAAAATTTAGACTCTATTTTTGAATGTTCACAACAATAGTAGACCCGATGTACATTATTATTTGCAATCTTGTTGCCAATAAAAAAACAAATGATACATGAGAAGATTGTTAGCGACTAGCTAACATTCAACCACAAATTATTGAAAGGAAAGACAAACATGATAGTGCAAATGATTCAAGTACATAATATATTATTTAGAATTTGGCAGCAAGTATCCTAATAAAGTAATTACATCATCATCAAAAGTTAATTATGCAGATCCAAAAAAAAAAAAAGGACTCGGTACTATTATAAAATCTTTACATCATTGTGTTAAAAGCACAAAATAGTCAAAATGAACAAAGTATTATTACAAAGTCATTACTTTGGGAGAAAATCTCAATGACAAAATAAAATGATGAATAACAGAAAGATGGGGAGAATAAGAGAATTACAAAGAATTACGGAGAAAATATAGTTGCTATTTTTTTAATGACCTAACAAGGGTATTTATACCGAAATACACAATTTAGTTAATCAACTAAAAAAGAAAACAAACTTTACAACCTTGTAATCAGTTATTGACTTCAGGGCGGTAACTGATTGCACTAAATCTGTAATCGATTACAAGATGCTTTTAATTGATTCTAACTATTATTGAAGGGGTGGTAACCAGTTACACTTCTACTGTAACCGGTTACACTAACTTGAATACATTATTTTCACAACACACCACTTCAACTCAAGTCCTCTAAGTCTTCCATACTCATTTGATTCTTCAACCTTTTGAACACCTCATTACTTACTCCTTTGGTTAGCAAATCGGTCACTTGATCTTCGCTTTTACAATACCTCAACTTCAATTTTCTTTCACTTATAAGCTCTCTCAAGTAGTGAAATTTCATCTCTATATGCTTGCTTCTTCCATGTGCAATGTGATTCTTTGCAAGGTTTATAGCAAAAACATCGTCTATCACAATGTCACAACTTCATACTCTTCACTGCACAATTCCTTCATCAAATTCATCAACCATACAACTTGACACATACACTTATACGCTGCAATGTATTCAACCTTGCAAGAAGAGAGCACCATAAATGGTTTCTTCTTAGAACACAAAGAGATTAGTGTTTATCCAAACATAAAGATGTATCCAACAGTGAATTTTTTGTCATCTTTGTCTCCACACCAGTTTGAGTCGGTATAACCGAGTAATTTACAGCTTCTACCTTTATTTATTGTGGAAAATAGATTTCTACAGCCAAACAAACCTTTGACATATCTCAAAATTATCTTGATTGTTGCCAAGTGTGATGTGTTTGACTTTCCCATAAATCTTCTCACTATACCAACAATATATGCCAAGTCCGGTCTCGTATTACACACATACCACAATGATCCAACTAGCCTCCTGCATTGTGTTAGATTAATATCCTACTTGTCTTCATTCTTTGACAGTTGCAATCTTGGATTTATAGGGGTAATTGCCACATTACAATGCTCTTTTTCAAACTTCTTCAATATCTCAAAAGCATACCTCCTTTGATGCACGAGCAATCCTTTTTCGAACTTATGAAACTCAATACCAAGGAAATATGTCATGAGACCAAGGTCGATCATTTCAAACTCCTTCATTAAGTCACCCTTGAATTCAGTAATGTAACTTTCATTGGTGTCTGTAATCAGTAAATCATCAACATAGAGACATAGGATAATCACTCATTTGCTTGTATCTTTGTTTACATACACACCATGTTCGAATATGCATTTATCAAAGCCTATCTCCTTTAGAAACCCACCAATTCTTTTGTTCCAAGCTCTTGGTGCTTGCTTCAACCCATACATGCCTTCTTCAATCTATAGAACTTGGATTCCTGATTTTCACAAAAAAAAATCAGGTGGTTGTGCCACATACACTTTCTCTTCTAAAAGATCATTTGAAAACACATATTTGACATCCATTTGATAATGGACCAATGAGTTATTATTTGCAATACCTACAACTAGCATAATGGTTTCAATCCTAGCCACCGGTGTAAATATTTCTTCAAAGTCTATGCCTTCTATTTGTAATGTAACTAATTGAGCCTTATGCTTGATTATTTCACCTTTGGGATATGCCTTCATTGTGTACACCCATCTAACACCAATTGACTTCTTTCCTTGAGGTGGATCAACTAGTTTCCATATCTTATTTTTTTTCAATTGACTCTAGCTCCTCTTTCATTGCACATATCCACTCTGGATCACTCAAGGCCTCCTTCGTTTTCATCAATTCAAATTCAGCCATGAGCTCAAAATGGACGATATCACCACTGTTGTTTACTTCATTATCCGGGAACAACTCACAATATTCTTGTAATCTTGCGGGCATGCCTCGTTCTTCTCACATTTTCTCAACTTGAACTTCACCGACTGCATTTTTAAACACTGCAAAAACAATTCCAAAACTATTGTAATTAAATCCAGCATGCTTCCAGTCCCTCAATTCCTAAAAAATAATGTCCCTACTGATTATGATTCTTTTGTTACACCTTTGAAAACACATTATTTTACAACAAAGCACAAGAAGTGCCCAAAACAAGGTAAATAAAAACAAAAGTACGAACAAAGAAAACAACAACAAAACAACAAGAAAGCCACAAAAAAAGGAAACACTCAGAAATAAACCTCAATTACTAAAGAACCATCTCGCTACTAACATGCTAGATCTCAAATCAGCCAAATCCACCATCAATATATCAAGTCCAACAAAAGAGGAGTAGAGAATCCCCCACCACACAATGGATTAAGGCAAACACTTAATCCGCTAAGGAAGAAGTTTAATCGAGGTTTTGTTGTTTGAATCTTTGGTGGATTGATCACTCCCTTAGGTTTAGGCAAGTTTTTGTTTCGATTAGCCTTAGGATATATCCCTTGTTTGTTAACCAAGCCACATTACAACCTTGAAAAGTCCTTGTGATTCTTGCTTTTGTATCTTCAATGTGATTTTTGGATGAATGCATAATCTAATCTTTTGTTTGCAAGATTGTTGGATGAGTGTTAAAAGTCCTTCACCTTTGTGTGTTCTTCATCCATTGGTGAATTTTTGCTAGGTGTGATTCATGACATGAGCATGTATTGTGTTAGAATGTTTTGTGTGCTTTTTGTACTTAGGATTAGTTTCATTTACATGTTGTCGTTGTAGGATAGTGGTAAGTATTTACTTTGTTTATACGTTTTTGTATTGAGCCATACATTTGTTTTTGGTTTTCAAAACTTGTTGATTCACAATTTTTTGGTTTATTACTTTTGATTCTTTGATTTATTTGACATTGTTTGAGGACAAACAAAGTTTCAAGTTGGGGAGAGTTTGATAAGTGTCAAAATGTACTTATTTTGTGTATGTAAATAGTGGCACTTATCGATACTTTTGTTAATACCATTTGAATAATTCCCCGTTTTGTGTATAAATACGTATACTTTGTGAATAATTGTATTTTCATATAATTTTATACCATTTGATAGATTTTCCTTTGTTTTTATAGGTATTCATGCTTATTGGAGCCTTGAGGAATAAAGTGTCAAAGGCACGGCTTCGATTTCACAATTTTGGTGAAAGCCCGCTTAGCCACCGTCAAGCGGACTTCCAAAGACTCAAAATAAGGATGACAAAAATCATCATTTTGGTTTCAATTCATTCATTATTGGATAGAGCATTGAATAAGCTTTCCAACGCTTCGAACCGGGCACAATTCGGAGTTACGGTTCTCGAGTTATGGCGAAAACAAAATCTGATTTTTAGCAGACTCCGCTAAGCGGAGGGGGTCTGCTGAGCGGAGCTCCAGCGGAGCAAATCAGCGTCTGGATGCAATTTTGAGTCCGCTGAGCGGAGGGGGTCCGCTAAGCGGACCTGCTAAGACAGCAGCTCGTTAAAAAGGGCCAAAATCACATTTTTAGGTCATGGGTTGGGTATTTTTGAGTCCCAACACCATCAACTTCATTCTTAGAGTAGAATTGGCTTAGAAAACAACTTCGGAGGTTGCATAAGGATGATCGGGGGTGGATTGAGCGTCGAACGGAGCTGACAAACCGGGAGATTTTCGGTTCATTTCTCTTCTTCTTTGTGTATTTCTCTTTGGTTGGGTTTGTTTGTATATTTACTTGAATCTTATGTATATTTACCGATTATAATGTTATATTTAACTTGCTTTACAAATCTGTGTTGATGTTATCATGGATTTTTGCTCTATGCTGGGGATTTGGGGTGCTTTAGAGATAAACTTCTTGAATCCTTATCTAGGATGATAATCTGTTGGTTCTGAACTCTAGAGATAGATTTAGAACTAGCATTCACCGTTTGTATCTGTTCTTAATGCTTTCGTGTTTGAGCGGCGCGCGAGAGATCGCCGTCGCGAGAATACGGATGTTCTCGCGACTTCGCGTTATAGATAACCTTAGTTGTGAGATGATCTCGTTTGTGCTCCAGAGATGGACGCTTATGTGAGAGATACGTGATGACATAGATGAGTATCATAGGTTGAGTATAACGGGTTGGTAAGTGTATGTTTGTGAAGAGTGAATATATTTACATTCCTGATAAGTTCTTTCTCTTCTAAGAATGTGTTTATTCTTTTCTTGTCTATATCTTTGTTTACTTTTTTCTCATTCAATTCAAAGTTCGAAACCATAGAAACTATTGAATGGCATCTCTCCATCTCTGTGGACGATAATTCCTGGATCAATATTTCCAAATCTTTTCTGTTGCTTGCCCTATGCTTGCTTCAACAGGAGTCCAACTACTCTAACTAAGGGGGAGGATTGACTCTGAATAGAAATCATGGTCATAGAAGAAGACCAAATCTCCCTCTAAATGAGGTAAGTAAAAGCCAATATAAAAGTATCATCATTAGCGTGCTTCCAAATTGACTTGTCTCTTTCTAAGGTAAGGGTAACATCTCTAAGCAAGATATGAAACTCGTCAAAAATAGGTAGCTTCGAGGAAGAATGTTCTCCTCCATCTAAAGTCCCAAGTTACGTTCCAATTGACAATCTTTCCAATCTCACTAAGCCTCCTTTCTAGCTTAAGAGTGATGGAGAATAAATCAGGAAATTTAAATTTTAAGGAGATGCTTCCTAATCAAGGATCTTCTTAAAAGGAAGTATACAAACTCGACCCCACTTTTCTAATAATACCTTCAAAAAATCAATCAAATCCACACTTCTCTTTTGTCTCAAGAAGAGATACCTCTTTTCACCAAGACGACGAAGAGCAGAAACACCTAACTCTACCTTTGTTATGGAAGGAGATAAAGATATCTCAATATCTAGATATCTAAATGTCTCTCTAGAGTCCTAAATCTCTTACAAACAACCTGCGTCTCCACTTTACCAGTGAGTAAATGAATATTTAAATGTCACCAATATACTTTTAAAATTTATTTTTGAATTTTGTTTTATGAAGATAATCATAGATGAAATATGTGTTTATTTTTCTTTCTTAATTATCTTTTGTCTCTATGCTTACAACACATTGGAACGAAAATTAGGAATCATTTAAAATATTAATATTGAAAAGAAAAAGCTAACGACCCTATACAAGAAAACATGAAATAAGAAATGAACAGATCGGTTATTTTACTCATATAAATTAAATTTACACGACATATAAACGTTTTTTTTAATATAAATATATAGTACAAAAATAATTTTGATTATTGAAATTAAATTAAAGTAGCACATTTTATCCTTTTATTATACAGATAAATTAAATTATGTAAATATTAAAAAAGGCTGATAGACACAAAAATGTCGATTTGAACGCTAGTAATAATAATGTAATGGAACTCTCTAACCTTTATCATTTTGAGATTTCACAATCCTACAAAGTTCAACCTTAAGGATGCAACATAGTCCACCCACTTAAGAGATATTTTAGTTCTTATCACAATTATATTTATATATGAGGAGAGATTAAATTACATCTGAAGAGTTACACCATGAGTTATATTTACTCGTAATTTCATTTCGAATAAATATGTTTTAAAATCAACCGTTAGATTGAAACATAATATCATATATATCAAGTTTGAGATTAATCTATAATAATTTACTATACGATCAAGATATCCAAAAATTAACGTTAAAATGAACTTTCATTATTTTTTATGTAATTCATTGGCATAGTAAATCATTATATATTAATCTCAAACTTTATAGATCTATATGATAATATATTTCAATCGAACAGTTGATTTTAAAAAATATTTATTCGAAATGAACTTATTGAGCAAGTGTAACTTGTGGTATAACTCTTCCGGTGTAATATGAGGATTGAGGAGGGATATTCTTACTCCAGAAGTAAGTTTAAAATAATTACTCTAAATTTTAACCCTTGATCTTCATTAATCTAACGGTTTTAGTCAATTTTTTATTTAGAAAAATATTTTGAAAACCAGCTAAAATCGTTGCCAATTAACTATTTAGTTAGTTAATCTAATTGTTTAATAACATGGTGGCGGTTTAGCTGTTAAATTTTTTTCTCACTTTGATTTACTGTTGTATTTATAATTTATTTTAATAATTTACTACTTTATTTATTTCATTTATAGTTTAATTTACTATTTTACTTCTAAACTTTTATGCTGGTTGATTTTTGATTCTACATACCATTACCATCCAAACAATAATATATATCTTTAAGTTATTAAACACTAAAGTATATAAAATATTATTTATTTTTTGAATTAATCAAATTTATTCAAAAAAATATATATAAAAAGTTATAGTATTTTTTTAACAATATTATATTATTTTTTAGTATTTTTCTCATTTTCTTTTTAATTTTTATGGCTATAACTCGCATCTATCGTCACAGTAAGCGAAACCACATGAAAACAAATTTTCCAATTTATGGTAATATTGGAGGTAAGTATTCAAATTCCATTTTTTATTAATAAGAAGAATTTTTTTTTAACATAAAGTTTGTAGACAAAATCTGTCCCGTCCCGCCCCTTTCTTGCCCCGTTTTTAAAGTGAGTTAGACGGGGTGAATTAATTTAAGGTATAGAGTCGAAAATCTCTGTCTGACTCGTACAAAATAGTAGGTCAAATAAATTGATTTGACTCATTTTGCCATCTCTACTATTAATATTATAATAATATTAGATGATTCATTTAAATAAGTTAATATGAAATTATCATTTAAAACATTAGTAGCATCTATGTAAGAATTTTAAAAAGTTTTTAGATCTTACAAAGTCCTCTTCATGCTAGTCTATTTTATGTTTTAGTGATGCAAAGATAGAACAATGAGTGCACTATGTTTGCTATCGGCCACATGATATTTTTTATAACTCGTGAACTTGCACAAGAAAATTCCAACCGCATATTCAGAGACAAAGCATGATACCTTTGCAAAACATTATTGATTGGCTACATTAAATTTATTCTTAATAGCCAAAAAAAGAAAACATCGTGAATAGCAACCAAAAAATATACTCCTGAATCTCTATCTTGTAGTCAAATTTAACTTTTGTTTTCAATTTTTTATTAATTAAAAAACTTCTAAAAAATACTATTTTTTCATGGTGGCAGAAATCTTCTCAATCTTCATCACTATAATTTTCTTGTAGTCAAATTTAACTTTTGTTTCAAATTTTTTATTAATTAAAAAAACTCTTCAAAAATATTATTCTTTCTCGGTGGCAGAAATCTTCTCAATCTTCTCACCTTCGTCACCACAATTTTTGCATATAAATATTCTATTAAAATAGGAGAGAAGGAGAACCATTAGAGAAACTTTGTTTGAAAATTACTACGAAATTTTTTTAGTTATTCTTTGTCCATTCTTACAAGATTCTCTTCAAATATAGTAAATATTTATTTACATATATATTTTTAATTATGTTACACAAACTTTAAATACCCCTCTATCCAATTTTTTTCTTGAATTTAAAAACTCAATTAATTTTATTTAAAAAAGAGAAATTATGTATAATTTTACAATATTGTTATTAATTAATTATAGAGTTAAAAGGTAGTGCACTGACAGTTTAAAATAGTTTTACACTGTCATCCAATAGAAAGCTATCAATTAGCAATATCATTAAATTATTTTTTAAATAAAAGAGTGATTTAATTGAATACATGGTGGTGATTAGTTGACGGTGTAAAAATATTTTACACTCTCAATACATCACCCTTTTTCTCTTAATTATATAGAAAAAGAGAAATTAAAAAAGTTGAAATAAAGAACAGATAATATAGTGTATATTGTATTGAAATCGTAGAAAATTTTATAATTTGAATTTTTTTTTGTAAAATAAATTATAATTTGGAAAGGAGAGAATCATTCTATTTTATAAGAAATTTAATAAGTTTAATATTTTTTGGTTTCGTAGTTTATCATAATTCTTTAACTTAAAAAAATTATATTTGTCTTTTAATTAGACAAAACGGATCATGTTAGTCTTTTTAGTTTAATCAGTGACGAATTTAACGATTATCTTTTGAATTTTTTAATCGTTAATTAAACAAAAAAGACTAACATAATACATTTTAAAGAGTTAATGGATCAATAGAGTTTTTTTTTTATATTTTAAGTTAAAGAAAAAAAATATTGAGTTAAGATATATACGAGTGCAAAAAGGATATTAAGCCAACTTAAGACTACAACCAACTTTCTTAATTCTCATTATTTACTATAGGATGTCTTGTATTTAAGAATAAAGTTAATACTATAGAATATTCTGTTCTAAATATATTTACAAATTTCAACAGTCTTCTTAAAGATGGAGCATATAAGGCAAATGTTTCAAACTCATCACATATATAATTAGTTCTAGAAATTTGTTGGAATTTTGTAAAAATATTCGTCAATTGATCATTAGAGTTGACAAAGTTTGTGATGAGGTCTTCTAATTCGATCTTCTCTTTGACAAAATGATAGTTTATCTTAATATGTTTGATGCTCTCATGAAAAATTGGATTCAAAGAAATATGCAATCCATCTTTATTATCAGAAAAAAATATCATTGTTCTTGCTTCTTCAAATTAAAAAAAGTTCCTTGAGTAACTATTTCAACGAAGTTACCCCATATGTTACCAATGTCCAATGTCATTACCCTATATTATGTCTTGGCGCTTGATCTTGCAACAACATTTTATTTCTTATATGTCCACGATATCAGGTTTTCTCCAACAAGTACATAATATTCACAAGTAGATCATTTATAAATGGGTGAGTTTGCAAATTAACATCAGAGTATCCAACTATAGATGAGTATGTCTTAAATGACACAAAGAGTTAGTAAAGGCCTTGAGACTCACATCCAACTCTAATTATCAATCCCAAACTCCAATCTTGCAAGGTAATATTATCATTATTAAAAGAAAATACAATCAAGAGAACCATTTTAACGATTTACTGAAAGTAAATTAAATGGACAACTAGGTACAAAGAGAGAAGATGAAAACTGAACAATATCAATCCCTTGAGATCTTTGACAAAAGTTATAGTAGGTAAAAAATGAGAGGTACAAAAGTAAGAGAAAAAAACCTTTATTATACTAGTAACATGATCATTCACACCAAAATCAAGAACCCAATGGGCAAGAGAAAATGATTGAGAGAGGCAAACAAATGAAATACTAATGTGTGTGCAACAGAAGTATTAGAATCAAAGTTGTGATTATTTTGACACCACCTGAGAAAGTCGTCATAGCTTGTCGTTGAGGTCTGCCATGCAATTTCTAAAAACGACCAATAGTATGCCTAACTCGAATATAACGCTCACACTTGGGACAGGGTTTAATGTTGGATGACCCTCCTCGAATGTGATTCTCATTGTTTACAAGTGATGCAAGGGCATCAATGTCACATGGTGCAGGGAAAATAAGAGGTGCGGGGTAGAATGAGGCTCAAGTGAATGCTTTGCAAGTACTTAGAAAAAGATAACAAAGGCATTGAACATGTTTGGAACAATTGTAGGACCCAAAGTCTGATCAAGAAAGGCAGATTATTCTTGAGGCAAGCTATATAGAGCAACGAGCATCAAGAAGATGTTATGTGTATACATATGTCTTTTCTTATTCAACTATAGTGCTTCCGATAAGAGGTATGAGCTCATTAACTTCATGAATTGCATAATAAATTTGGTTAAGATATGTTGACATAGAACCCTCTATCTTTTTTGGAGTGATAATATTCATTAATCTGTGACAAACCCCCCATAAAGACGTTAAATGTCATTAGTGTAGAATTATTTTATCTGCTTTCAAATCAATTCACACGTGTGATATGATGACAAAATATCAGTTTAATATCAGGGTGAAGGATGAACTTGATAACACTGCACAACTGAGGCAGGTCGGATTGGAGGGTGATTCAAATGACGTGTAAGTGAGTCGCCGAAAAGTCGTCAGAATCAACAACAATGGCAGAGGTTGTGATAAAAAAAATGCAAAATAGAGTGCCAAAATGAATCACACAATGAATGAGAGGCAAACTAATATGGTTTACCAAAAAAAAATTCATTGAAAAACAATTTATCTATCAGATAAGCACAATAAAATGTTTTCTTTCTATAGACTCTAAATATCATATCGAAATACGAGAAAATGAGAAATATTTAGAGAAATCGTGTAAATGAATTGTACAACAAAAAATTCTATTATATAATAAATTATACATCTAATCGTATTAATTTAAAAAATGAACATAATATGAATACTTAAGAAATATACTATAAAATACTTTATTCTAAATATATTTACAAATATCAACATCTAATTAATTAAGAAATATACTATAAAATACCTTATTCTAAATATATTTACAAATATCAACATCTAATTAATGTGACTAATTATAAAAATAAGTGCATTTATCTCATTTATTTTGTTTTACATTATAAAAATGAACACCTCTATTTCTTTAAGAATATGGAGAAGATTCCAAACTCCTAGTAGAGTACCCCTATTATCAAACTAGGGCACCTAAGGCTCTCAAAAGGTACTTGGCTCATTTTCAAATGCTTAGAGTTAGACTATCTTCTTCTTTGTTTTTCTTCTAGTTTTTGCATCATATATTTAATCTCGATTATTTTAATAAGACCGATTCTATTATTTAGAAATCAATAATAAATAAACCATTGAACTCAAGAGAGTAACTTTGATGGAAAATATATCTTCCAAACTTTTGAATATCCAATAGTAGGCCCAATGTACATTATCATTTGCAATTTTGTAACCAACAAACAAACAGTACATGAGATGAGAAGACTGTTAGCGACTAGCTAACATTCAACCACAAGTTCTTAGAAGGGAAGGCAATCACGCCTTGTTTATTCAATACACAAGAAAATGACCTTCAAATATAGCCAACAAGGAATTGGCCACATACAAACAACACAAACATTGAATGAGTACACATGCTTTTTGTCCCATCACAAACTCATTGAATCACTACACATCACAACATGCTTTTTATCATACAAATGCTGCACACTATTATGAGACTAGTGTTAACCAGTAGTTAACAACACTAACTCAAAAACTCTAGGACAAACTAGCTTTATTTATTCTTGTTGGTCAACTAAATATTGACCAACCTTCATCAATGCTAACTTTGTCCTACTTTCAAATTGATATATTTGTACAAACTTTTTCACATTGACACCATAATGTGCAACTATTGACTGCTACAAAAGCCTAGAAATCCCATAAATTCATGGTTCTGGATCATATGAATGCTCTTCTCGATGCCAATTACACCTGAAAGAAAACGTAATCATAAGTGTCAGTGTTGGTTTCAGACACACCTTTTTTCAGAGATTTTTTATACTGCAATTGAAATTGATTTGGTTTACCCATGGTGAGAGCACTTGCAAATATGACCCCTGAAAGAATGAACACAATGATTGAAGCTCTTCCAAGAATTCTAAGCAATTTTCTTACAAATAATTGTCCCACAAATCCAGCTAGAACAGACACTGTGAAGAGGTATAATGCTGCAGGAAAATAGTAAGAATTACTTAAAGGCAAGGGAAATTAGAAAGACATTTAAGTTTGAACAAGAGTTGATGTAAGATACCATAGGGAATAGGGAATCTCTTGAGTAGGTAGAATTCAACCACAGACAAGGATGATGAAAACATCATCACAAATGTTGCTGTTGCACTAGCAACCTGCAATTTCCATCTTTAAAATGTTATTTTGCTTAAAATTTTAGCTTAAAATCAAACTGTGACTTGCACTATGAAACATTGACGCAGACACTGGGAACGTAATCACAAGTGTAATATCAGTGTCTGACACGTCTTTTTTCAAAGGTATCAGTGCTATAGAGGTTCCGCATGTCAATGATTTGAGTTGTATACAGACACAATCTCATTTAGGCACGCAGTTGGTCACATCGAAGTCGTTGAATCAAGATTAACCAATACAAATTTCAATTTAAAATTTATTATTTTAAAACAATATCGACCTCAAAATATAGACTGTCTGGTCTTAATCTAACGACTACGATGTGGTTCACTATGAGCATATGATCCAAATTTGCATGTGTAAGAGTATGTACATGTACCCTACCTGAGGGATAACTCCAATTTCAATAAGAAGAGGACCCAAAATGAATCCACCACCAGAACCAAGTAATCCACCAACGGTCCCACCTAAGATTCCACATAGTGCACAGAACACAATATGCAACACAGTCCATTCAATTGAAGCTTCACATATACATTCCAGGTTTCCTGTACTCATCCTCTTCTTGTAATCCTTGTACAATTTCACTGCTTCATAGCCAAACACCACTAGCGCAATAGGAAACTGAAACAAAGAAAAACTCATCATGATAAGCTCGGGACAACTTTGCTCGCGACATCATGGTTTCCAGTGCTTCCGTAACCGCAACCTAACAGCGATTCCTTGATAAGTTTAGTGACCAAATGTACTAATGGAATTGGTGTTATTATCATACCTGTAAGGAGAAAAGGGTCCAATACCATACACTGCAGACCTTAGCGTTATTCTGCAAACGAAAACCGAATAGATTTTTAAAAACAACTCGAAAATAACAGACTTGTGATATTTGTAACATGAAATAGTAGATGAATTTTACCTTAATGATTTGAAGTAGTAGGAAAGAAACCCAAACAACCATCAAAACTAAAATCCTTTTCCACTTAAGGTTAGAACAAAAGATTTGCTGTTTTTAGGAAACATATAAAGAAAACAAAGTCAATTTCCTACCTACCAAACAATCAACAAGTGGATGAAAGTTTTATAAGTTTGTATAAACTAAGTTTTAATACCATTGGTGTCTTCTCTTCTCTAGGTACCAATGGATCATATTCCGTGTCAATTAGAACTGCATAATCCATGAAAAAGGTTACCAAATATCGAACCAGATTCTACTTTTTTTCACTTTTTGATTCATTTGAAAAATACTAATACATAGATTTGAAATAAGTAAAATTTTCTTACGTTCACCACGAGAATTAACAAAAGTTGTTTGCGCTTGAGCCATTTCTTTCTGCAATTAACAAAATCGAAGAAAAAACCATTGAGTATACATAATCAACATTTTCGGTATACATATTCTTTCCACAAAATAGAAAAAAACTTTTACTTTGAGAAGAGTTTCTTCTTTCCACATCTCAGTTCCCTTAAAGAAAGACCTTGAAGAAGTTCCTATCAGAAAAAAAAACAGTCAATATTTCAATTTTTTGAACTTAAACTAAAAAGTGATTAAATGAAAGCAAGAAAAAGTAAGTAAGAAAAAACCAACCTATGAAGAGAATAATGATAAGGACAGTGATGAGCCAGTAAGGAAAAACAACACTAAGAGCAACACCAACAGTGATACCAAGCATAAGCATAGGTTGAAAAAGAAGAGCTAAATCATAATCCAATATCGGAACATCTTTCGTCGGATGACGAACTCGTAGGTTATAAAACACCGACGACGTCGATGCTCCCATTATCATACCTTAAACACAACAAAAACTTACATAAACAACTTCACCAACTTCAGAAACAAAACAAATCATTACAAACGGACAATGATATGGTTTGAATTCTTACATTTCGAAAGAGCTGCAGCAGACTTTGTATCGAAACCGATAATAAGAGTAAGCATAGGAACAAAAATGCCACCACCACCAACACCACCAACAGTTCCAAACGCAGATCCTAGAAAACCAATAACTGTCGCCAAAGCAAGTCTCCAACTAGCTTTCAGTTCCTGAAAAACAAACACAAAAAGAAAAAACATAGCGTTAATGTTTATAACCGACCAACGACTTAGAATAACTACCTGAGAAGTTTTGTGAGTGAGTGATATTATTATATTAACATACGGGCCATGTTTGAACGGTGGTTTTGGATCCGTTAAGGGTGTGGAGTTGAAGGGGATTGAGAGGAAGAGATAGAGACGGTTTTTCGTGGTGGTTGGTTGTTTGGGTGAGGTAAAGAGCGGAGAGGATTGCGACGGAGAAAGCGGATACGAGGTAGATGATGAATGTTTTTGTGGAAAAGGACATGGTGGTCAATTGAGAGTTTCTGGAACAATAACAAAAGACTTAGAGTGAGTAACGTTATGGCATGTGTCGTCTGTCTTATGAAATACTATACTCATAAAAATAACATGTATATGACAGGCAGACAGGGAGCCACTATATCATGTAGCAAAATATAATATTTTTTAATGTTAAAAAATATTTTTGTATGTAGTTATATATTGAATTAATCAATCCAATCCAAATTATACTCAATTGGGGTGTAATAATTAGGAATTATTAAGCTAAATACAATAATTGTGTTCTTTCACATCATTTGATCTCATCACATTTTTATATACTATGCATGATAACTTATTATATTTAAGTCATATATTCTAATTCTCGCCGATTAAAATTAGCTCTTATCTTAAAAATCTATCGACAGAATATTATCACTTAACACATTTTTATATGTCACATATTCACACATCATGTAACTCAATAGCCATTTAACCGAAATTCACATTTATTAAAGAGGGTTGCTATATATATGTACACTAAACTTGAACACAATATGTTTACACCCTATCAAAATACAGCTTGGCCCAAATGATTGTTTGTATTAGAATAGAGAAAAAATAATTATTAAAGATTTAACAAAACCCAAACCGTATTATTATACGGTGTATGTGTAATATTAAGTGTACGCATAAGATTTCTCTTTATTAAATCACATTATTTTAACACATAAACACTATATAGTTGTGAAATCAAAATTAGGTGTATGCTGGTGGTAAGAAATTCTAAATCGATGTTGATCATCGATACAGTGGCGCGAGGTAGATATGCAAGGTTATCACAATTCAAAATTCAAGATGAGTAAAGAGAAAAGTGGAAACTAGAAATTGTACCTTGCCTTTCGTGTGAGATGACTTTTATACTTTGGGTCATTTGTAGTGAATTAACATTGATTTGGACCAAGGCATACCGGGCGTGACTGAGTCGGGGAAGCATTTATTGGTTGTGAGCGGCCTCAGAGGATGTTGTTCACTTCAAATAAGAAGTGGAAACACTTGGAGTCAGCTAAAAAAGTAGTGGGGAACAAGTGCAATAAATGTCTTCCCATCATTGAAACATTTCACTTCTTCTTTCTAACGCGTGGTACAACTTATAATTCACTCGAGTTTGTTTACGTCTACTAATCCTTGATGTTTTGATGATAACAAGTACATTTGTATGAAAAACAATTTTGTCCTCTAATGGTTGTTCAATGTGCAGATCTAAAAGAAAGCAACTCCGACTCTGAAAAAGTCAAGTTACAATGCACCAGAAGCCGAAGCTATGCACATGTTAAATCTGGAGACCAGCAGAATTTGAAGACTGACATTGTCTGATGATTAGCATCATCTGAAGCAAGCGGTAATCTGATGTAAAAAAAATGACTTTGCACTCTAAACAAGCTTCATCAATATTTATCAGAAGCCCCTAATTCAAAGGAATAAAGTCTGAAAGAAGATCTTAAAGAAACCATAAATCAAATTCAAAAACCGGGTTATCAAGTCAATGCATCTATAAGAATCTATCCAGAAGACTGTGAAAGATTCTAACTCTTTATGACTCTAATATCTTAAGTTCTGATGAACTTACTCTGATCAAGGTTCATCATATCATATCATAAGCCTCTAACTCAAAGAAGTTAAGTGTGAAGAAGGGAATTCATCTGACCTCTGATCAAGCTTCACCAAACTTTATCATAAGCCTCTGATCCATGATGTTAGTTATAATGGGAAGAAGTGTGGAAATAATATCAAAGTACATCATCACGTGACTACATTATAACATCCTACCCGCTACACTACAAATCAGGATAAAGGAATGTACACTATATTGTTACTGTTCATACGTTTCATCATAGTGCTGCTACCAACACTTTACTCTTACTCTAGCTAACATCTCCAACAACTATCTACTGTGTGGATACTCAATCTCTCTTTCTTCAACGAATATATATTTTTCTTATCTATTTAAAAAGAAACTGGAAGATTGAAAGTAAGAGAGATTGTGTGTGCAATAATATAGACATACATACACACCTTAGATTGAGATACAATAAAAATAAGAAGCTGCTAAAAGAAGAAGAAAGAAGTCTTGAAGAAGAAGAAGAAGGCATATACAGAAGAAGAGAAACATGCGTAAAACTTCCTAAGAGAATGAAAGAGCTGTTAAAAGATCAAAGGAGAGTAACATTGAAGATCTTTTTGGACCAAAAGAATCAAACTAATACATTACAAATGGAAGGAAAAATAAGATTCACAAAGAAGAAAAAAGCAAGTGTTAAGAAGATCTCCAGGAACAACAAGACATAAACACTTATAGCTTCATGTTCTAAATCATTTTAAGTGTTGTCTTTTAAGCTTGAATTTGTGTAATATGATTTATGTATAAGCAATTATGTATACTCACAAACTTTGTATTTAAGGAGTTGGTTAATTTTCTTGAGGGACTAAGTTTTAGTGTGTATCCTTGAGATGTCAATAACAGGTGCTATTGAGGATTTCCTTGAGTAACTAAGGTTAATCATAATACTTGAGATGTCATTGACAATTTGTCTTTGAGTTGTATTTCCCTGGGGGACTAAGTATTTAGTCAGGATCTTTGAGAAGACTTAGATGGGTAGTCTTTGTGGTTGTAATCATGGAATTGATTAATGGATTAAGTCCTTATTGAAAAGGAAAAATCACCCTGGTGGGTGAACTGGACTAACCTTGTTAATGGTGAATCAAGATAAAAATACTTGTGCTTGTTATTATTGTTGTTTACCTTGTGCATGTGTATTGTTTGATCTTTGGGTTTTCGAAAAGATTTAATTTTAGAAACCCAATTCTATCCCCCCATTTCTCATGTTTCATGGAACCTTCATTCTCCCATTGTCTATGATCGCATAGGCCATGAAGTTGTATCCTTAATCGATGATTCTTATTTGGAAAGGCTATATGGGGTCTCCAAGGATGAGAGATATTCCTCTAGGGATTCTTCTTTTGATGCCCTATTGTCAGATGATAATGCCGAGGAGGGTCATACAGCTATTTTCATGCTTTCTCCCATTTTGTCCGCTTCAGAAATGTAGGCCCCTAACCTGAGGAGAGAATGTGATGATGATTTCATCCAAGTTAATCGAAGAACCTACGATTGAGATCCCAACAATGCTGAAATCAAGGCCCTTATGAGGCACAGGGGTAGACCAAACATAATTTCTTGGCTTAGGCATGCCAAGCATTTTAAAGTTGATGAGTCATCCCTAAAAAAGGTTCAAATTGGTGGAGTCTTCCAATGTGATTAAGTTTAATTGGATGGATGTGGATATAGTAGGGACCCTCTCTATTTTAAGTACTGAGGTGGTCGTAGATGCGGGTGACATCATGGTCGAAAATCTGTCAGATTTTTCACTCCTTCTTGTGGACTAAAAAAAGGATATGCAACCCCTTTTATGGTTGTTCAATTCCCTTTTATGAGTGTCTCTTCACTAGGGTAAGTTTGTGACTGCCTTTGTCTGAATTTGAGATGGCCATCTTGAAGCACTTGAAAGTTGCCCCCACTTAGATTCGTCCGGGCTCTTGGACCTTCATGAAGGTGCTCCAATTTTAGAATGAGCACAGGTCTTGCAAACCTTATATCCGACTGTTCTTCAACCTATTCTACATCGTGCACATCTCATAGAATATTATCCATAACTAGTGGCTTATCAAACTTCACCCAAATTATGCTTGGTTCTACCCTTTCACTAACGATTAGGGAGATTTCCTGGGGCGTTTCATACTGGTGAAACCCCCATTTACTCTAGAGGCTTACCTTTCTTTTTTTCTATGACCCGACCGAGTCCTCTCTCTTTTGCAAGATCTAATTTTAGAAGTATTGGTATTGGCCTAATTTTTGTTCTGCAGCCCATTCCAATCACATTGAACTAGATTCCCTCTCCACCAAAGAGGTTATGGTGATGGGGAATTTAGAGTCTCTGCACCGAGTCTTGGCTACGTAGAAGGATTTGGTCCTAGAGAACTGTCGTCTTCCTTGCGAAGGAAGAAAAAAAATCGATACCCTTCCATTATAAGCGCATCCGGTCGCATGGAGAGGAATGAGATCTTTGGGGAGGGTGGAGTCCTACATGTGCCTGTACTTTGCAGATAACTTGGATAAATTGTAGATGATTAACTCACTTTCCTCCATTCAAGGAATCAAACTTGGCTCTGTTAGTTGGGGCATTACTGTGGAACCTTGTTTTCTAGGTAAAAGATTTTTGTTTTGATGATGAGAACTGTGAAGAACTGTAAAAGATCGGAAAGATAAACATCAACATTATGAAAACTGTGATGAACAAAATAAGATATTCAGCATAATAAATATGAAACAATTGTGAAAGTTAACCAATGCACTTAAGTGGTCAAAGATGCAAGCCATGACTTTGATAAATGATTGATAAAGCTTTAGGCATTAACAAAGGTTGTTCAAACAAAAGCAAACAAATTGATTATATCAAAAGCTTCAAAAAATCTCAAGCAAAGTGTCAACATAATGAATACATCAGACACAGACTTAGGGAAGTTATCCCAATTTAGTAAGTGAGTGAAACTTTTGTAAATGCAAAAGTTTTTCTTTATAGAAGTAGATGGTTATAAGCATACACACATTAATTTTTTTTTTGTAAAACATTTTAAAAATAATGAACCTTAGGAAGTATATATATATATATATATATATATATATATATATATATATATATATATATATAAGTTGCATAAAAAGAGATGAGAGCATTCAAATAGTAAAACAAAATTGACTGGATCTAATCGATTATGTAAGTCGATTAGATTGGCACGTTCTTTATAATCAAGGCAGTTTAAATGTATTAGACGACAACAACTTATCTAGAGGTGGGTGAATAGATCACTGAGTTAAAATTTCCTTTTTAAAACTGTTATTGAAAAGCGTAAAAACTATGGCAAGCGAAAGATTTAGCCTAGATTAAATAAGTCGCCTAAACCAAACCGATTATTGGAAACTCGGATATGTGCACAATCATGATGAAAGAATAACAATGATAAGCAATTGATACACATAATTCTCTATTAATGGTTTCAATAGGATTACTAAGGTAACCTCTTTCCAATGAAAATAATAAGAAAAATGTAAAGTTATAGATCATCGAACACTTGGTGTGTGATCGATTTTTAAAATTTTCCTTTCAAGTTTGTTAATATCAAAAACCTATTACAATAAATCTGATTGTCAGGAAATCAACAAACCAATATATATATATATATATATATATATATATATATATATATATATATATATATATATATATATATATATATATATATATATATATATATATATATATATATATATATATATATATATATATATATAAGTTGCATAAAAAGAGATGAGAGCATTCAAATAGTAAAAAAAATTGACTGGATCTAATCGATTATGTAAGTCGATTAGATTGGCACGTTCTTTATAATCAAGACAGTTTAAATGTGTTAGACGACAACAACTTATCTAGAGGTGGGTGAATAGATCACCGAGTTAAAATTTCCTTTTTAAAACTGTTATTGAAAAGCGTAAAAACTATGGCAAGTGAAAGATTTAGCCTAGATCAAATAAGTCGCCTAAACCAAACCGATTATTGGAAACTTGGATATGTGCATAATCATGATGAAAGAATAACAATGATAAGCAATTGATACACATAATTCTCTATTAATGGTTTCAATAGGATTACTAAGGTAACCTCTTTCCAATGAAAATAATAAGAAAAATGTAAAGTTATAGATCATCGAACACTTGGTGTGTGATCTATTTTTAAAATTTTCCTTTCAAGTTTGTTTATATCAAAAACCTATTACAATAAATCTGATTGTCAGGAAATCAACAAACCAATTTAGCTTCTAACAATCAAGGAAAAATCTTTACAAATCGATTACTCAATCATTGTATTTAACAATTTGATTATGAAAAGTAAATGAGAGAGAGGACACAAGGATTTGTTTAGGCAGTTAACCAATTGTCCTTGCTTTAGCTACGTCTGCCCCAATTCCAGTCGGAATTGAGAGATCAATCTTACTTTACAAAAAGTAGTTTACAATATAAATGTTGCAATACAACCCTAAAAACCCTATGTGTGATGTTGATTCTTGCATTTCTCTTCCCTTGATCTGAGTTTGATCAAGTCACCCAACAATACCAATTGATCCACCGTCTCGTGCTACTCCTTTGCAAGAAACGATTGTTCTTAAAAGATTTCACTTGGTCGAATCCAAATTGCGAATTGTTGTCACCCCAGATTACTAATTGATTCACCGTCTTACGCTACTCCTTTGCAAAAACCTCCAGTTCTTCAAAGCTTTCACTTGATGGAATCCAAATTGCACAACTCTTATCGAAACCCCCAAATAAACACCTTGATCTTGGAGGAAAAACCCTCACAATTGTTTCGATGGAACCCCCAAAGCCTCAACCCAATACACCGGTTACACCACTTAAATTGGACGTTATCAACCTAGTCTAGATGGCACCAAAGTAAAAAATGATTATGTGTAGTTTTCTTATATGTATGCATAGATGGAAGGTTGAAGATGAAGAATAATCTTTGTATGTGTTTATAGTTTTATCAAGTTAAAAATGAGGCATGTATGAAGTATTTATAAATGTACAAGTTGGAGGAAAAAAGGAAAACCTAGAAGTTTGAAAAAATATGCAATTTTTCAGAAAAATTTTAACATGTTTCGACACATATAAGTCATGTGTCGACACATATTAATGCATGTGTCGACCTGTTTAAGGTCATGTGTAGATACATTCATTACAGAAGCTAATGACTTTAAAACTACAACACATGTGTCGACCTGAAACACATATGTGTCGATACATAGGAGCAATTTTAGCAGCATGTGTCGACCTGAAACACATATGTTTTGACACATGCATTACAGAAGATACAAACTTTATTTTTGAAGAACATTTGTCGACCTGAAACACATATGTGTCGCCACATGCATTACAAAAGCTACATACTTTATTTTTGAAGCACATGTGTCGACTCATATAACGTATGTGTCGACACATACACTTGTGTTTTGAGTAAAAATTGATTTTTAAAGCATACAACTAATTTTTAATGTTATGTAACTGATTTTTGATGCATGGTACCTTTTCCAAATATTTTTTTAAGTGCATTATAAGATACTTAATTCAAAGGTGCACATAACGACTCATAGATACCATCCAATTTACAAAAATGCTAAAGTTTTTCCTAGGTTTGACATCATGAAAAACATCTAATGGGAAAGTGAACTCACATACTCCCCCTTTTGATGATGGCAAAACTTGAGACGATACATTTCATGTCTTTCATGAAGGCTCCCCCTGAATATGTGCATCCCAACTTCGTCTTGCATATGGTTCTCCCCCTTTGACAACATCAAAAAGAGACAAAGCAAGCCATGAGAAGTATCATTTAACACAAATATAAATATATGACACATAGGCGTTTTGCAAAATTAAGAACACACACTCACATATATCCAGGTACGTGGAGTGATGCAAAATTGAAACATAAATAGGAAGACAATATATAATAACAAAGTTGTCATTCATTAACTCAAGTTACCAAAACAGAAGCAAAAATCATGATAAAATAGTTTAATACATAAGAAAAGGAGCACAAACATAACAAAACTTCCTAGTGGATGCATAGCAAAGAAAGGCACTTTCTTGCATTGTGGTAAGACCAGACACTGGAAAAGAAACTGCCCAAAGTACCTAGAAGACAAGAAGAATGGAGTAGATACTTTAACTTCAAGTATTTTTGTTATAGAAATACATTTATCTACTTCTCCATCGTGGATATTAGATAGTGGGTGTGATTCTCATATTTGTACCAATGTGAAGGGGCTAAAAAGGAGTAGAGATTTGGCAAAAGGGAAAGTTGATCTACAAGTTCGCAATGGAACAAAAGTTGTTGCTTTAGCTGTAGGAACTTATGTATTAACTTTACCTAGTAGTTTAATACTTCAGTTAAAGAACTGTTAATATGTATCTGCAATTAGCAGGAATATTATTTCTGTTTCTTGTTTGGACAAATTTGGTTTTTTATTCATAATAAAGAACAATTATTGCTCCATTTATTTGAATGATGTATTCTATGATACTACACAAATGAACAATGGACTATATGTCCTTGATCTTGAAATTCCTATTTATAACATTAATACTAAAAGGATGAAACCTAATGAGTTAAATCCAAGTTATCTTTGCCATTGTCGATTAGGCCACATAAATGAGAAACACATTTCTAAACTCCATAAAGATGGACTCTTGGACTCTTTTGATTATGAATCATATGAGACATGCAAATCTTGTTTAATTGGAAAGATGACAAAATCTCCATTCACAGGAAAAAGTGAAAGGGATAATGATTTTTGATCCTCATACATACTGATGTATGTGGACCACTAAACATACCAGCCATAGGAGGTTTTCAATACTTCATCACATTTATTGATGATTTGAGTAGATATGGTTATGTGTATTTAATGAAACACAAATATGAATCCTTTAAAAAGTTCAAGGAATTAAAGAATGAAGTACAAAACCAACTAGGTAAGAATATTAAAACTCTTCGATCATATCAAGGTGGTGAATATTTATGCCTGAGAGAAGAAATTGAACCTTGTTAAACATGGCCTGATCCATGATGATGAGTCACGCCTATCTTCCAAACTCCTTTTAGGGACATGCTTTGTTGACAACAACTTACACACTTAACCGTGTTTCATCCAAAAAGGTTGAGAAGACACCATATGAGATATGGAGTGGTAAGAAACCACATATGTCTCACATGAAGATTTTGGGTTGCGTAGTTTATGTGAAACGACAACTTTCAAATAAGCTTGAGACCAAATATGACAAATGCTTATTTGTGGCTTATCCTAAAGAAACAAGAGGGTATTACTTCTACAATCCTTCTAAAGGCAAAGTGTTTGTCGCTCAAACTGGAGATTTCCTAGAAAAAGACTTTATTTCAAAAGGAATCAGTGGGAGGAAAGTAGAGCTTGAAGAAATTCAAGAATCACAAAGCATTGATACACCTATGGAGGAATTAGAGCTGAAAATATAATTAGTTGTGGAAGAGAAACCTGCTCAAGTAGAACAAGACCAACGTAGGTCAAGCAGGATACTTCACCAACTTGAGAGATATAGATATCTCATAACTGATCAAGGTGATGTATTTCTCATGGATCAAGATGAGCCTATGACCTAGCAAGAGGCCATTACTGGGGCTGAGTCTGAGAAGTGGCTAGAAGCCATGAAATCTAAATGGATTCCATGTACACAAACCAGGTTTGGATCCATAGGATTCAAGTGGGTCTTCATAAATAAGACTAACATAGATGATAAGGTACATACCTATAAGGCAAGACTGGTTGCTAATGGCTAAAGGAAAATTCACGGGGTAGACTATGATGAAACTTTTTCACTAGTTGCAATGCTTAAATCTATTCGGATTTTACTTACTATTGTTGTATATCATGATTATGAAATATGGCAGATGGATGTAAAGACTGCTTTCCTTAATGGAGATCTTCTTGAGGATGTGCATATAACACAACCTGAAGGATTTGACATACCAGAAGAAGCCCAAAAGATATGCAAGTTACATTGATTAATCTATGGATTGAAGCAAGCTTCTAGAAGCTAGAATCTTTGTTTTGATGAAACAGTAAAACAATATGGATTCATCAAGAATAAAGATGAGCCTTGTGTCTACAAGAAGGTTAGTGGAAGCATGATCATCTTCCTGGTATTATATGTAGACGACATATTACTCATTGGAAACGATGTCCCTACCTTGCAACAAGTGAAAACTTGGCTAGGGAAATGCTTTTCTGTGAAGGACCTTGGTGAAGTAGCTTATATATTAGGAATCAGGATCTATAAAGAAGATCACAAAAACTTCTTGGCCTAAGTTAAAGTACATACATAGACAAAGTGTCGAGACGCTTTAATAGACATGATTCCAAGAAAGGATTCATACATAAGCAACGTGGCCTGTGTCTATCAAAAACACAATCTCCTTCAACTAAGGAAGAAAGGAATCACATGAATAAGATTCCATATGCATCTGCAATAGGATCTATCAAGTATGCCATGTTATGTACTCGATCAAATGTCTCGTATGCTGTAAGTGCAATAAGTACCCGGTGATGCTCATTGGATAGTTGTCAAAATATCCTTAAGTACTTTAGAAGGACTAAGGACTCATTATTGGTATATGGAGATCAGGAAGAGCTTGTTGTAATTGGATACACTGATGCTAGCTTCTAGACAGATAAGGATGACTTTAGATCGCAATATGGTTGTGTTCTACTTAAATGGTGGTGCTGTGAGTTGGAAAAATTCAAAGTAATATACAATTGTTGATTCTACAATCGAGGTCGAGTACATTGTGTCCTATAATGCAACAAAGGAAGCTGTTTGGATCAAGAAGTTCATTTAATGAACTTGGCATGGTCCCTAGCATTGTAGATCTCATTGATCTCTATTGTGATAACAATGGTGCTATCGCACAAGCTAAGGAGCCTAGACCTCACCAACGATCCAAACACATACTTAGATGATATCATCCCATTCGAGAGATAATAGAGAGGGGAGATATGAATATATGCAAAGTACCTACACTTGACAATGTTGCTGACCCACTAACAAAGCCTCTTACGCAACAGAAGCACGGTGGTCATACTAGATCTATGGGTATTAGGGGTATGCCTGATTGGCTCTAGTGCTAGTGGGAGATTGTTGGTGTAAGTCCTAGAGGCCAATAATTTTGATACTTGTATCTAATTTTTTATTAATAATAAAATGCATTTCTTTATTATGTTTGTCTTTCCAAAATAATAAAGTCCCTAGAATAGCTAGTCTGTTTAATGAAATGTTAAATGTGACTTAATCATGAGATTCCATTAAACATAAGAAAACTACTCTTAAAGTATCTATAGTCGAGATTTATTGTGAAGTAAGATAATATTAAAGCATTTGGACTATTATGTAGATAGACTGATGATCACATCTCATGGAGCATGGATAAGGAGTTATCAAGTCTTAACATATGTATGAATATCAGGAGTAATATTTATACTGGATTGATCCGCCATGAGAGTACTATATAGAATGTTATGCAAAGTGTCATAAGTTATTTTCATGGTGATAGTGGTGTATACTACTCTTTCAACCTGCAAAAGGGTAATTGTACACACAAGTATCATCACAAAAATGTTTTTGTCAGATCACATAAGATTTTTGTGACTTGGATAACAGTGATGTGTTGCTAGATACCACCCACTGTTTATTATGTTAAATGTGTGATTTAATATAATTGACAACATCGCGAGATCCTACATGGTCACACACATAAGGATAAATTGATGAGAGATGGAGTAAATAAAGAACACCGTAAGGTACGGTGCACTTAAGTGAATTGTAAAATACCGTAAGGTACGGTGCACTTAAGTAGAATACGGAATATGGTAAGATACCATGCGCTTAAGTGATATACGCTACACCATAAGGTATGGTGCACATGCACTTCAGTGGGCCTTTTAACTTATCACCCACACAAGTGGTTCTATAAATAGAACTCTTGTGCAGAAGCATTCTTACTAGATGAAAATTCGGTCTGTGAAACCCTAGCCGTATTCTCTCTCTCTCTCTCTCTCTCTCTCTCTCTCTCACTCACTCACTCACTCACTCTAAGCCTTCATTCGTAGCAGCTAACACTTAGACTGAAGGTACTTTGTTCGTGTGGAGTGAGTAGAGGTGTTGCTTTCATTCAATGCTTGTGATCACTCCTTCGATTCTGCATCAAAAGTTTTAATCACCATAAGAGGTGATCGTTTCTATCACTGATCATGCTCATTCGTAAAGATCACTAAAGAAAAAATTTTGTTTTCCGCTATGCCTTGTATCGCAATTTCCCTTCACTAGGGTGCTAATACCTTTCCCGCGGATAACCGACTCTAAAATTCAAATTTGGTTGCGATTAGCATATTTTTGTTTTTTAAGGATTTTATCAACGTTTTCCCTTTTAAAAATATAATTTTTCTATGACAACTTCATTGTCATTTAAAAATATATGCGCTCGGGTATTTTTCATACTGCATCATATTCAAACTAAGAAACAAAAAGAATTTGAAATAAACAAAAAGAATAAATAGACAGAGAAAAGAAAAGAAAATAACACTTCAATTAAAAAACCAAAAATCATTTAATATCATTTAATATAATAAAGCAAAAGGAGTACTTTGGCAAGTTTGCCAAGTGTCACTCTCTCATGCATTCTCACAATTTATTCCAATTCTATTTATAGTAACTTATATTACCTTTTTATATTTTTACATTTTATTTTTTTTTTAATTTTATTTACTTATATTTATTTGTATCATTATTCATTTTTGGGAATGCAAAATATTCTACTATTCATTTTCTCCTTTACCCATTCAAATCTCATGTCATTAACTCTCATAATCTCATTGGTCTACTTATACGTTGGTAAACCCAACAATTTAAATTTTGTATATAATCCATGGACCCTTCAATTTTGGTACCAATGCAAATGTTTGCATTCAATTTTGCCTTCATGTTCTACGAAAACCTTTCTGAATTCCAACCTATAAATATATCCAACTACAACTCCACAAATCATGATATGGATCTCCTTTTTTTTTCAGCATTTTTTTATGGTTGTTGTTCTTTGATTTCATATTTTAAATTCACTTTGTTGGATTTTTATATCCACAAATTCGTTACGTTTTGTTATTCTGTTATATTATTTTTGTTGTGATTTCGTCTCTTGGATTTCATTTATATACATAGTATTGGTTTGCAGATTTATGATTTTCATTTTAATATTCTAATATTTGTTTTATGTTTGGCAGATTTTTGATACTTTCAAATGGCGAGCTAGAAAATTGTGGAAAGTCGCCGTAGAATTTCACCATAAATGGGTAACAAATAAGAAGATGCATTTTGATATGACTCTTTATGACGAAGAAGTTGTTTGATAAGATTGAGTGTAAATATATTTGTGGAATATATTTTTCACTTTGTGTAGAGCATATTTGTTTGGTGTTTTTGAATGTCTTTGCGCTATATGTTTTAATATATTTCTGTGTTTTTTCAGAGAGTTGATATACATGTGATTGTTTGTCCATTGTATAGTCAGAGTTTAGATTCATAGTTGGCCAACTATATAAAAATACAACTAATGGTATTCAAACCTTCCACCCACAAGTTTGTACTGAGATTGAGGAAGACAGTACGATAAAAACAGATCTCTTCCTAATTTGTCTTTTAACGGGTTCCTTAACACTTTAAACTTCTTTATACTTTATTGTTAAGCTGAATTTTATTTGTAAATCCTAAACTTCTAACATAGTCTTTATTTATGCTAAATTATGGTTGTGGTTTATATTTAATTTAATTAAAATTATGGATAGATGTGCATTATTAATTTAAGGGGTTTTCAAATTTAAAAATTTAGCTTGTTTATATTTACTAATTAAATTAGTTGATATTTTAAATTAAAATGACTAAATTTATGAATAGCTTATCTGTTATATGATATAATTGATTGATATTCTAAAAAAATTATGATGATACTTTATAATGTTTTTATTAATATCAATCCTTATTAATTTATTTTTCATTGTTATTTATTTTTAAAATACTTTAATGATGATATATTGTGACTTTTGTAGTATTTTTAATTATCGTTAGTGGATTTTGTTTAATTTTAGGGGTTTTAGTAATTTTTTAAAATGGTTTTATTTTATACTGTAATTGTAACTGAAAAAAATGGAGAAAGAGAAGGCTGAAGAGAATGTCTTCGAAATCCTAATATTCAATATTCGATAATAATACTAATAACTTTAATATTTATTTTATAAATATTATATGATCTAATTAATAAAATAAAATCAATAATTATATCTTTTCATAATTATATAGATTTATTATAAGTAAATGTTTTATATATAGAATAACATGATTTATTGGAACATTTTCATAATTGTGCTTTTAAAATTTTTATAACTACCTCAAATTTTTAGTATAGTAATTAAAATTATTTTTTACCTCAAATTTAATATTTATAGTTTATTTACTATATTTTATATATTATTTTATATACTATTTTTATTTATAGTTTATTTTTAGTATAGTATATTTTATATATTATTTTATAATGTATCATTCAATAAGTAATATGATTTACTTTTAAATAATATATTAGTTTATAATCTATCCTTACATGATTAATTTATCCTTCAATATATATTTTGTTTACTTTGAGAACAATAAATTTCCCTTAATAAATATATTCTTCAATGTAATAAAAACATAATGTTATTCATACGAAAGGAAATTTTTAATTTAACGACATACCATTTAATTCCAATAACAAATACCTATAAAATTAATTAAGTAAGATTTCTTTTATAATTTTTTAAACAAAAATATCATATATCGGATGGAAAATGATATATGATATTATGATATGATACAAGAAAAAATAAAATTGACATGAAAAAATGTTAGATTTTTTATGATAAATTTTTTGCATTTATTCCAAATTTACTTTCAAATTTTTATATTCAAATATCATAAGAGTCATTTTTTATTTGTGTTAGTAAATTATTTTAGAGGCTAATGTAGTTTGACATTTTTGTTTTGTTTTAGTGAATGAGATGATATAATTTTATTACACAAAACATATATTATTATATATTATTATTGAATAGATTCATATTAAAATGGGTTTTAGTCTAAAACTAAAATACAACTTAATATTTATGATATATTTAAATTTATTATTAGCAATATATATTGAAATTAGACATAATTATATACCTATGCAAATTGTATTTATACTTAAAATTACTATAAATATTTATTTTTGACATGCAACAATTATGATGTATGAAAAACACAACTTTCTTATGAAAAACACAAATTTGTCATTCTTTTTATTCAATTATTTTATTATACATTAAATAAAAGATCTATTTTATACATTTTCTGCAGATCGAGACTACTTAAAATAGATATGCCATGGGGACCGAGACTACTTAACTTTTTATTATTTAATTTATTTTTTCTATTAAAATAGACAATACAATGAGTCGAGACTACTTAAATTGTATATCTAATTTTATTGAACTAACACAATTTCTCTTTAAAAATTAATAAAATAATTCTACACTATAAAATTAATTCATATTTAGATCACAAGCACAAATTGACATATTTTTATTTGTTATTTCTAATAGTATATTTTTTATCTATACTTTTTTAATCATTACTTTAACATAATTATTTACTATTTACAATAACGTTGCGCGACCCGCCATCCTCCAAATAGATTTGATCTTTCTTTCTTTTTTGATTTCCTTCTTCTACAAGCTTTCTCAGTATCAATACATATTTATTAAACTGGTCTTTTATGTAATTTAAAGATTTATACTATAAAAAATTACAAATATTTTTATAAACATAAAAAAGTTTACTGTTGATACAATTATTATTATAAACTGTAATAAGTTATAAATATTTTTATAAACAGGAAAAAGTCAACTGATGATACAATTATTTTTATAAAAGGGAATAATTTGCAAATATTTTTATAAGTGGGAAAAATCAATTGTTGATAGAATTATTTAACGAGTTAATTTTTTTTAAAACTTACACAAATTTTTAATAAATTAAAAATGCCCAAATTATTTTATAATTTATAAAAAAAAATTAGTTAAGTAAATTTTTTTATGTATATTATTAATAACAATGATATTTTATCTATACAATAGTAATCTAACTATAAGTAAAATTTGTAAATTATAAGTGTTTTTAAAATCAAAATTTTTACTTAGAATATATTTAACCTGTGCCTCGCACGGGTCTAAATACTAGTATATAAGTAAAATAAGTACACAAATTCAATTGAAGAGAGTAAACTTTAAAGGAAATAAAAGAAGCATCGATGACGAGCTACCTCCTTGTTTTTTTTATTTTTTATTTTTATTTTTATTATTTTTTTATATTTAACAATTTTTTGTATTAGGGCTTCTTTCTAAATAATAAGAAAATATTGTTTTTAATGTTATACATATATATAAACTCTTTATTTATTAATATTTTATATACTTTTTTTTTTGAAAATTTAATATTTCGCATATTATTTATAAATTTTAAAATTTATTTAACTACTACAAAATGATTCTTGGCTCGAACTTGATTGAACACATAAAACCCAATTTTATTCTTTTTTCAGAAGAAGCTTCTGGATCCACAATCTTCAAAAAATTTCTTTCAAGAATATATTTATTAGGTGACTATTAACCTGAAGTTTCTTTTATTTACTACGATTTTACTAAAAATTATTTTGCAGAATCATATGTTTAGAGTTTAGAAGATTTCTTCTAAAAATAAAAGAAATGTAGGTAAATTGGCATGTAAAAACACAATATTCACAAAAAATTCGTAGATAAAACCATAGCTAATATCTTTAAAATTTCAAAAAGATTACTAAATTTATTTATTGAGTTGATAAAATTATTATTTTTAAATATATTATAATATTTACAAATTATGATTTATATGAAGCATCAAAGTAACCACAATATTAACAAAATTAACTTAATATACTTTGATTATTACAATTCAAAATTTTAATCATATTCATATAACATTATAATAAATGACATTATCTTATTTAATTTTTAAAGATAATATAAACTAAAAAATTATTAGAGTTTTGAATAGTAGTAATTAAAATATCATAGGTTAAATTTTATTTTATATTATGGTTCATTTGATGTTTAATATAAATTATAATTATAAATATTTAAATATATTTTGAAAAGAAGAATTTGTATCAATTTAATAAATAAATTAAATAATTTAATATGTTCTTAAAAATATTTTAAACATACTAACTGAAGATTTTTTTACAATTTATTTTATTTTCTTGAAGTTCATAGTTGCGATTTATCTGTTAATTTTTCTATGATTTCTTTTATATAAAAAGAAAGCTTTCGAACAGATTGAATATAGAAGAACATTTAAAAAAAAAAGGTAAAATTTAGTTTTGATAAAATATCCAGAAAAATACATGACGCGAATTCATAGATTTCAATGCATTAAGAGATTCCTAATGAAAAAAGTGGAAAGAGTGTGTGTGGTAGAATTTTTTAGAAAAAGTGAAAGTGTTCGGTGAATAGTGAAGGACTAAAAATCCAATTTTCCAAACAGAAGACAACAATTTAACTTTTGTAAAATAGAAAAATTAAAAGTACATTTGTAAAAAAATTTATTTATTTATTTTTAGTTGAAAAAATATTTTTAGTCAAAGTTGGTTTGCCAGCTAGAAATCAAAATAATCTGTCGCTTATACTTAAAATGGGAATATTTATACTGTTTGATTACTAGTAATAGTAAACTTTCACTTCTTTTATAATAATGAGACCCTTTGTAAGATGTGAACCGTGATAACTTTATATTTTAATGTATTTTTAAGCACATCTATACCTTTTTTGACATCTAAGATATAATTATATCCTTTTTTTACTGTATAAGTGCATATTACTTTTTATTATTAACTTTTTTTATCATATATATTTTTTGTAAGAGAGATATTTTGTTTAAAAATGGCATGAAATTTAGCAGTAGTTACATCCTCCATGGTAGAAACGATTACGGTTCGATCTGTAACATTTAATCATAAAATTGATAAAAAATAAGGACTTGAATGTGTGGAGAGAGTGAGAGAGAGGGGAAAGTCAGCGAAAGATAATTAAGGGCGAAAATAAGATTTTTAAATTAATTTTGATGAAGATGTCTTTCGAAATATTTATACAAATATCATAAAGTGACTGAGACATAAAACACACCATATAAAAGTAAGAAAAAAAATAAAAAATAAAATCTGTAATCAGTTATATCAAATCTGTAACCGATTACAGCTGACAAATATTCTAAAAATACAATATAATCGATTACTGTGAATGTATAACCGGTCATGCCACATCCAAAAATATTTTTTCTTTAACTTAAAAGTATTTTTTCACCAAACTATAACCCATTACATCCTTAATTAACCTATTACAACACTGACTTAGTTTTTACTTAAAATAGTGCTGAAAACAAAAATAAATATAATGGCATGAAATTTTTGAGATAGCAACAGCATAACCACTGAAATAATGTAGTGGTAAATGAAAGCATTTTAGGTACACTTTGATTTACAAGTTGAGCAAGTTTTGAATATCTTCACGGTAGTGCATGACACCACAGAACTGAAGAACTAATCACAAGTATTTAAATTGATGGCTGGGATTGAGACAGACAAATAACATGGTTTGAGTCCTAATTCAAATTGTCTTCTTCCAACCATCGACAATTCGCAGGTGAGGGCAAGTGGCTCTATCACAATTCCTATCTACCTATCGGATCATGACAACTAGGGGTGGCAAAATGGATAGATTGGATGAATATGGATTGGATTGTTAATGGATGGATCAAAACAATCCATTAATCCATTAACAATCCACTAACATAACCTTTAAAAAATCCAATCCAATCCATCCATTAAAAATATAATCCATCCAATCCATCCATAAACAACTTTTCAATGGATGGATATCCATCCATCCATAATTTTAATTTAAACATTTTAATTAAAATTTTCTTATAAAAAAATAAAATTTCACAAAAAATACATTTTATAATTACAAAAAAATAATTCTCTCTTCTCTCCTTATCGGTATTTTTCCTTGTTTTAGTTACTTATGTTCCCTTTCAATTTTATTCTTTTTAGTCATAATTAAGGCGAATATTATTAAAAATGATTAAATCGTTTTTTTTTTTTTTGAAATTTTATAGTCATAATCTGCTATTTTAATTATTTCAAGATCATAATTCAATTTTGGTATAATCCTCTACGAATATGCAATTTTGATCATAAATTAATCTGCCATTTTACAACATATTCTATCAAACGGAATTTTACCATTTGCACAATTATGACGTTAAATGATTTCATAAAATTCTAAATTGTAGAATTCTTATGGTAAAATAGAATACTAATACGTAATTAGTTTCACATAAATATATTAAATTAATAAAAATAAAACAAAATTACTGTCAATTTTTGTTTTGTTTTTATAATCATGGTCAAATTTACTCAAATTTACCTTTATCTTTAATTAACTAGTTTAATTTAATTGCTACTGATTATGACATTTAGTCTACTAAAGAAATTAATAAGGTTAATTTAGCCTTAATCTTAATTTTTTTTCTTATAATATACAATATGCCAAATATGTATATTTCTAATTATAATTATGTGACTCCATCTTCTAATAAGAAACAGAATATAAATAAATATCAAAACAATAAAAAAATTACGGACATTATTTATCATTTGTTTCTGGGTGATATTCTACTTAGGTTAATTAACGGTAGTTTTCTATTGATTAAATAATTTAACTTGTAAGGGCAAAGAGAGAAAAAGGGAAAGAGATTTTTCATGTGTCTTTTATAATAAAAATAATTAATAGTGAGAAATTTTCAAAAAAAATATTTTTTGTCAATTTAAAATATAAAATAAAGTTCTGTAAAAAATTGATGTTAATTTTTGTAAAAAAATTATTAATTAAACATAATCCATTGGATTTCTAAAATGAGATGGATGAATTGGATGCATCCATATGATTAAATGGATGGATTGGATCCGATCCATTAAGTATTATTTTGTTTGATGGATGGATTGGATGGATTAATTTTTGGATGGATTGGATGGATATTGATTAAATGGATTTTATTGCCACCCCTAATGACAACGGCTACTTCTGTTTTTTCTTAATCAAGTGGAATCTTTACTGTTCACAAGATTCAGTTTAACTGTTTCAGTATCTGCTCATTTTTGTTTGAATATAATTTTAATCATAATAATGTTTAATATTTGAAATTCAAAAATTTGAAACATGTCTTCGATGAGATTAAAAGATAGAGAACATAGTACATTAACTTTGAAAAGAGAGGATAAATTCAAAGAAAAACACCTTAAAACGTGAAAACAACAAATACAAATGCAATCTTGAAGAAGTGTTGAAGTATATTTTAAAATATTAACTGACGAAGAGAAAGAAAATATGTTTTAAGATTGTAAAAGTTAGAAATTATGTCGGAAGCGGAACTGATCTTCGGTGGAGCTGACACGACAGTGAATTTAGGTCCGATCGAAGGTTCGGTCCGGCGGAGCTCGGGTCAATTTCTAAATTCGCGTGTATTGGACTTTGTTGTTTTTTGGTTTGTAAATTCGTTCGTTAATGAGTTGAGTTTTGAGCTTGTTATGAACCGTTGGATTTCAATAGTTGTAAATGTGTATCACTATAATTTTTATCTTGACAACCTTAAGAACTTTAGAGCTAAAGAGAGAGATAATGGTTCGAGAATCCTAATGGGGATTTTAGAGAGGTAAGAGTAAACTCCTAAGAGGGTGTTTTTGGAATTTATGAAACCTTTGGAGATTTTTAAGGGGGATTGAGAAATATTTTTATACACTTTAAATTTGTGTGATTCATAGTTGGAGAGATTGAAAAATATTAGGGCAGAAAATATAGTTTATTCTTGAGAACTTAAAAGGCTATTTCTTGTAACTCATTTGTAATATTTTGTAACAACTCTTGAAAGTATAGTGAATCAGAGAGTTTCTCTTCCCCCTCCTCTCTCTCTCTCTCTCTCTCTCTCTCTCTCTCAACCTCCCTGTTAGATCCATGGTTTTAGGATTGACAGAATCTTACTAAAACATGGTGCTTGAAAGATGTTAAGCAAGATGTCATAATATTTTGATCTTTTGATACAACTGAGTATGAGCCTACATAAAAAATAAGATGTCCTGACATTCTGTACCAGAACATTAGTACAAGCTGGTTTAATTTAAATCTTGATAGATTTAATTTGATTTTGTGATATCTTTTTTAGATGTATCTCAATGATTTACGCATGTCAAGAAGATTTAATTTGGAACAAGTGAATCAAATCTCCAACAGAATTAAAGTTTATAAAATTGGACGATTGAGACAATTTAGGAAACTTGAAGATTTATTCCAAGATTCAGAAATATTTCTCTGCAGGTTTGTTGCAGCACTCAGCTTGTGGAACAAGTAAAGATTTTAAAGCCCATGGACTGCTGAAGACTATTTAAAGAGAACCCTAGACCTAATGTAACTAAGTCTCACACAATTGTAAAATTAGAGGAAGGATTAGAAGTCTTAGGTTTTGAGAGTCTTTGTAACACCCATATATAATTACATGCATCAAATCATATAAATATACATGAATCCAAGTATTTGGTACTGAAATACCAATAAGTTCCTAGTCAACACATTATACATATTAATGCCCTAATACAAAAGTTCTACACAATGGCATAATACATACAAGATGTTCAAAATAAAATACTAAGAACTAGATCAAACAATGATCTTCAAAAGAACTCCACAACGGAAGCTTCGCCATACCAAAGGAACATAAGGAATAAGGAATCAAATTGCTTTCTCCTTACCCTTCGCGGAACCTGTAGCACCTGAAATCAATATATAATGGGGTGAGATACAAAATCTCAGTGAGTTCCCTATCCTATGGATCCTCTCGGCTTTACAAGGTTCTAATCTATAAGTCTCAAGTCATAAAAGAAACTAGTCCTTGAGTTCTCACACTAACATTATATGGAATCATACTTAGAGTTCAACAACTCAAACACAAGATTACTAATCGGAAACCAATACCAAGGCATCCCCATATTCCCGTCCCCTTCTACGTCTAGGAGGTGGCACGAGTCATGGATCGTTTGGAAAATCTTGACATACGAAATGGATTCGGACTCATGAGCCTTTCCCCATGAATCGTCACTTCACATGGCCCGTACACCATCACAAGTCTCTACCCGTAGGTTCCATTCATACACAAAAGCGGGAATCAAACCTGCCAAGATTATTTGTGCCTCTCTGCACAGTGCCTCTCTGCACGAAGAATGCCTGTTAGCATTCAAAAGAAAAATAAAGAAATAAAGAAAAATACAACAGTTCCGATTAATACATCATACAATGGTGATCGCTTCCGCAAACCACTAGGCCTGTTAGCCCTTCCTCATAAGATTTCAACACGTATGTTCCATATAATGTCTCATCCTAGGTTTCTTTGTTAAGCTACATAACCTAACAATTTCTAGTTTCCTCACTTAACCTTTATTTACATAACAACGAAGTTATTCAAACCCCCTCTGATATATATATAACAAAGGTTTACCAATTCACCTGCAATAGAACTCAACCAACAATTATAGAGTACACAAGCATCATACCAAAAGCATAACGTTCTCATGGTTCCGAACGAAAACCAACCCACGTAATCAAGCAATTCCCCGACTCTCGATTAAATAATTCTCCCCTTTTTCCAAAACCTACACTACTAGAAAGTACACGCTTCTAGCTTCCTACCACTTCGAACGACGATTAAAACAGAGTTACGATTCAAAAGTTACGATCGAAACAATTTCTCATTAAGCTAAGGAATTTGGTTAAGAAGACTTCAGTTCGCGCTGCGCAACAGCTAGGTCGCGCCGCGAACCCTCTGGCAGAAGCAAACCCTCATAATTTCCAACAATGTTCGCGCCGCTAACTGATGTTTGCGCCGCTAACTGATGTTTGCGCCGCCAACCTCTGGCAGTGGCAAGTCTCTAAGGATTCCCAATATGTTCGCGCCGCGAACCCCTGTACGCGCCGCGTACTGAAGGCAGAATCAAAACCCCTAAAAACCTGCATAGTTCGCGCCGCGCAGCCTCGTTCGCGCCGCGAAGCGCGCGAGAACTGAGTTCTCAGCTCTGCTTCACACAAGAAACCCATGGTTCAAAACCAACTAAAACCATCCTAACCTGTTCCAGATCATATTAAAGCATAGAAACAACCTATAGATGATATATTTATGGGTTATAAGCACTTATTCATGAACATTGATGAATTTGGTCCAAGACCTAGATTTCTCTATGAAATCCCTAATATCCAAACTTATGATTTCTCATCCACAATCAAATCTATAAGTTTCTAACTAGAACCCACCTCGATTATGAGTCGTTGATGTCGAAGATGAGTCGATTCGGCGGAGAAAATGATGAAGATCCAAGCTTTCTTCTCCTTTCTCTTCTTGCTCCTCCTTCTCTCTACTTCTTCTCTCTAACTTTCTCTTTTGTTGCAAAATGAAGAAGAAAAACCAAAAAGGAAAAGATATAAGAAAATATCTTTAGTTACACTACTAACTAAATGTCCAAAAGTATCTCTAATGTACCAATTTATAAAACCTCAGTGTCAGCTAATAACATTAGAGCATTTAATTTAATACGGGGTATTACAGTCTTTTGTGTTTTAAGTCACCCATGTATCTTTTGATACCATGTGGTAGACTGATTGTTAATTGACTGTTTGTCAAGTTATTGTTATCACTCTTAAAGCTTTTAGGCATTGAGTTAAGTATTGTTCTTGGTTGAAGCTTTTAAGAAAAACCAAGTACTTTGTATTTGAAGTGTAATCTTCTAAAATGGATTGTTCTTGATATAGTCATTGGGATTAAGACTGTTTGATATCACTGAGATGATTTAGGATGTGAGATGCCGATTTCTCATATCTAGATGTCAATTTCTAGGTAGAAGTTGCACGGGGTAGTGATTAGGAGATAAGATGTAAACTGAAATTGTTTAGGCTTTGAACTAATACTATTATAGTTGATTTCTTTCCTAGCTTGGTAGCCCCTAGGTTATGTGTTGTTGCACTAAAGTGAGTTAAGAATTCTCTACATTGTTTATCATTCTGCAATTTTAATTTAGTATCAATTTCAATGTGATGTGTCTGGTCTGTTTCCAGGTGTTGTAACATCTGTCTTGAAATCATGTGTTGTTGAGACATCCGTGTTAGCATGTGGCGTAAGTGCCATAATTTCAATTGGCATCAGAGCAGACACCATGTGTGTTTATTGGGTGAGCTTCATGGAGATATTTTTCTGGTACTATTTATCTTTTGGAAAGCTAGAGTGACAACATTCTGGAAATCAATGACCAGTAGAATATTAAAGTTTGTTAGGTTGGAAGAATCTTGGTGTTAAGAAGACAGAAGTGACGAGTCTGAAGTGGGTCTCTATAACCTTGAAGTTGTTAATACCATAATCAATGGAATTAATAAGTTTTTGTTCCATACTCTATCACTTGTATTGTGGCTAAAGATACTTGGGAATTTTTCAAGTCCACTCATAAAAGCACATCTAAGTCTGTTTGGAAGGAAAAAATTCAGATGTGAGGTTGATAAAAAAGAAGTACTCTGGTCTCTAATCAAGAGGTTTGACATGAAAGTGACAAGCTATTGAAGGAAAAAAACAAGAGCATTCTTTGTGTTTCTAACTCTGTAGGAACTTGTGTTCTGATCTCTAATGAAGGGTTTCTTATTGCTATTATGTTCCTTGGAAGGCAATTTGTGGAGAATGAACTAAATGTCTAGACAAATGTCTAGAACATCTGTTATAAATAAATCTATGATACTCAAGATAAAGCTGGAGGTAAAATCCAATTAATATTAAAAAATTTAATAATATGAGTGTGAAGAAAACCTTGGATTCTTTGTGGAGTAAAATGCCCTACTTATCTCAAAGAACAACTGTATGGTTTGTTTTATTTCTTGGGTTAAATGAGGGATGTGTTCCTCATTTCATATTTACCAAGGATGTTACTGGCTTGAGTGGAAGATGGACTTCTAATGTAATCTTCTATATTGAAGAATTATCTCATGATGAGCTGGCTGTTTATTCAAAAGATATGTGCTTCAAGAATAAAAGGGGTTGTCAACCATGAAGGGAATATGAGGTGACCATTTCTCATCTTATGTCTTAAGAGAATGAAGGGTTTCTACCATCTATTACTTGCAGAGTAAAGTAACTCTATATGATGATCAAGTCTTTGAGGATATCTCAGATCAATTGGAGGAATTTCCTCAAAAGGGGAGATGATTCGAAGCCTAGAAGAAAGCGAGTTTTGAAGCTATTATTAGCAAAGAGAAAACTCAAGTGACAAAAGGCTATTTTCATCAAACGTCTAAATGTCTCAACATTATGCTAGATATCAGGCTACTCAAGCTATAAGCAGATGCTTGCACTGAAGATATCTCTTCTGTGATAAGTTGATCTTAACAGGTTTTTTGTTCGTCTTTATTTGACTTCTCTAAGGTCAAAATCAATATTGATTAACCAAGCAGTGGTTAAAACTCAAGGAAGTAATAACTGCCTAATTTATCATACCTATCTTAGATCTTCAACTAAGATAATTAGTATTTTGACTCTGACTGCTCCAGACACTTGACTGCAGTAAGAGTGTTACTGGTGGTTTGTTTAGTCTCATTCTATCAACTGTTATTATTGTGGATGAAGTATCTAAGTCTTAGTAATGATCTTCTTACTAAATGACTGATGACTATTGTGATAAACATAAGTCAGTTATGTGATAAGGGTCGGAAGGTATATTTCATCAAGAAAGAATGTCTTATTTCTAATGAGATGTATGGAGTTCTTATGAGAATTTTAAAACAATTTCTATTTGTGGTCACCACAAGTATTTAATGTGTCTGGTCTATTTTCAAATGTTGTAACATCTGTCTTGACTTCATGTGTTGTTGAGACAAATGTGTTAGCATGCGTTGTAACTGCCAGAATTTCACTCCCAGAGTAGAAAATTTGATCGAACTGGATAAACAATTTAACTAAAAATCTTAAATTTTCAGCATAAAACTAATCAAACAATTGAACACAGTCCCCATAAAATCACTTAAAAGCTTACCTTCATTTTCAATTTTATGTATGCAAACTCCCATTAGTGTTTCTTCATTATATTTATTGATCATAAATAGGGTTTCTTGAATTTTTTTTTGAAATTTTCTTTAAATGTTAAATAGATCATTCAATTACTGTATCATTAAACTTGTGACTATAACACATACATGTCTATTAGTATTTCATTTTTATCCAAAGATGGTCACATAAAAGGCGTTGTGTCATACGGGACAACCTCGATCGCACATGCCTCAATTTTGTTGAGTTTTGTAACATCCCCAATTTATTGGACAACCCTTTTAATCTTTTCTTGTAGAATGATTTAGTTTAGTAGTATTTCAAATCAATTTCAAAGTGATCTTCTGTTATTATATTTCTCGCCTCTACTTTTTTTTGGGGTTTATTCTATTATCTATAGGTTTTTTACTTTAATTAACAAACACTTCTTGATATACAAAAGTATTAATTTACTCGTACTACGTATTCAGCTAAACAATAAACTTGAGACATTGACTTAGATTTAACATTCACTTTTTACTAACATTTTTTTATTTTCTTTCATATATCTAAGTTACGTATCGTATGTGTATTTGTGTGTGTGTGTGTGTAAATTAATACTTTTGTATAAATCATATCCATAAGGACCGATGTGATATCAAATTCAAAAATAATCTTTATAATTTTTAAATAAATATTCGATAAAGTTGTGTTTGTTAATAAGACTTAACCGAAATGACAGTGATTAAAATAAGGTTAAAAGTTGAAATTAGATTCTTGGGGTTAGAGTTAATTATCATATTCTCATGTATTTTCATGATTAGCAATACATATTCTAGTCTACAATTAATATTATCCCTTAGAAAATATTTAAGTTCTAAATCATAATTAATTTTATGGTCAATATTTAATTTAATAATAAAGAAAATCATCTTACCAAATGTAAAAAGATTTAAAAGTCTATAATACTTTATTTTATCATACCATGTTTTCTTTTTCCCTCATATGTTAAATAACTTTGGTAGTTAACTTGCCATATAACGTTAGTTTTATATTCAATATAATTTTGTTTTTGATTCATAGAATGGAACACGTGTATTCAATGAATAAAAATTGATTCAACCCTTCCTGTAACAACTCAGAACATTAATTTCTTTTAAATTTATTTCATATATATATATATATATATATATATATATATATATATATATATATATATATATATATATATATATATATATATATATATATATATATCATCTACAACTCTTATTTACGCCCCTTCTTACATTATATTATGAACAGTGTGAAATCGAATAAAAAAACTAAGAAATTAAAAAAAACTCCTATATAGGAGCCATGGAGAGCATCAGAAAAATAACATAGCATTAAAATGGATTGAAAATACCACTCCATGAAACTTTTGTTCTAAGACAAGAATAAAAGAGTTTCTTAGAAAATTATAGTAGGTCTCCAAACCTTGTGGGATTAAGGCGTATGCAGTTCTTTTTGCTTTAGATGATACAATCCCTTCACCATGTCCATATCTGTATATAGCTAAAAATTATTTTACAAGTTTGTGTTGTTGCCACAAGTTGTATTATCCAATAAATGTATTGATCTATTTGGTTTTTCTATAGAAGAAAGAAAAAAAAATAATCAAGCAACCCTTGACATGATCAATGAAAATAATGAAGAAATATGATGGGAGCTTGCATGTATTGAATTTAAAATGAAGGTAAGTCTTTAAGTGATTTAGTGCCTAGTGTATCTGATTGTTTGATTAATTTTATGCCAAAATAATTTATTTTTTTATCACTAGAGTTAGGTATTTTGAAAGGCATGTGATCCCTCTTAATAAGATTACTCTGTCATCCCTCTTCCACTTCCACTAACTCCTCCTTCAATGTATTCAATTTTTTAAAGATAATGTTTGTTAATTATTCAAAGTGTTGTAAACTAAGTAAAAATCAAAATATGCATAAATGGAATAAAAACATCAAAAATCAGCTACAAACTTGTGGGGTGACTGTTATATGTTGATGTTTTTTTCCAAACAAGTAAATTTAAATTTCTTCTTAGAATGCAACTGTCTGAATTGTTAACAAGCGGTATTTTTAGAAAACAAAAGACAAGACATTGAAAGGGTAGATGGAGAAAGGGGATGTGGCAGGGAAACATATTAAGAGGAAACACATGCACTCAAAAATACCTCTTAATTTAACTAAAAATCTTAAATTTCCAGCATAAAACTAATCAAACAATTGAACACAGTCCCCATAAAATCACTTAAAAGCTTACCTTCATTTTCAATTTTATGTATGCAAACTCCCATTAGTGTTTCTTCATTATCTTTATTGATCATAAATAGGGTTTCTTGAATTTTTTTTTTTTGAAATTTTCTTTAAATGTCAAATAGATCATTAAATTACTGTATCATTATACTCGCGACTATAACACATACATGTCTATTAGTATTTCATTTGTATCCAAAGATGGTCACATAAAAGGCGTTGTGTCATACGGGACAACCTCGATCGCACATGCCTCAATTTTGTTGAGTTTTGTCACATCCCCAATATATTGGACAACCCTTTTAATCTTTTCTTGTAGAATGATTTAGTTTAGTAGTATTTCAAATCAATTTCAAAGTGATTTTCTGTTATTATATTTCTCGCCACGACTTTTTTTTTTTGGGGTTTATTCTATTATCTCTAGGTTTTTTACTTTAATTATCAAACTCTTCTTGATATAAATTTGAGTGATATATATACACACACACACACACACACACATACGATACGTAACTTAGATATATGAAAGAAAATAAAAAAATGTTAATAAAAAGTGAATGTTAAACCTAAATCAATGTCTCAAGTTTATTGTTTAGCTGAATACGTAGTACGAGTAAATTAATACTTTTGTATAAATCATATCCATAAGGACCGATGTGATATCAAATTCAAATAATAATCATTATAATTTTTAAATAAATATTCGATAAAGTTGTGTTTGTTAATAAGACTTAACCGAAATGACGGTGATTAAAATAAGGTTAAAAGATGAAATTAGATTCTTGGGGTTAGAGTTAATTATCATATTCTCATGTATTTTCATGATTAGCAATACATATTCTAGTCTACAATTAATATTATCTCTTAAAAATATTTAAGTTCTAAATCATAATCTAATGGTCAATATTTAATTTAATAATAAAGAAAATCATCTTACCAAATGTAAAAAGATTTAAAAGTCTATAATACTTTATTTTATCATACCATGTTTTCTTTTTCCCTCATATATTAAATAACTTTGGTAGTTAACCTGCCATATAACGTTAGTTTTATATTCAATATAATTTTGTTTTAGATTCATAGAATGGAACACGTGTATTCAATGAATAAAGATTGATTCAACCATTCCTTTAACAACTCAGAACATTAATTTCTTTTAAATTTATTTCAAATATATATATATATATATATATATATATATATATATATATATATATATATATAGATATATATATATATATATATATATATATATATATATATATATATATATATATATATATATATATATATATATCATATACAACTCTTATTTACACCCCTTCTTACATTATATTATGAACAGTGTGAAATCGAATAAAAAAACTAAGAAATTAAAAAAAAAAAACTCCTATATAGGAGCCATGGAGAGCATCAGAAAAATAACATAGCATTTAAATGGATTGAAAATACCACTCCATGAAACTTTTGTTCTAAGACAAGAATAAAAGAGTTTCTTAGAAAATTATAGTAGGTCACCAATACTTGTGGGATTAAGGCGTATGCAGTTCTTTTTGCTTTAGATGATACTATCCCTTCACCATGTCCATATCTGTATATAGCTAAAAATTATTTTACAAGTTTGTGTTGTTTCCACAAGTTGTATTATCCAATAATTGGATTGATCAATTTGGTTTTTCTATAGAATAAAGAAAAAAATAATCAAGCAACCCTTGACATGATCAATGAAAATAATGAAGAAATATGATGGGAGCTTGCATGTATTGAATTTAAAATGAAGGTAAGTCTTTAAGTGATTTAGTGCCTAGTGTATCTCATTGTTTGATTAATTTTATGCCAAAATAATTTATTTTTTTATCACTACAGTTAGGTATTTTGAAAGGCATGTGATCCCTCTTAATAAGATTACTCTGTCATCCCTCTTCCACTTCCACTAACTCCTCCTTCAATGTATTCAATTTTTTAAAGATAATGTTTGTTAATTATTCAAAGTGTTGTGAACTAAGTAAAAATGAAAATATACATAAATGGAATAAAAACATCAAAAATCAGCTACAAACTTGTGGGGTGACTGTTATATGTTGATGTTTTTTTCCAAACATGTAAATTTAAATTTCTTCTTAGAATGCAACTGTCTGAATTGTTAACAAGCGGTATCTTTAAAAAACAAAAGACAAGACATTGAAAGGATAGATGGAGAAAGGGGATGTGGCAGGGAAACATATTAAGAGGAAACACATGCACTCAAAAATACCTCTTAATTTAACTAAAAATCTTAAATTTCCAGCATAAAACTAATCAAACAATTGAACACAGTCCCCATAAAATCACTTAAAAGCTTACCTTCATTTTCAATTTTATGTATGCAAACTCCCATTAGTGTTTCTTCATTATCTTTATTGATCATAAATAGGGTTTCTTGAATTTTTTTTTTTGAAATTTTCTTTAAATGTCAAATAGATCATTCAATTACTGTATCATTAAACTTGTGACTATAACACATACATGTCTATTAGTATTTCATTTGTATCGAAAGATGGTCACATAAAAGGCGTTGTGTCATACGGGACAACCTCGATCGCACATGCCTCAATTTTGTTGAGTTTTGTCACATCCTTAATTTATTGTACAACCCTTTTAATCTTTTCTTGTAGAATGATTTAGTTTAGTAGTATTTCAAATCAATTTCAAAGTGATTTTCTGTTATTATATTTCTCGCCACGACTTTTTTTTTGGGGTTTATTCTATTTTCTCTAGGTTTTTTACTTTAATTATCAAACTCTTCTTGATATAAATTTGAGTGATATATATAAATATATATATATATATATATATATATAGACACACACACACACACATACGATACGTAACTTAGATATATGAAAGAAAATAAAAAAATGTTAATAAAAAGTGAATGTTAAACCTCAAGCAATGTCTCAAGTTTATTGTTTAGCTGAATACGTAGTACGAGTAAATTAATACTTTTGTATAAATCATATCCATAAGGACCGATGTGATATCAAATTCAAATAATAATCATTATAATTTTTAAATAAATATTCGATAATGTTGTGTTTGTTAATAAGACTTAAACGAAATGACGGTGATTAAAATAAGGTTAAAAGATGAAATTAGATTCTTGGGGTTAGAGTTAATTATCATATTCTCATGTATTTTCATGATTAGCAATACATATTCTAGTCTACAATTAATATTATCACTTAAAAATATTTACTAAATCATAATCTTATGGTCAATATTTAATTTAATAATAAAGAAAATCATCTTACCAAATGTAAAAAGATTTAAAAGTCTATAATACTTTATTTTATCATACCATGTTTTCTTTTTCCCTCATATATTAAATAACTTTGGTGTGTATTCAATGAATAAAGATTGATTCAACCATTCCTTTAACAACTCAGAACATTAATTTCTTTTAAATTTATTTCATATATATATATATATATATATATATATATATATATATATATATATATATATATATATATATATATATATATATATATATATATATACAACTCTTATTTACACCCCTTCTTACATTATATTATGAACAGTGTGAAATCGAATAAAAAAACTAAGAAATTAAAAAAAAAAAACTCCTATATAGGAGCCATGGAGAGCATCAGAAAAATAACATAGCATTTAAATGGATTGAAAATACCACTCCATGAAACTTTTGTTCTAAGACAAGAATAAAAGAGTTTCTTAGAAAATTATAGTAGGTCTCCAATACTTGTGGGATTAAGGCGTATGCAGTTCTTTTTGCTTTAGATGATACAATCCCTTCACCATGTCCATATCTGTATATTGCTAAAAATTATTTTACAAGTTTGTGTTGTTGCCACAAGTTGTATTATCCAATAATTGGATTGATCAATTTGGTTTTTCTATAGAAGAAAGAAAAAAATAATCAAGCAACCCTTGACATGATCAATGAAAATAATGAAGAAATATGATGGGAGCTTGCATGTATTGAATTTAAAATGAAGGTAAGTCTTTAAGTGATTTAGTGCCTAGTGTATCTGATTGTTTGATTAATTTTATGCCAAAATAATTTATTTTTTTATCACTACAGTTAGGTATTTTGAAAGGCATGTGATCCCTCTTAATAAGATTACTCTGTCATCCCTCTTCCACTTCCACTAACTCCTCCTTCAATGTATTCAATTTTTTAAAGATAATGTTTGTTAATTATTCAAAGTGTTGTGAACTAAGTAAAAATGAAAATATACATAAATGGAATAAAAACATCAAAAATCAGCTACAAACTTGTGGGGTGACTGTTATATGTTGATGTTTTTTTCCAAACATGTAAATTTAAATTTCTTCTTAGAATGCAACTGTCTGAATTGTTAACAAGCGGTATCTTTAAAAAACAAAAGACAAGACATTGAAAGGGTAGATGGAGAAAGGGGATGTGGCAGGGAAACATATTAAGAGGAAACACATGCACTCAAAAATACCTCTTAATTTAACTAAAAATCTTAAATTTCCAGCATAAAACTAATCAAACAATTGAACACAGTCCCCATAAAATCACTTAAAAGCTTACCTTCATTTTCAATTTTATGTATGCAAACTCCCATTAGTGTTTCTTCATTATCTTTATTGATCATAAATAGGGTTTCTTGAAATTTTTTTTTGAAATTTTCTTTAAATGTCAAATAGATCATTCAATTACTGTATCATTAAACTTGTGACTATAACACATACATGTCTATTAGTATTTCATTTGTATCGAAAGATGGTCACATAAAAGGCGTTGTGTCATACGGGACAACCTCGATCGCACATGCCTCAATTTTGTTGAGTTTTGTCACATCCTTAATTTATTGGACAACCCTTTTAATCTTTTCTTGTAGAATGATTTAGTTTAGTAGTATTTCAAATCAATTTCAAAGTGATTTTCTGTTATTATATTTCTCGCCACGACTTTTTTTTTGGGGTTTATTCTATTTTTCTAGGTTTTTTACTTTAATTATCAAACTCTTCTTGATATAAATTTGAGTGATATATATATATATATATATATATATATATATATATATATATATATATATATATATATATATATATATATATATATATATATATAGACACACACACATACGATACGTAACTTAGATATATGAAAGAAAATAAAAAAATGTTAATAAAAAGTGAATGTTAAACCTCAAGCAATGTCTCAAGTTTATTGTTTAGCTGAATACGTAGTACGAGTAAAATAATACTTTTGTATAAATCATATCCATAAGGACCGATGTGATATCAAATTCAAATAATAATCATTATAATTTTTAAATAAATATTCGATAATGTTGTGTTTGTTAATAAGACTTAACCGAAATGACGGTGATTAAAATAAGGTTAAAAGATGAAATTAGATTCTTGGGGTTAGAGTTAATTATCATATTCTCATGTATTTTCATGATTAGCAATACATATTCTAGTCTACAATTAATATTATCTCTTAGAAAATATTTAAGTTCTAAGTCATAATCTTATGGTCAATATTTAATTTAATAATAAAGAATATCATCTTACCAAATGTAAAAAGATTTAAAAGTCTATAATACTTTATTTTATCATACCATGTTTTCTTTTTTCCTCATATATTAAATAACTTTGGTAGTTAACCTGCCATATAACGTTAGTTTTATATTCAATATAATTTTGTTTTAGATTCATAGAATGGAACACGTGTATTCAATGAATAAAGATTGATTCAACCATTCCTTTAACAACTCAGAACATTAATTTCTTTTAAATTTATTATATATATATATATATATATATATATATATATATATATATATATATATATATATATATATATATATATCAATCATATACAAATCTTATTTACACCCCTTCTTACATTATATTATGAACAGTGTGAACTCGAATAAAAAAACTAAGAAATTAAAAGAAAACTCCTATATAGGAGCCATGGAGAGCATCAGAAAAATAACATAGCATTTAAATGGATTGAAAATACCACTCCATGAAACTTTTGTTCTAAGACAAGAATAAAAGAGTTTCTTAGAAAATTATAGTAGGTCTCTAAACCTTGTGGGATTAAGGCGTATGCAGTTCTTTTTGCTTTAGATGATACAATCCCTTCACCATGTCCATATCTGTATATAGCTAAAAATTATTTTACAAGTTTGTGTTGTTGCCACAAGTTGTATTATCCAATAATTGGATTGATCAATTTGGTTTTTCTATAGAAGAAAGAAAAAAATAATCAAGCAACCCTTGACATGATCAATGAAAATAATGAAGAAATATGATGGGAGCTTGCTGTTGAAATAGTATTGTGGTGTACTTTTCGTTATTATCGTATCCACAGGGATTATTGCGATATCACCGCCGTTCTATAGCCTATTTTGTCTTGAGTTAATGTTACTTTAGTTTTAGGTTTGCAAAAGATCATTCAATTCTTTTAGTAGCAAAGAGTAAATTAATGAAAGTTCTAAGTTAAAGAAAATGTATCAAGATTCGATTTCATCGACCTAAGTTTGTATGTTTCCTTATAAATATATGCTTATGAACTTGCTAACGATCAATATAATTACGTATCGACACCTATATCGTCCGTGTCCGCAACGATATAGCTAGATTTACCGTATTGTTTAACCGACGATGTCTCCACCGTTTAAACAATACAAATAACGTTTTAAGAACCGATACTTAGTAAACATCAAACTCTAAATCCATGTCTGCAACTTATAGTTTGAAAGATGATGAGTTAGGTCTAGATACAAACATTGATGTCTCAAACATTTATACCAAAGAAAAAGCTTTAATAAACAAACTAAACCATCTATATTGATCATCACTTGTTCATACACATATATTCACAAGAAAAACATAGAAACGGCTAGGAAGATTACATCTTATCTTGATACAAAAGGGATTTAGCTATCCATGAGAATGGTAGCTTGCACAAGAAGGAAAGGATGAAGATCAACAAGCATCAAAGGCGATTAATCGACGATCAAGGCTTCCAATCTTCAACTCTATGTTTGCTACAGTGTATTATGCTCTTGTTTCTCTCTAAAAATATCTCTCTCTCCTCAAAAGTGATCTGGCCCATAAACAAATAAACAAAGTTTCGCAGACCGCGCTTAGCGCGGTGCAGCCCGCTAAGCGCGCTATCAATAATTGCTTAAACCGCCCAACCGCGCTAAGCGGGCTCCAGACCTCGCTTAGCGCGGAACTCTCTGCCAGAACTTCCTTCTTTTCTTCAAAAGCGCGCTTAGCGGGCTCAACCTCGCTTAGCGCGCTACCTCTTTTCAGCAATCCTTGGCTTTGGTCTTGGAACATCTTCAAAGTGCTTTTTCCATGGTCCAAGCTTCCAATTATCTATAAAAACTACAAAATCCAACATAGATTGCAAAGATAAGAACTATTCAACAATAATATAAATATAAGAATAAATATATACCAAATGACAATAAAATACTACTATTAACCACAAAAAGACTTGAGAGTTACCAAAAATTACCTAAGATATTTACACAAATTGGTAACTAACACTTGCATGTATTGAATTTAAAATGAAGGTAAGTCTTTAAGTGATTTAGTGCCTAGTGTATCTGATTGTTTGATTAATTTTATGCCAAAATAATTTATTTTTTTATCACTACAGTTAGGTATTATGAAAGGCATGTGATCCCTCTTAATAAGATTACTCTGTCATCCCTCTTCCACTTCCACTAAAACCTCCTTCAATGTATTTAATTTTTTAAAGATAATGTTTGTTAATTATTCAAAGTGTTGTGAACTAAGTAAAAATGAAAATATACATAAATGGAATAAAAACATCAAAAATCAGCTACAAACTTGTGGGGTGACTGTTATATGTTGATGTTTTTTTCCAAACATGTAAATTTAAATTTCTTCTTAGAATGCAACTGTCTGAATTGTTAACAAGCGGTATCTTTAAAAAACAAAAGACAAGACATTGAAAGGGTAGATGGAGAAAGGGGATGTGGCAGGGAAACATATTAAGAGGAAACACATGCACTCAAAAATACCTCTTAATTTAACTAAAAATCTTAAATTTCCAGCATAAAACTAATCAAACAATTGAACACAGTCCCCATAAAATCACTTAAAAGCTTACCTTCATTTTCAATTTTATGTATGCAAACTCCCATTAGTGTTTCTTCATTATCTTTATTGATCATAAATAGGGTTTCTTGAATTTTTTTTTTTGAAATTTTCTTTAAATGTCAAATAGATCATTCAATTACTGTATCATTAAACTTGTGACTATAACACATACATGTCTATTAGTATTTCATTTGTATCGAAAGATGGTCACATAAAAGGCGTTGTGTCATACGGGACAACCTCGATCGCACATGCCTCAATTTTGTTGAGTTTTGTCACATCCTTAATTTATTGGACAACCCTTTTAATCTTTTCTTGTAGAATGATTTAGTTTAGTAGTATTTCAAATCAATTTCAAAGTGATTTTCTGTTATTATATTTCTCGCCACGACTTTTTTTTTTGGGGTTTATTCTATTATCTCTAGGTTTTATACTTTAATTATCAAACTCTTCTTGATATAAATTTGAGTGATATATATATATATATATATATATATATATATATATATATATATATATATAGACACACACACACACATACGATACGTAACTTAGATATATGAAAGAAAATAAAAAAAATGTTAATAAAAAGTGAATGTTAAACCTCAATCAATGTCTCAAGTTTATTGTTTAGCTGAATACGTAGTACGAGTAAATTAATACTTTTGTATAAATCATATCCATAAGGACCAATGTGATATCAAATTCAAATAATAATCATTATAATTTTTAAATAAATATTCGATAATGTTGTGTTTGTTAATAAGACTTAACCGAAATGACGGTGATAAAAATAAGGTTAAAAGATGAAATTAGATTCTTGGGGTTAGAGTTAATTATCATATTCTCATGTATTTTCATGATTAGCAATACATATTCTAGTCTACAATTAATATTATCTCTTAGAAAATATTTAAGTTCTAAGTCATAATCTTATGGTCAATATTTAATTTAATAATAAAGAATATCATCTTACCAAATGTAAAAAGATTTAAAAGTCTATAATACTTTATTTTATCATACCATGTTTTCTTTTTCCTTCATATATTAAATAACTTTAGTAGTTAACTTGCCATATAACATTAGTTTTATATTCAATATAATTTTGTTTTTGATTCATAGAATGGAACACGTGTAGTCAATGAATAAAGATTGATTCAACCCTTCCTTTAACAACTCAGAACATTAATTTCTTTTAAATTTATTATATATATATATATATATATATATATATATATCATCTACAACTCTTATTTACGCCCCTTCTTACATTATATTATGAACAATGTGAAATCGAATAAAAAAACTAAGAAATTAAAAAAAACTCCTATATAGGAGTCATGGAGAGCATCAGAAAAAATAACATAGCATTAAAATGGATTGAAAATACCACTCCATGAAACTTTTGTTCTAAGACAAGAATAAAAGAGTTTCTTAGAAAATTATAGTAGGTCTCCAAACCTTGTGGGATTAAGGCGTATGCAGTTCTTTTTGCTTTAGATGATACAATCCCTTCACCATGTCCATATCTGTATATAGCTAAAAATTATTTTACAAGTTTGTGTTGTTGCCACAAGTTGTATTATCCAATAATTGGATTGATCAATTTGGTTTTTCTATTGAAGAAAGAAAAAAAATAATCAAGCAACCCTTAACATGATCAATGAAAATAATGAAGAAATATGATTGGAGCTTGCATGTATTGAATTTAAAATGAAGGTAAGTCTTTAAGTGATTTAGTGCCTAGTGTATCTGATTGTTTGATTAATTTTATGCCAAAATAATTTATTTTTTTATCACTAGAGTTAGGTATTTTGAAAGGCATGTGATCCCTCTTAATAAGATTACTCTGTCATCCCTCTTCCACTCCCACTAACTCCTCCTTCAATGTATTCAATTTTTTAAAGATAATGTTTGTTAATTATTCAAAGTGTTATGAACTAAGTAAAAATCAAAATATACATAAATGGAATAAAAACATCAAAAATCAGCTACAAACTTGTGGGGTGACTGTTATATGTTGATGTTTTTTTCCAAACATGTAAATTTAAATTTCTTCTTAGAATGCAACTGTCTGAATTGTTAACAAGCGGTATCTTTAGAAAACAAAAGACAAGACATTGAAAGGGTAGATGGAGAAAGGGGATGTGGCAGGGAAACATATTAAGAGGAAACACATGCACTAAAAAATACCTCTTAATTTAACTAAAAATCTTAAGTTTCCAGCATAAAACTAATCAAACAATTGAACACAGTCCCCATAAAATCACTTAAAAGCTTACCTTCATTTTCAATTTTATGTATGCAAACTCCCATTAGTGTTTCTTCATTATCTTTATTGATCATAAATAGGGTTTCTTGAAAAAAAATTTTGAAATTTTCTTTAAATGTCAAATAGATCATTCAATTACTGTATCATTAAACTTGTGACTATAACACATACATGTCTATTAGTATTTCATTTGTATCGAAAGATGGTCACATAAAAGGCGTTGTGTCATACGGGACAACCTCGATCGCACATGCCTCAATTTTGTTGAGTTTTGTCACATCCCCAATTTATTGGACAACCCTTTTAATCTTTTCTTGTAGAATGATTTAGTTTAGTAGTATTTCAAATCAATTTCAAAGTGATTTTCTGTTATTATATTTCTCGCCACGACTTTTTTTTTTTGGGTTTATTCTATTATCTCTAGGTTTTTTACTTTAATTATCAAACTCTTCTTGATATAAATTTGAGTGATATATATATATATATATATATATATATATATATATATATATATATATATATATATATATATATATAGACACACACACACACACGATACGTAACTTAGATATATGAAAGAAAATAAAAAAATGTTAATAAAAAGTGAATGTTAAACCTAAATCAATGTCTTAAGTTTATTGTTTAGCTGAATACGTAGTACGAGTAAATTAATACTTTTGTATAAATCATATCCATAAGGACCGATGTGATATCAAATTCAAATAATATTTATAATTTTAAAATAAATATTCGATAAAGTTGTGTTTGTTAATAAGACTTAACCGAAATGACGCTGATTAAAATAAGGTTAAAAGATGAAATTAGATTCTTGGGGTTATATTTAATTATCATATTCTCATGTATTTTCATGATTAGCAATACATATTCTAGTCTACAATTAATATTATCTCTTACAAAATATTTAAGTTCTAAATCATAATCTTATTGTAACACCCCATACATATATGTCTAGAATAATATGTAGTGATGCTATAAATGGTACAAGAGACATACTTAAGCGATAAAGAGAAGAATTTAAAATCATATACGATCCAAGTTTCGAACTAAAATGTATATAATCGGCTTGTCTTCAACAATGCACAGCGGAAAGTTAACGTCTGACGAGGTCTTCCAGCTAATTGCCTATCCATAGGCTTCAAAGCAATGCATTCAACAATCCATCTACCTCTAAACTATTCCTGAAAAATATTAAGAGAATTGGGGTGAGATTACTAAATCTCAATGAGTTCCCCTATCTTACGGGTTTGCTCGGTTCTACAAGGTACATGCCAACAAACGGATTCACCGAGAATCCGGGTTTTCCTCACGGCTAGGTACAAGTACATACAAGGTAACACCACCATTGGAAGTCCCATAACTATCCAATGAGGCAATAGCAACAAGCACAAGCCAAGTACAAACAAATATGCAGACCCGTACCCATGTACGAGGAATCCAGGAGTAAGTTTACTTGCCTACTACATAGACTATGCATCCACACCCTTGGTGAGTTACCTCTCATGCCTAATTGTCTTGAGACTTATACATGCACATCACAGGTGAAACGAATAAATCCTATGTGGTTTATCTATGACGAGTTACAACGGTGATTTGCCTATATGGCATCTCGGCTTCGTCAATCACTATACACAGATGTGATCGCTACAATGTACAAAACGCAATCAAGACTACATGAGCTCACCGGGTGAAAGCCTAGTGATATTGTCTACATGACATCACTAGAGGTGAGTTACCTGAGAAGTGCATCCTATATGGTACCACTACCTCACCATACCAAGCACGCAGATGTTTACCTGCTAGAGGAACGTCATAGAAGACCCTCTTAGCGCATCGTAATGGTAGCTCAGGTGCGTAAGACATACCAAGAACACACAACAAGATATCCCAGACCACACAGCAAGGCACGAACTAAATATCACGCAGCAATAGTCGTGGTCTTAAGCGATTTATCATCTATTAGCCAGGCCTACTCCGATTCAAGCATATACACACATCACTGAGATCACACAGCACGGTATAAGCCATCACACAGGAAATCACATCCGAATGTTCAACCAAAACAAACGGGAAACAATGCATAATTATACATAACATTACATGTGATTCACAACTCATCAAACATGCAAACCAATGTCATAACCATAGTGTAATCATGCATTCAATCATCATATAAACATATAATCAATCAATTAATCTAATGATAATTCTCGATCCAAAACAAGAGGCTTTCGGTTCCCAATTCGGAACGAAACTGCACTCAAGAAGGGAAAGTATAAATTCTGCATCAGGCCAGTTCGCTATGCGAACCTCCAACGAAGCCCCGATTCGCTACGGCGAGCAGTAGCGAGCTCCAGCGAATAAATCAAATCAAATCCCAGACTTATTCGCTACTCGTTCACTACAGCAAACCATTCGCTACAGCGAACTCTGCTTCACCCAGAAAATTCAGAACTTCTATTTACCTCTGCACTTCCTAAATATGATTAAGAGTCTAAAACTCAAGTTAAGATGACATCATACACCCTATAAGCCAAGGTTGATATCCTAACAAAAGATCAACACAAGATGTAGTATTCTATAGACATAATCTCAAGGCTATAAGTGCTTATTCCAATATCATGCAACACCTAATCATATGCCATAATTTATACCTGCATTAAAAGTATTGCATTTAAGAAGAAAAAAAACAAAGAGCACTAAAAGACTTTTCTAACGCTCCCGACGATGCTCCGTTTTGAGTTGTAGAACTCAAGTTATGGCCGCTTTAGTGAAAACACAATTTGTGCAGTCTGCAGTCATTCGCTGCAGTGAACACAGAGTTCGCTATAGCGAACCTGACAGTGCAGAACACGGATTTTAGGGTTCTAACCTCCATTTTTGCATCTCAATCAATCCTAATTCAAACTCAAACATGTAATAACGATCCAATACATTTATTATCATAATGAGAACACATTTTTATCAATTGATCAAGCATGCAAAGCATCAAACTCAACCCAAAACCCAACATGCATACATTCCCAAACTACCTACCCAAGTTCTATCTAATGGAACTCACCTCATGCCATGGAGATCTTGGTTTGCATGGTAGAATAATGGAGATGATGATGATGATGCTGATTCTGAGTTTGGAAGGATGAAGAAGATGATTCTACCACTTGATCATGGTTCTTCCTTCATAGTTGTTAAAACTTCCCACACATGCAAGAGCTTGATGAAGATGATGAACTTCTCTCCTCTTCTCCAAGTTTCACGATCCCGCTTCCTTTCTCTCTTCCAAATTCTGATTTTGCATCACATAAGAATGAGGTTTGTATCCAAACAAGCCCTTAAGTGGTTCATGCCATGATCAATGACCATATTGCCCCTTAACTATGTGAAAGTTACCGGTTTGCCATGTAGTTCCAATCTAACAATTTCCCTTTGATTTTACAAATTTCTCTTAGTCCTTCATAGTGTATAAATATACATGCTTAGACAATATGGGATATTACACTTATGGTCAATATTTAATTTAATAATAAAGAAAATAATCTTACCAAATGTAAAAAGATTTAAAAGTCTATAATACTTTATTTTATCATACCATGTTTTCTTTTTTCCTCATATATTAATTAACTTTGGTAGTTAACTTGCCATATAAAGTTAGTTTTATATTCAATATAATTTTGTTTTTTATTCATAGAATGGAACACGTGTATTCAATGAATAAAAATTGATTCAACCCTTCCTTTAACAACTCAATACATTAATTTCTTTTAAATTTATTTCATATATATATATATATATATATATATATATATATATATATATATATATATATATATATATATATATATATATATATATATATATATATATATATATATATATATATATATATATATGATCTACAACTCTTATTTACGCACCTTCTTACATTATATTATGAACAGTGTGAAATGGAATAAAAAAACTAGGAATTTTTTTAAAAAAAAACTCCTATATAGGAGCCATGAAGAGCATCAGAAAAAATAAGATAGCATTAAAATGGATTAAAAATACCACTCCATAAAACTTTTGTTCTAAGACAAGAATAAAAGAGTTTCTTAGAAAATTATAGTAGGTGTCCAAACCTTGTGGGATTAAGGCGTATGCGGTTCTGTTTGCTTTAGATGATACAATCCCTTCACCATGTCCATATCTGTATATAGCTAAAAATTATTATACAAGTTTGTGTTGTTGCCACAAGTTGTATTATCCAATAATTGGATTGATCAATTTTGTTTTTCTATAGAAGAAAGAAAAAAAATAATCAAGCAACCCTTGACATGATCAATGAAAATAATGAAGAAATATGATGGGAGCTTGCACGTATTGAATTATCATGCTTCTGACAGCCTCATTCTTGAGAATGCATTTCTGAAACAGATTTGGATAAAGAGTTGCCAAACGGCCCCTACCCAACCAACTTGAATTCAAGAAATTAGCAACATTTTTTCGTCTTCTAACTTAATTGTGATTTTTCATAAAGATTTTTACTTACTAACATCAAATCTCTCCACCAAATTGAATCTTTAGAATTAGTATACTCATCAACTAAACTCCAAAACCTTTTCCTGAATTCTCCTCCATATCTTGCTTGCAACAATCCTTTCCAAATAGCCTCCTCATCGTACATAATTTTCCAAATCCATTTTGAGAGCAATGCGTGATTAAAAGTACATATATCTTTTACTCCCAAACCACCTAACTCTCTAGATTTGCATATTGTTTCCCAACTCACGCAAGCCAACTCTCTCTTCTCCGCCACATCGTTCCATAAAAAAATCTTTTGAATGGATATAATCTTCTGCATGACCTTGGCAGGTATGTAGAAAAAAAAACAGTTGGTAAATAGGAATGTTGGTCAAAATAGAAGTTGGTAAATTAGAATGTTGGTCAAAATAGAATTCAGCTGGATTACTCTCCCTCCTACTGATAGAAATCTACCCTTCCAGCTCGATAACTTAGATTTCAACATCTTGATCACCAGATTTCTAGAAACTTATCTTCCTACGATTACCACCAATGGTTATGCCCAAGAATTTACATGGAAATTGTTCAATTGTTCAATCTTGCAGTCCAAAATGGTGAAATACCAAAATACCATACAACTTACTCTTACTCAAATTTAATTGTTCAATTATAGGAAACTTGTAACTCGAATTGGAGAAGGCTATATTCCACATCATCTAAGATTTTATACAGGTTCCCAACAACAGCCTACCTAACCATACCTACCAAGCCTTCTTCAGAGTCTACATCAATAGTAGGGTTTGAATATTGAGATTCTTCTTCCACTACATTCATAATGTTAATATCATTGTTGACATCATTCACATCATCATAGCTTACTAAGACCACCTCCAATGCTAAGTTTCACAAATTCCTCAATTTGTTTTCCACCTGACAGTTGCTTTTTGGCATACCCATTGCTACAGTTGGACATCGAGTAAAAGAGATACAACGTTCTTATTTTCTGTTATGAGACCCAATATTCATTTATAAAGTAAAATTGTTATAAAATTTATTATTATAAAATTTAATATGAATAAAATATTCATTTATAAAGTAAAATTGTGGGACCCAATATGAGTTCTTCAGAGTTGCACTATTGGAGTGAAAAGTTAATTGAATTGCTTTAAGCTGACGTGGCTTAATATTTTCCACAAAAAACCCAAAAATAGATTCATGGTTGGAGATGCTCTAATAAACCTCTAGAAAATGTCAAGATAAATATAATTAATATCACTAGAAAATGTTTTTATCTCTCCGTTCCAAACGTAACAACATAGCTTACTAATAAGCCTCTAAAAAATTCCTCATGCGTAAAGAGGTCCCATTAACAATGTTAAGATGAAGATTTATTTTGGTGAATAATTAATAACATTGATATTAAAAACAGTAAACAACACAAAATATTATTATTACAAGACACATTATATTACAAAAGAAACTAGTGATTATGTAGTAGTAGATATGTAGCAACAACATTCCATATGATGATAGATGATCATGATCATTTTCTCTCACGACGAAGCTCAACATGAACTGTGCCTTCTTCCTCCAAACGTCCCATATCACTCTTATTCACTCCCGTTGCCGCTGCTGCCCTCAACCCATCCGCCACCACTCCGGGACGACTCTCATCCACCTCCACCACCACTTTCTCTCTAGCCCTCCCTCCTCCTTCCATCCTCAAATCATCCATTCTCATCCTCGCATCTTCCTTACTCTCACGCAGAGTTTCCTGTACACACCAACCATAATGACACATTATTAAAACTGAGAGGAACACAGACACAGACACAAACACCAGACATCATAAATGAAACTAATACTAATTGACACCAAATGCAAAACCAATACTAAAAGAATGTTGAAAAGTGATCAAAGAAGGTAACAAACCTTAGTTTCATCTTTCTTCCCAGCAAAGAAACCCATAGCTCTTTTAGCAGCATCAGCAGCAGATTCCTTCAACTCCCCAAGCTTCCCTACAGTAGCATCTTTCCCTTCTTTAGCCTTCTCAGCAGTATAATCCCTAAACTCTCCCGCTTTATTCGCTGCAGCATCTTTAGCTTCCCTTGCCTTCTCTGCAGCATGCCTTCTGGACTCCTCTGCTTCCGCTTCCCTCGCCTTCTCTGCAGCATACCTTTGTTCATTTTCCCTTGCTTTCTCTGCAGCAAAGCTCTGTTTCTCCTCCCACGCTTTCGCTTCCTTGGCTTTCACTGCGGCATATTCAGCATACTCTTCTGCTTTATCAGTAACATCTTTTGCTCCTCTTGCCTTCTCTGCAGCATTAGCAGCATACTGTCCTGTTTTATCGGTAGCATCTTTCGCTACTCTCGCTTTCTCTGCAGCATAATCAGCATACTCTCCTGTTTTACTGGTAGCATCTTGCGCTCCTCTCGCTTTCTCTGCAGCATCAGCAGCATAACGACCTGCTTTATCAGTGGCATCTTTGGCTCCTCTTACATTCTCTGCAGCACTACCAGCATACTGCCCTGCTTTGTTAGTAGCATCTTTCGCTCCTCGCGCCTTCTCTGCAGCATTATCAGCATACTGTCCAGCTTTACTAGTAGCATCTTTCGCTTCCCGTGCTTTCTCTGCAGCATAATCCGCATACACTCCAGCTTTATTCGCAGTCCCGGCTTTCTCTGCACCATAATCTGAACTTTCTCTCACATTTTCATGAGGTTGGTTACTCCTACCAACAACAGCTTCTTTCGCTGCATTGAACATTGAACCAATAAAACCTGGTTTCTTCTCCTCTCGTGCATTGAATCCGCTTTCTCTTGCTTTATTAACATCTTCGAGATCCTTAGCAGCGAGTTTCGCTGCTGCTTCAGCTCGTGCTTGTTTGAACTGTGCTTCAGACCGAAGATTGTAACCTTGTTCTCTTTCGTTTGTTCTGTTTACTTCACCGATGTCTTTTGCTGCTAGCTTTGCTGCTGCTTCGGCTCTGTCTTCCTTGAATTCTTTACTTGATGCCATTGTTCTTATGCTTTGAATATGATAACCAAGAAATCTTGTGCTTTGAATATGATATGATAAATATTTGAATCTAGTGAGTTAGAGTGCTATGAATTTTGATGTATATATATGTGAAGAAAAGAGAGTCGGTGTTGAATATTACGTGGAGGAAATGGTTTAACCATGGTGACACGTGTAGAAAACTTGGTCGGTAAATTTGAACATTGTTGTATGCATGCATGTAAGTGTTACACGTAGCATGACAAGCTCCTTCGTGATGACATTTATCTTCTAAACAAGTAATGCGATGTGTTTCTTTGTTTTAAAATATTTGATAACTGAATCTTTATAGGAATATTGGGATGCTAATTGAATCTTTCATTTTGATTACATGAAGCTCAAGTGAGGAAGAAGTCTCATATTGATTAGAAAATGAAAGAATGAACATTTTATAAGTAAGAGAACTCGCACACTTAGGTTATGTTTGGGAGTTTAGAGGGAAAGGGAGGGGAGGGTGTTGAAAAATATGAGGAATTAGGTGAAAAGGATAAAAAGATTTTGGGTATGAGGGTTTTGGAGGGTTTGAGTTTATTCATAACACCAAAAACCCTATAAAATGGGGAACTCAAAAATTGTATTGAAGGAGGGTTTTGAAGATTTTGAAGGGCTTACATAAATTTACTAAATATCTTTTAGGTTGTTATAATATTTTGAAAATTAAAATTTAGTAATCATAATAACTCTTTTATCATTCTAAACAAATTCATTTTTTCAAAAAATGTCAAATATTTTCCTAAATTTTGTCCATATTTCTTTAATAACAAAACCAATCTCTATTAACGTTAATAGTTTGTGAATTGTGATAGGCAATTCACCATTAAACTCGCAGGTAGAGTCTAATTAAAAAAAAAAGTAGAAACTAGTAGAATCACTTATAGAATCGTGTTTTCTTTTATAGATTTAAGTAGACTCACACAAATTCTTATAGACTCGTGACTCTAAGCCTTTTTAGAATTTTTTTATAAAAAAAAAAAACCTAAAAAATGGCCCATGATAAAGTGTGAAACTGTGAAGAAGATTTGTATCTTCTATCTTAGTTTAATTTTGATGAAGACAAAAGAATTGAAGAAAAAGATTAAGATATTTATGAGCAAGTGTTGGCCTATGATAAAGTTAATCAAGAGAAAAATCAAGTCAAATGATCATATTTAAAGTTTTATTATAATTCATGATATATCTTTTAGATATTCAAAATATTTCATACATTTTCATCTCTAAAGTTTCTAAATGTAAGTGCATCAAAACTATTCAAATATAATCTTTAAAAATTTGTTTTTTCAATTTTTAAAGTTGTGTAATCCGTTAAGACATTGGTGCAATCAATTATATAAATATTATGTTTTTGGTTTGTGTCATTTGAACCAGGGACGGAGCTATTATTATGAAAGAGTGGGCCCATGCCCCCACCATATTTGCCACAATTTTAATAATAGTAATATTAATAATACATTTAAATATTAAGTATGCTAAATATTAAGAATAAACTCCTCTCATAGCCCCCACTTAATAGGAATAAACTTCTCTTACCACGTCTCTTTTTTTTTTTTTTAAATAATTGTTTTCATATATTAAATAAAATAAATACTTTAATAAAATAAAATAAAACTAACTCTTTTTTTCTATTCCTATTAATTTTTCTTGTTTGTCTGTTCCTATTAATTTTCCTTATTTTTCTATTCTTATTAATTTTTCTTGACTCTTTTCAAACACAAACAAATCATTTTGGTATTCCTTTGTGTAGCATGTTTAAGTCCAAGAAGTTCACTTTCTGCGTTTGATAAGGAGAGGTTAATTCGTTTAGCTCAGTTTTATCCTTCAGAATTTTCTCAAGTTGAATTATTGGCACTAAATGATTAGCTTGAAAACTATTTCTTAGATGTAAGCTCTGACAATGAATTTTCAGAATTAGAAGGGATTAGTGATCTTTCTATCAAGCTTGTAGAGACAAAAAAACATGTTATCTACTCATTGGTTTATTTACTTTTATAGTTATCTCTAATATTACCGGTGGCAACTGCAACAGCGGAAAAAGCTTTCTTTGCTATGAATATTATCAAGAATCGGATGCGAAATCGCATGGGTGATGAATGGTTAAATGATTGCTTAGTTACTTACATTGAAAGAGATATTTTTGTTGATGTTAAAAATGAAAAAATCATTCAACATTTTCAAAATATGAAAAATCGTAGAGAACAATTATGATGTAAATTTATATTTTTGAAAATGAAATTTTTTATTTATTGATTTATATATAATATATATCTATATTTATATTGACCCCACTACTTAAAATTCCTGGCTCCGTCCCTGATTTGAACCCGTCATAACAGCACATTAAAACAACCATAATTCACATTCGTTAGAACCAATGTTTTAAATTTGAATTTATTTCTATTTTGTGACAGTTTGAAACCATTGCAATTTTATTGTTTGTTTGAAACCATTGCAATTTTATTGTTTGTTTGAAACAACCCACTGGTTCCAAAATTGTAGCAGTTTGATACTGCTACTATTTTATTATTGTTGTTTTTAAACAACATATTATTTTTAAAAATATGAATCATTGTCAATGATCACGAAACTCTTCCAAAATATTGTATCAAATCAAAAAGACATAATGAAATGTATTTAAGAAAAATATATTATTTTTTCAATTATCTCTTGCATACATCATTTTTACATAATCCAAACAAATTTTTGAAGTGTTCATATATCCATCAAAAATGAAATTTTGTGCATAACTTTTATTTTATTGAAAAGAGTTTCATTCATATTATTTTGAGTAATTAAGGACATATGTTTATATTGTGATCGAGAGAAAGAGAAGACCAATATCTACATAATTGATTCAAGAGCAAAAACTTCTACATACATTATCGAAATTTGGTTATTAATCACAAAGTGCTAAGTGATCATTGTTTGACATTGAAAGTGGTGTGCTTTTGATTCAAGTGTAAAAGAAAGTTTTGTGTTTTCTAGTTTATGTTAGAAAAGTGTATGAGTGACAATGGTGTGTGGTTTGTACAGATTCTAACATAGTGAAATCTCTCACGGAGTGTGAGGGAACTAGATGCACCCTTGGTTTGAAAAGGGAACTAGTATACATCTTTATGTTCTTTACTTTCTGCACTTTAATTTTCTTTTATTCATTATTCAAAATAGCCACTACATCTTATTCTAAACCAGAAAATTAAAAAAGAAAAGAAACTTGCTTAAATATCAAGAAAAATCTAGCAAGTCTAATTCACCCCCCCTTAGATTACACACTTAATACTTACATTTGACATCAGAGCAGGTTATATGTAACATGTTCCTAAAAGATTCAGAATGGTTTCCATAAATCTTATTTTTAGAGACGTTGGTAGTAACAATAAACCCCCATTAATTTGTGGTGAATACTTTGATTTTTAGAAAATTCATATGAAGACACATCTCAAAGCACAAGGAGAAGAAATTTGGGATGCTGTAGAAACTAGTATGTTTGTTCCAACAAGGATTGTCAATGGCGTTGGTACACCCAAAATAAATATTTCATGGGATGAAGATGATAAGAAAAATATTCTCTACAACAAGAAAGCAATAAAATTACTTTAAACAACCCTTAACATTGATGAATTTTTTTGTGTCTCTCAATGCACTCATGAAGGAAATATGGGATACGTTAATGGTCACTCATGAAGGAACCACTAAAGTAAAGAGATTGATATTGGACACATTATGTCAAGAGTACGAATTGTTCAGAATGCGTCCCCGAGAATCAATCTTTGACTTGCAAAAAAGATTTTTGCACGTGAAAAATCACTTGAGTGCTCTTGGTAAGACTTTTTCTAATGACAAACTTAATCTTAAAATACTTAGATCTTTCGACTATGGTATGGAAACCAAAAGTGGCGGCGATATCCAAAAAGAAGATTCTATCTAATTTGACTTCCGCAACATTATTCGGAAAGCTTAAAAAGCATGATACTAAACTTGGAAGATTAGAAAAGAATGAAATTCAAGTAAAAGATTCAAAAAGATATTTCCTTGAAGACGAGAGTCAAAAATCATGATAGCAATCAAGAGGATGAGTCTGCTTATGATGATGATGATGATCTTATCAAGAAGTTTGAAAAGTTCTTAAAAAAACAAAGGAAAAGGGAGATCATTAAAAAAGAAGAACCAAAAAGCAAGGTTACATGCTTTGAATGTGGAGGAATAAGACATGTTAAAAGTGAATGCTCTACACTTGAAAAGAAGAATAAATTCAAAAGCAAAAAGAACATAAGGCCAAAGAAAGCACATGTAGCATGGGATGACAATGAAATAAGTTATTTCTCATATGAAGATCGTGCAACCAAGACATCGATGACATCTCATCATTCAAGTGATTAAGAATACGGGGTTAGTGATTATGAAATTGATGATAGTCCTTCTTATGATGAATTACAAAGTGCTTTTAATGAATTACTTGATGAATTTTTAAAACTTTCTAGAAAATGTTCAAATCAAAAGAAAACTATTTTATATCTAGAAAGTGAGACTAGTAACACAAAATTGAAAGTTAGACTTAATCAACAATTCAACATGAAATGATTTTTCATCTCTTGAATCTAAAATAGTTAAATTAAACCAAGTGATCATGAAATATGAAAAAGGTCAAATTGGTTTAGAAAATGTGTTAAGTAGTCAAATACTTTCAAATAATAAATGTGGACTTGGCTCAACTAATTTTGATAATCCTAGTACAAGTCAAAGCATCTTTGTAAAGGCTATTAGCAAATTCAATAATGAAAAATCAAAGAAAGAACATATTGTAAATAATCATAAAAGACCTTATAGAAATAACATTTTTGTCAATAAAAGGATTCACGTTTTTATACCTACTTATTTTTTATTGTAATGCAAAAGTTCATGCTTATAATGCTTGCTACATAAGAAGTTATGGTATTCCATATGGTGAGTATGTATGAGCGGGGAAGGTATCTAATCCAAGAGGACCCAAAGAAAATTGGGTACCTAAGTATTACTAATTGTTTTGTAGGTACTTGAAGATCATATGATAGTATTGTCAAATCATGATTGATCCTTCAAGATACAAGACCATATGATATGGTAGTTCTAAAAGTTTCATTGAATGAAAAGATGTTTTGAAGAGGCATCAACTTCAATATCAACTTTAATGGTGATTATTCATTAATTTTGAATTGTGATTGTTTTAATTTTATGTGTGATTTGATTTCCTTGTTTCACTTTTTGTATGTGATTATTAATTTATTAAATTTTGTTTTGTTTCTAATGGTTTTTGTTTCCATTCCCGTGTTTTCATTGAAATTATGTATTTATTCCCTCCTTTTTGTTTTGTTACAGTTTGTTCTCTTTGTTGCTTGCTCTCTATCTCAAAATATCATCGAGCAAAACAACCGTTATTTTTGTTACTCCCACTCCTAGAGCTAAAAGCAATAAAATAAATTTTATAGAATTCAAACCGAAATTGGATGGCAACATGGCAATTGTGGTGGAATATTCAGATTCAAATGTTACCTAGTTGGCAACATATATGACATTGGACCTTATGCTTTTGTGCCCGATGATGTTATGTATTTGTTTATAAAGATTGTTGTTGAATCTGATGAATTAGATTTCAAAAGAGACAATAGATGGACATTAAGAAAGATGTTCGTGAGTTAGAAACTCGTGAAATGGTAATTGCTACATCTCAAAAGAAAATAAAGTTTGTTGTTGGTTCTTATACTAGTGTTCAAAAACAATTAAGGTTTAAATGCACGTTTGATCCCCCCTAATATGTTGATTTTAAACTTTTAGTCTCCCCATTTTAAAAACCAACTTTTTTGTCTCTGAACTTTATATCATTTAGGATTTAGTTGGCTCCCCTCCTACTTTGCAAACGTGGAATTGATGATTATGACAAAAAGTTATATTTAATGAGTTGACAATATTGACTAAGATAATTTATTATTTAATATTTATTTACATAATAGATTAATTAATAATTGATTATTTTAATTAAATTATGGATTAAATATGTTTGAAGTCCCCATGAATATTCAAACAACCAATTATAGTCCCTCAAAACTTTTCTTCAAACAATGGTCCTCATAATTTTTTTCGTCCATAGTATTTGTCCCTCCTGTTAAATCCCCCTAACTAAAGCTGATGTTGAGTCAAATAGGGGGAAATTTTGACAAGTGGTAGTGACTCATGACAACTCGCTCTTTCATGAACACATGCCTCACCTACATGTGCATTACTTCTTTTCCCATTTTTCTCACTCTTTAAACTTAACTAAAACAAAAACAAAACACCGCCTTCTTCTCTTACCTTCCACAATAACAACATGAAGAAAAACATCATAATACTAAACACTTTATATTTATTCCTCTTCTGCATTACCCGCTTAGCTCACTCCAAAAATAAAGATGCTTCAGTCGTGTTATCTTAAAAGAAATATCACTCCACCTAGTCCACTCGTTGGCCTAACCCAGATGCAAGTAAATGGAACCATGTTCCATGCTCTGACAATAAACATGTTACTTAAACCCAAATCGATCTTCAAAATCTCCAAGGTACGCTCCTTCAGAATGTCCACAACTTATCAGAGTTACAACACTTGGAGCTTCAATTCAGCAATTTCTCGAGTTCTTTTATGAGTTTAAACGGGTTAAACTCTCTTCAATGTGTCTTTGCTTCAATTTTTTATGTAGAGATCGGATAACCTTTTTTAGTCTTGGGAGATTCCTCTGTCTCTTAAAGATTCTAATTTGCTTCAGCTTGTTTTTGTAGTGATCGAATTTTTTTTTTGTGATGATGTTTTCCCTATTATAGCCCTTATGCATTAAGCCTTCAATAATCTTGAAGGTATGTTGCCGAAGAGCTTTTCTGTTTTAAAGGTTGATTCTTTGTAGTTGGATGGTTGAATAGTTGAGTCTTTGTTCTCAACTCTTCTTCAATCATGTATTTCCACAAACTATATATTTTTAGGAAAACAACTTCATTCATTGATATTCACTTTTGAGTGTTCCTCGGGAAAGTTCATTAACAATCACCTTCTCAACCTTTACTAAAAATTTGGGAAGCTTCATGTTGATGTTAAATTATTTGATAGAATGCCAGAGAAGGAATATAATGTTCTAGGGTCTATTGGGTTCAAATGAGGGGGATGGGAGGGGAATTTTAATAGCGAGAAGAGGGTGGGAGGGAATGGGAGGGATTTTTGTAAATTATATATATGTTTGGTTCAAAAGAGGGGAGGGAAGGGGAAGGAAGGGATATTAATTAAAAATATGTTTGGTTCATAAGGGGATGAGAGGGACTTTATTAATAATTTGCATTTCTATCCTTATCCTTATAATATCTTTATCATCTTATATAACTTATATGATATTCAATTATCATCTTATATAACTTATATGATATTCAAAGTATAAAAATTATTAAATATTTTTTTGATAATGAAATATGCATAAATAATTAAACATAAAATTTTTAATGTTGATTGATTAAAAAAGTTATAACTTACCACATAGGTTAAAAAATTAAATATATTAGATTCAGATCGAAAGTCTTTGAGACAAATTAAACTATGTGTTAATATAACAATTTTTAAATCGTGATGAACCATCTAACAAAACAAATACATAAAATAATTTATACTAAACAAAAAAATAAAATGAATAGTTTAAAATTTTATATAAAAGAAAATATAATATAATTGAAAAACAAAAAAAAAAAATATATGAAAACACAAAATATAAAGTGATTATAATTTACATTAACTATAAAAATACGAAAATAATTTAAGGTTAGAGTAATTAAAATAAATTGATGAAAATAATAGAAAAATAATCATTCAAAAGAGGAACAATAACATAAAAATTAAATAATTTTAAAATATCAAAATAAAATTGAAGATATTTTAGTAAATATAATTATTTTCTTATTTTAATTGGTTTGGTTAGATTTTTGGGACCTCTTGGGCCTATGTCCCCTCCATAATTTTGTTTCTACACATATCCAAAGCAATCCGTACCCCTGGTTTTTTCCATGTTATATTTAATTGTTTATTTGATCATTTTAATCCTAGTTTGTATTTTATTTTCTTGTGTCAATTGTATATGGTCTTTATTATTTTTTTAGTTTTATAAAAATGGTTATATTGATATATTTAGGTTAATTTCATGATTAAGTTAGTTTCTTTAGCTTAGACTTTAATTTAGGTTTCTTAACTTAGGTATCACCAAAAAAAATCATTAAAATACTTCTTTTTGTCCATTGTATAAAAAATACAAATATATTTATATATATATATATATATATATATATATATATATATATATATATATATATATATATATATATATATATATATATATATATATATATATATATATAAGGGACGTATCAAATGAGAACTTTGACTATAATGAGAACTGAGAACTTTTAATAATAACCATTGAATCTAATTAATAGCTCAGATTTACCTCATATTTTAAATACATATTACATAAATATAATTAAACATTAATTAAATATTTTAAAATATGAGGTAAATATGAGTCATTAATTCAAATGGTTATTATTAAAAGTTCTCAGTTCTCATTTAATACGTCTTTTATATATATATATATATATATATATATATATATATATATATATATATATATATATATATATATATATATATATATATATATATATATATATATATATATATATATATATATAACAATTTCTCTTTCCTTTAGTATTAAATTAATCAAAAAAGTTAAATAAAACAATTTTCTATTAGTATAAGTTAAACCTGCTAACCAATTTGAAACATTATTTTATTAACTTAACAAAAATTAATATTTTTTTTTAAAAGGAACTTCCTTAAATGCGAATTAGAAGTTAGCGTAAATCTTCACAGTCGAGTAGCATAAGTTTATCGCTCGAAGACATTTTTATGTCGTTCCATTAAAAATACTAATTAATAGTTACGAACTATGTAGACCCTGATTCCATCTTTTGATGCATATGTAAGCATAAGGTGCGACGCCTTAGCAAGTCCATTAATCACTAACGTTTAGCATAGTTCACTTTCCCTTGAGAATATTTAAAGGCAAATTGAGCAGAAATAAATAGAAAACACAGGTTCACTAATCTTAGATAAGGTTTTCCTTGAGTACAAGGGAGGTGAGGCGTGCCTAATACATTCTCCTTACTTAACTGACTCCCGAACCCTTTAGTCTTCCATTTTAGATTTTTCCTATTATTTTCCTTGTCCTTAGAAGGAATAAATGATGGTGACGACTTCATTAATTTTGTCGACCACGACATCATGTAACTAGTTACAACTGTAAGTAACAAACAAAGAAATCAATTTTATCTTTATGTAACCGATTACATCATTTCATGTAACCGGTTACCATTGAACCGAAATATTTTATTTGTTTTTCAGAAGTACTTATTTAATTGAGAAACTGAAACTTGAAAGCCACCTCTATTAGTCTACATGCATTTGAATTATTATTATGAACTAACAAAATTGTCAACTATGTCTCTTATTTTCTACCTTTAAAAAAGCCTTTATAGCATTTGAGTGTCTTCAAATATTCCTCGCCTTTAAGAATCTGGATAATATACTCTTAATCATATTTATGGCAAAACCTAAAATGTAATTGAGCAAGAATTTGTACCCTTTTACTACCACACTTTCTCATCCTTTTGTATGATATACCATCATCATGCATATGTAATTTTCTTTGATCTTTTTCCAAAAACCTCACTTTAGGAATAGAACATTGCGATGCAAGTTCTTTTATCACTATTTTTTCTAATTCTTTATTCACAATTTTTTGAATTAGTATACATAATTCTTCGTTCATTCATGTTCATATATTTTCTTTAATGAATACAATGACACTAAAGTCGAATTGAAATATGCATCATCCATGATATTTTTCCTATTAAAAAAAGTATGTATATATGAAATAGATTATATTGTAATAAAAATAAAAGATCAAAATTATTAAAATATATAAATTATAAAAATGATTGACGTGGTACATAAAACTTCACACAGCAGAAAAGAAATATTGAAGCTAGTACAAGACTTCAACTTCAACTATAAGAATATTCATTCACGTTCATTCATATTATTAATTTTAGTAATATTTTCTTTTCAAACAATTGGAATTACATTGGTCATTGTCCATAGTTGGTTTGGACATCATTTTCTACTTGACTAAAATGTACAAAAATTTAAATGGTAATCATACATCTTATACCATTAATGCTTTATTTATTGAGTTATATATTCCTATATTTATGCACTATGATACTACGTATAGAAGAATTTAAACAAAAAAAACCAAGTCTAAATATTAAAAAGATAATATCTCATGTGATAAAGATGCTTAAAAATATTATAATCCTATTATTTAAGTTTGATTGTGACTATTCTGTTATCCTTCCAGATGCTCGTCGTCTTCCACAACTTCTTCCACTTGCATATCACCTTCATCAACTTGTCATCTTCCACAACTTCTTCCACTTATACATCACCTTCAATAGCTCCTTCCACTTGTTCATCATTTTCAACCATGGTATCATCATTTAATTTAGCGCATATATATATATATATATATATATATATATATATATATATATATATATATATATATATATATATATATATATATATATATATATATATATATATATATATTGGCGGAGCCAGGAATTTTATGCAGCCTGGGCAAAAACTTTACACCATTGATTATTTATCTGTTTTAATTTTCACATCCTATTTTTACTAATTTTGCCCCTAATTTTGCCCCTGATTTTGTCTAAAAATCGACTATTAAATTGGTGGAAGTACAAAGGTGTCCGGGCTAGCTGGGCCTTGGCTCCGCCCCTATATATATATATATATATATATATATATATATATATATATATATATATATATATATATATATATATATATATATATATATATATATATAAAATCGATCAAAAAATTATTTGATGCATATTAGAATTGATATTAAATATTATATTGATATTACAAATGATGGAAAAAAAAAACTTTAAAAATCAATTAGAATACCACTTGTTGACCGGTTGATGCAAATCAATTTTCCCTTAAATCTCTCATTAACACATTATTGTTAAAATAGTATTTCTTAATTTTGCAAACTAAATTCTACGTTATGTCGACCACAAGCTCATGTGTAACATTTAGAATGTTTGACTATATATATATTATCATGCTCATGCTTGCTTAATTTAACAAAAACGTATCACTTACGTATAAGAGGTTCCTTCTTTTGTTTACCACAATAAATAAACGCTCCCTTTAGTTGTCATACTAGAAATTCATTTAATAATATTTTGGCACTACTTTGTACATAAAATATTTACATCTTTATTGTTCATTGTAAATAGTGTGTTTTTAAATAAATTTAAAATATTTTTTATGAAAATATTTTGGGTTAAATGAATTTCACCCCTGCAATAGTAGTGAGATTTGATTTACTCCCCTTTTAAAAAAGAAATTGGATTACCCCCTATAATATTAAAATTGTAAGTCTTTTGTCCCCTAAGAAGGAAAAATACCCCCTGTAAAATATATTTTTTTGATTTACCACCCTCGTTTTTACACGCTTAGGGGGTGTCCAAATATTATAGGGGTAAATCAAAAAAAAAATTTAAAAGGGGGTAAATCAAATCTCGCTACTATTACAGGGGTGAAAGCCATTTAACCCAAATATTTTTTATTTAAAATCTATTTTATAACATAAATATAAAGTTATATTATTAACCAACTTCACCATTATATAAATATATGTTATTAAATATATATATATTTTTAATAAACTATTAAATTTACTATTTGATTAATCAATAAAATATATAATATTAACTATGTTGGTTAATAACATAAAAATTTAACACAAAAATTTGTTATGAAGTTGATTAATGATAATTTCTTACAAAATAAATTTTAAATAAAAATTGTTTTTTATAAATAATATTTTATTTTTAAAAAAAATACTACGATGAACAACTAGGGTAAGAAATAGCATGCAAACCACAACAAGTTGCTTCCAATAATATGATAAATTAAAGTATCACTTTTACTTAACTCTAGACATCACACAAAAGGTTAAGAATCACATTCACAACTTCACACCATCATCATAATATTACATTACAAATTAAAAAAATCATAATATTACATTTCAAATCAAAACTACCAAAACTAATTTTCAAACCTTACATGGTAAAAATTAATCAATAATCTTATACATGTTATTGATCATCATGAACTCTAAAATTCAATCTTCTAAGCCATATAGAATGAAGTATCATATGAAACACATCAAATCTCTTGGGTGGAGAATTCACTTCAAAGTGTTTCCTAATTAGTCCTATTCTTCTTTGCATTCTTATATATTGTCTTGGAGAAATACCCATCAATATTTTCTTCAAGTTTGGTATATCCTTAACAGAAACCTCAACAGAAAATGATTTCCAATTCAAAACATCATTGAATGGAGGAATATAATGATCGGAAATCAACACCGGAACACAACCTGTGTAAATTGCTTCCACGACTCTCGGACTCGCTACCTCGTATCCGCTAGGACAAAGACAGAACCTGCTTTTTCGGAGCATATCGTAGTAGGAAACACCCTTTGGGAGGTACTTGTGAACTTGAATGTCTTCGTCTTTGTTTTCCCAATGTTCGAGTAGAATCGGCCTAATGGGCCCGTGAAGCCCGCCCGCGTAGAAAGCTAAAAGTGATCTCTTGGATGGTGATGGCCCGCCGATGTAACCGTGTGTTGTACCAAATTTAAGATTGATTTCTGGAATAGATACGTCCTTTGTTGGTTTGAATGCTTCGGAGGTGTTGGCGTTGCATAGGGCACGAATCGAGTTTTTGAACAAGTTTGGAACTGCCTTTGATGTCTCTGGCCCCTGAAAATAGAAGCAAAACAAAAATTGAAAATTTTCTACATAGAGTTTTGAATAATATTTGCGACCACAATATAGATCGCAAGTAGTTAGAAGTTAGTTATGATTGATTGAGAATTGATTGAATAAAAAAATTGATTACAATAAATGTATGATACATTCTATAGAGTTCATCTAATTAAATTAACTAATTGTAACATATTTTTAACTAATTATAACTAAATTGTAACTAACTCGAACAATATTCAACTAATGCTAAGAGTTGTATCAACAACATTTGATTGCAACTCTAGTTATAACTAACTTGTAACTACCTCAAGCAATATTCAACTAATTCTAATAGTTGTATCAACAACATTTGATTGCAATTCTATAGTCGCAACATAAAACATTGTTAGTATGTGCAATTGTGTCTAAAATCGAAAATGCATAGACTAAGATTTTTAAGAGATAATGATATATTTACCCAATCATGGCAAGCAAGCATGAAATGATCTGTTCCAAGGCTTCGATTCCAAAAGGGATATTTTTCGGACACGACGTTGATATAGTCCTTGACGGTTTTCTTAATGGGACCAAAATCATGAGTTTCGCGTACATAAACGAATTGGACCATCATTGCAACACTAAAAGGAAGGAAAAACACATGTGCTTTTTCAGGGTCTTTTGTTCGAAATTGATCATTCATCTCGACGGCGTGGATGAAATTTCCTTCGATTGAGTATATGTTTTTGCACGGTCCATTATGGAAAACCGGAAGTTCGCCTTCTTCGTACACAAATACTTTGAATTGTTTCTCCATTTCTAAGTAACTCCTGAAACATAACAAATAGCGATTTCGCAAAGTAAGGTAATAGAGTTATATCAAACCAATAAAATGTGATTAATGTGGTGCATTATTTACCTATGAAATGAATTAGGATTGTGATACATTGGACCTGTTGGAACATAATCTATGTCTTGTGTTTGATTCCCATATTTTGCTTTTCTTATTGCAGCTCTAGCTTGTAGTAAACCAGCTTCTGTTCTGTCTAAGATGCTGAACTTTCTTGGGAGGTTTGGTTTCTCTTGAATAATATTTGATTCATTCATAGAATTTGTGTTGTTTGGAAGAATTTGGGAGGCATTGAGATTTTCATTATCTTTGTTCTCCTAAAGAAAAAAAGTGATGGTTCATCAAATTCTTGTTAGTTAATTTTGACTATATTAAACTGAAGTATTTAAACTTTCGACATCTTTCGACATTCTATTAAGTTTCGAAATTCTTGTAAATTAAATCAGTTCAGATGGTAATTATGGATGGACATCTGGATATCTGACTACTACGTGAATATTTATTTTTAAACGGTAAAATTCTATTTGCTAAACAAATTAAATAAATAAAAAGATTAGGATGTAGAAATTTAATTCAATAATAAAACAAGAGAAATTTATGTAATCTTTGACTTTTTCACTCTTCCTATAGAGAAGATGACATTTACTTTTTGTCGAGTTGAATGTACAAAAATGGATTAAGAATAATATGTTGAATGTACAAAAATGGATTAAGAATAATGTTGAATGAACAAAAATGGATTAAGAATAATGTGGTCTAAGAATAATGCAAAAGACTTTTCTCCAAAAAATTAAAGTTGCATGAGTAACTTGAAGTTAAGGGAACTAATAGTGAACTTTAATGTAAAGTAAAGAATAACAACTAAGAATATATAATTAAGAAGAATAATTTATACACCAATATATAACAAGAATAATTTAATAAAAAAATTCTCCTCTCTCAAGCTTATTAATTTATTTTCTTTTATGATATGTTTGAAATTATTGTCAATTAGCTATGTTATTTAGTAATGGGGTGTATTTGGACAATGGGGAAATTAAGAAATTTAATGTCTTAAATCAGTAATTAATTCTTAGAACCTACATTACGGCAACAACAAGGTAACATCATACATCAATTGCCATATAATCAAATATTTCAATTTCTGAGACTAAAATTATCAATTTTATATAAATAAATTATTACAACTCTATTGCAATTCTCAGATGAAAAGGAAAGGTTCTGTTAAATGTCAATTTTAAATTATTAATTATAACTTTGAAATTTGTAAATTATGTTAAATGCCAATTTTAAATTATTCAACATAATTTTGAAATATGCAAATTTACTTAAATCAAAATATAATTATAAACATTGTTCTTAATATGTACCAAAATATTTTTTTTATTCGTCAAAAAATAATATCTTACTTAGATATTATGAAATTGAAATAAACTTTATAAAAAAATATATTCTAATTTCTCAAATTTTTTTTTTTACAAAATCTTGCAGATTCCATCTCTAGTTATTCATCACATCATGAAAGAAAAGAATAGCATAAAACTTTTCTCTCTAACTTTTATCACATTCATAAATTCTTTCCTTTTTTACTTTCATTCCTTCTTAAACACATTTACTAACAATCAATTATACTATAAAAAGTTCAATCAAAAGAAACTTCTACAGTACTCTAAAAATCCTATTGACTTTTCAAAAAAATACCAAAATAAAAAAAAAATAATAATAATAAAATCTTACCAATTGTTTATCAATAACTTGAATAGAAATTGGAGGTGAAGAAGATTGATTATGAAAATCAACAGCAACAACATTTTGTGAAGTCCATGAGAGAGGTGGATTTTGAATTAGAGTCCAATTAGAAGGATTAGGACCTAATACAGAAACTAATCCTGCAATAATTATGAGTGGAACCATCAACAATAAAAGCTTCATAGATGAAGTTGAATATGAATATGAATATGATGTTGAAGCCATTCTAATGATGATATATTAATATTTGATATACTATATGGTTTGAGAAATCATGATGATTGTGTTTTATGATTGTAGAGAGAAAGAGTAGAAACAGAGAAGGTTAAAACAGAGAGGTTTTTGGTGGGGTTGTATTTATATGAGGAAATTGAAGAAATTTGGTAATAAATTGGTATGATTTTATTCACAAGCTTATGGAAATTCTACCTCTTATATTGTGAGTTTTTGCATGCAATTTTTTGGGTTTCCTCTTTTACCCTTTACTTCAGCTTTTATTAATACTACCTCACAACCGATTCACACTAATAGTGTCTTCAAAAAAAACTGCCTCTTTATTTAATGCACTCGTCATCATACATATGTGTGTTTTAATATATGTTTGATCTAGAGGTGAAATTGATGGAGCTAAATTTTATAAGGGTTAAAATGAGTATTACTTTTTTTGTATTTAAGTTTAGTATGACATGAGTTTATTTTTAAATATATTATATATGGAAGTATTTAAATATGTAATTTAAAATTTATTTTGATTTAGTTTTAATATTTAATGTGATATTTTAAAAAGTTTAATAACACCTATTATATATATTAAAACAGACATTTTATCTCATATATTACTATTTTTGCTATAAAATGATGAAGATTTTAATATTTTTTAAAATATTAGAGTAAAAAAATAGAAAGAAATATAAAACAAAATTATTAAATTTTTTTACTGTGATGATTTATTGCATAGAATTTGAGTTGTTTGAATCTATAATTTCTCTCATTTATAAAATAATGAAGATTTGACATTTAAAAAAAATGAAATATGAAATAAAATTATTGAAAATTTTGACTATGAAGATTGGTTACATAGAATCTGAGTCGCTCGACAGCAGAATTTCTTCCATCTATAAATGATAATGATTTAACATTTTTAAAAATATTAGAAAAAAGAAAATATAAAATAAAAAAAGCTTAATTGCAATTTTGGTCCCCTTATTATTCTTTTTTTGGGGTTTTGGTCTCCCTATTTTTAAATTCGAAATTTTAGTCCCTTTATTTTAGTTTTTTGAGGATTTTGATCCCCTTACAAATTCGAAAACAATTTTTAATGAAATGGAACTCACATTGTTGACATGTTCAACATAAATCTTAAATAAATTTTTTTTTTAACATTTCACTGCTGAACAGACACTGACACATCATCAATGTGAGTGTCATTTCATTTAAAATTGCCTTTGAATTTGCAGGGGGACCAAAATCCTCAAAAAACTAAAATATAGAGACTAAAATTCCAGATTTTAAAATAGAGGGGTCAAAATCCAAAAAATAGATAATAGAGGGACCAGATTTCTATTTATTTGTCATTTTAAATTTTAAATAGCAGCATCTTATTTATCATTTCAATAATTCAAGCATTTTTTAAAAAATTGTTCTCTCTTTTATTCTCTTCATCTTATCATCTCAATTACAATTCTTATTATATTAAATAAATTTAAAATATCTATAATCCAATATTACTTAAAAAATTAACCAATGTGTCACGCACTATGCGGGTTTAATCTAGTATATATTATATTTGAAATAATTTATATTTTTATAAAGTATTTTAATTTTAATTTATATTAATAGTAATAAAATGCAGCACTAATATTTATTTAAAATATTGGTTTAGTAGATTTAGTAAAATGTATAATATGGTATCTGTAACCGGTTATATGTGTGAAAAAGGGTAAAAAACGCAGTTTTTGGGTCATGTAACCCGTTACGGGTTCACTCGGTTCTACAGGGTACATGCATTAACAAACTGAATCCATCATTGATTTGGGGTTTATCCTTACGGTCAGGTGCAAACACACAACAAAGATACAATCCACATTGGAAGTCCCTTAACTAACCAATGGGATCAACAAACAATCATGAGTACCAGTTTCCTCTAGAAAAGGTCTTCCGGGTTTACCTGTCTGTCTGCCTCCTGTCGGGCGCGACCCTCGAGGTCAGGTCTTCCGGGTTTACCTGCCTTTCTACTCTCGGAAGCTTTCCTCAATCAATGCAAACAAGTATGCAAACCCATACCCATGTACGGGGAATCAAGAAGTGTAATGACAACACCTCGGGGTAGATTATGGAATAAATGCACCCTCGATGGGTAACCCCATGCCTATTGTCAAGGGACTTGTACAAGCACACTACAAGACGGTTAAACGGGTTCGCACAAGCCTAAATGGCTGCGAGATGACCTTAGCCTAATTGGCGTCATTGTCCCATTAACCTTCTTCACGCAAGTGAGTTACGCCGAGTACAAACCGCCACCTTGACGCATGAGCCCATCGGGCGAAAGCCTAGTATTAGTCTACATGACTTCACTAGAGGTGAGTTACATCATTATGTATTAGCCTACATGGCCACATAACCCCACCATACCGAGCACGCAAGTGTGTTAACGTCAAGTGAGTAAAAAGCCCCGTACGGCACTCACGAGCACACTGCAACGGTAGCTCAGATGCACACCTTATCGAACAATACACAGGATCGGGCTATTCCATTGGACCGCACGGTCCGGGAAGACTCATTGACCACATAGTCTGAGTAGCATCCCAATCTAGCCCTCCGGCCATTTCGATTCAAGCATACGAAAATATGACATAATGTCAAAATCACATACAATACAATCAATTCTGATCGTTTAACAAAAACGACGGTGTCCATAGATTTTCATGTATAAAACATAATGGCATAACATTCTCAAATATGGATGTCACATTCATAGTAAGCAATAGATAATCTATGCCATGCATAACATAAGAATTGTTAATCAATTGGTAAAGACATAAGTTCTTATACTAATTCAGTGATTCACTAAGTGGGGTTCCAATATTATTAAATCAAACATCCTGGTTTGGGGACCTATTTCATTAGATAGTACATGTTACTAGCTTTCCAACGATATAAAGTTTGCGCGAAACGAACTTACGACGCAAAAGTTATGAATTTCCGAAGTTGTGAAAAATCTGCCCAACAGTGATGTAACCGGTTACAGTATCCTTTGTGACTGTTGTCAGCTGTCAGTATTAACGGTGTGCTATTTCGCATCTCTGGCCTTTTTTTCAACATTGTTTTCCTCGTCCTTAATATATCACTTGACATGTGTTACCACCTCAGCCAATGAAGATGCAGGTTTCTGAATGAGGAACTCATTACATTGTCCCGTCATGAGATTGTTTTGAAATGCTCCATAAACATCTCTTGGTTCGGGTGGACGACTTTGATGGTCACCACATTTAAATGAGCAAGATACTCCCTCAGACCTTGATATGGGCCTTGATGAATGTTGAAGAGACTGGTGGCGGTCATCTTTCTGTGTCTGTTTGCTGCAACCTACTAGACTAGTTTTTTTACCATGTCCTGATAGTTTGTGATGCAAAGTCGAGGTAGGACCATAAACCACCCCGGGGTTGTGTCTCTAAAGGTGTTAGAGAGGAGCATGCATTTTAAAGAGTTATGAGATACAATGATTGTCATCTGCGTGTTGATGGATGCGACATGTTTATATGGATCGTAGTGCCCATCAAATATAGCTAACAAAGGCGTCTTAAAATTCTCTAGAACGAGTGTTTCCCATATCTCATCTGAGACAAGTAAATAGTCTAACATCTCCACCCCGTATGTAGGTTCAACCTCCTCCTAGCAGTGTAGGATATGGAGGATGTTATCCTCCAAAGTTTGGTTCTGGCAACGTAGATCATCCATGCTAAGGTGCATCTCTGTCACGACGCTTTCCTCGCCTTTAGATTTTTCATTAGCTGAGGTTGTTGTCTTTTTGTTCACCATGATGGACAGAGAGTTGAACGTGGGGACAATAATCAGGTTGAAAGTTCTAATGCTGGGACATGTCATTTTTATCAAAGGTCAATTGTACTTGCTAAAAGTATAATATATGACAATCCTGATGACCAAGGGTTGTCAAAGGTTTTAAGATTTGTTGTAGTATTTAGAGCTAACTCGCATAGGGAGATGAAAAGCTCTGTGTATCTAGTATTTGTGTGAATGTAAGACTGTCCCTCTCAACTTCAAGGTTGCGGTATTTAAAGCTACACTAGGCTTGGATCCTACTTGGATCCTAGATCTCTTGGGAATAGCAAACACTTTCGAGAGAATATGGTTGTGGACAGTTAATCTCTTATTATTCGGAGGAGTGTGTTTAATTTTTCTTTGACTTCTTCCACACCGTCGTGGGCGAGAGATATATCACTTCCCATGTTTGCATGCTTCGGGCAAGTCGTCTAGGAATTGAGTGATGTATTTAAGGAAATGATGTCACATCCAATAATTGGGCACTCGATCTAAAAAATGAGCGATCAGAAAGAAATCACGGGCAAGATGTTAAATCAATTGTCTCCTGTAGACCTTTTTCAAATACATTTTTATATTTATAAATATATCATTTTATTTTCGGTGTATTTTATTATATAATTTATTGCTATAAAAATTAGTCTGTATAATATGTATAATATTTATTTGGCTTAAATGCACCTTTGGTCCCTGTAAACTAGCGAGTTTTTTTATTTTCGTCCCAGTAAGTTTTTTTTGTTGGTATGAGTCCCTATATCTTACTTTTTGCTTGCGGTTTAGTCCCTAAAGCCAAAATCCGCAGGAAAATCTGCAGGTTTTTCTGCGAAATTTCCTGCGAATTTTGATTTTAGGGACTAAAACAAACACGAAAGTGAAATATAGGGACTCAGACCCAGAAAAAAAACTTACAGAGACAAAAATCAAAAACTCGCTAATTTACAAAGACCAAAGGTGCATTTAAGCCTATTTATTTTATCATTTATCACATTCATATTGAAAGGACAAAAATAAATATTTTATATATTCACAAATTCAATTCAAAAGTTTTGTGGAAATTATATTATTATTTCATAACGAGTACTAAAAACAAAATTAAACATATTTGCAAGGATAAAAATAAATAATTCATATTTAGTGTAAAACAGTTTTACACTGTCATCCAATAAAAAATAAATAATTTTTCATGTTATTAAAAATTTTTAAAATAAAAGTATGATGAAATTGAATACATGATTATGATTTGTTGACAATGTAGCACTATTTTACACTGTCAGTGCATTATTCATTTTTCTATTTATAAAGGCCAAACACAAATTTATATTTACATTTTATTTAATGCAACTATTACATTTTATTTTAAGATAAATTCGCTAGTAAAGACAAAAAATAAAGATAAACTCGTCATTTAGTCAAAATAAAAATAAGATAAACTCTTTATTTTTTTTAATTGGAATATCCTTATCATATGAGTAATGAAATTGATATAAAATTTATTTTAAAAATAATGAATTATTTCCAATATTCTACTATTTTTGGAAAAAGATAACCATAACAATGAGAAGATATTTTGGTTTGTATTTGTTTCTTTGTGAGAGTCCTTTGATCGGTCCCCCACGTGTCGTTTTTTACTTCTTTTTGGTTGAGACGTGTCGTTTTGGAGTGTTTAAAGAAAACTAAAGACGAATGCATCGTTTTGTTGTTTTCTTTTCATAGTTAGTTAAGTGCTAATTGTTCTTCAAAGTTGCCTTTATTTTTTAATATAAGTTTGGGATAGTAATCACAATTATTAAAATAGAAAATTTCTTTGCCAACCTCCCAACTCTCTAGCCCACCTCTGGTGAAAAACTCAAACTACCCCTGACTTCGGAAGTTCATTTTCGAAATGCAAGAAAAAGGTGTTTTCGGAGATGCATCTCCGAAAGCGCCTTTTTTTTTGAAAAAATTGTCTTATTTCGGAAGTTCATTTCCGAAAACAGCATTTCGTAAATGAGCTTCCGAAATAATGCGCGTTCTGCAGATTTAACAAAACACTCCCCCTCCCCCATTCATTTACCCTAACTCAAACCAAAACACAACCCCTCTTCAAATTTTCTGCCAAAATCAAGTGTAAGATCAAAGAGCATTCCCAAGTCTTCTTCCAAACTCATCATCAAACACTAATTGGTAAGTTCTACATTGTTTTTTCAAGTTTTAGATCTATTTGAATAAACTCTAATAGGGTGTTTAGAAACTGAAAAAATCACATTAAGATAGGTTAGTACTGATATTAGGATGTTTAGTAGGCATAAAAGTAGTTTTGGTTTAGGTTTTTTGGGTCTGCCATTGAAGGTTGCAGAAAAGCTCTGCGCAGGGGTGTTTCGGAAGTTCATTTCCGAAAACACCTCCATCCCAGTTTCGGAAATGAACTTCCGAACTGTATCAGAAGTGCATTTTTTTTGTTTTTTCATTTGTCTCGCATATTAATCGATTTCGATTGTTTACAGGAACATGTCAGGCAACCAGCCAGCACGCATCAGACAGGGTAGGGAGTCCCAGATTGCGTCGGCTAGACCCGAGCGGGCGGCGGCGCAGCTGGCGTCGACCCAGGGACGGGGTCGGGGACGCCGTGTGCGCGTTCCACAGGACTTGGTGGAGAGTTCATCTGCTTCAGGCTCTAGGAGTAGGCTGGCTCGGGTATCTTCTTCCCGCCAGCGAGAGGAGGAGGTGATATCGGATGTTGACCCTCCAGTCGGGGAGGAGGAGGAGCAGGAGGAGCAGGAGGTGGATAGCTATCCGGGAGGGCCTTTTGACACTTCCCTGCTGATTCACTACCAGGATCACGTCGCTCGGCGGATCTGGGAGGGAGAGGTATTTTTTTTAACTTAGCCGTTTATTTGTCACCATTTTTTATAATTTTACCGTTTATTTCTCGCTTATTTGTTTTTTTTTGTATCAGGAGAGAGCCATTGAAAATGGTGAACCACTCCAGGAAGATTTTCGGTCTGTTTAAACCATCAGCTCAGTGGTTTAACGACCATGTGCGAGGTTCAGGGCTTAGCGGGCTCTGCATGACCGGGTACACCACCATCAGCACCGGTATGCAGGGGGCATTTGTGGAGCGCTGGCACAAGGAGACGTCTTCTTTCCACTTGCCGGTGGGGGAGTTGACGATCACCTTGCATGACGTCCAGTGTCTTCTCCACCTGCCCATCAGGGGGTGGCTGTTGGACCACTCCAGGATCTAGAGGGTCGAGGCCATTGAGTGGATGATGCACTATTTGGGCATGCCGCACGAGGTTGCTCACCTGGAGTGCGTATCGACTTCTGGGTGTCATGTCCGGTTCAACACACTGAGCCTCTATTTTGAGTTCCACCTGGACGCGGTGGCCGAGGCCGAGCAGGAGGGTAACGACCTATTCAGGGAGTACCACCGCGGCTGCGCTCTCCGGTGCTGGTACATGCATGTGGTAGGCGCTGCATGCTTTGTGGACAAGAGTGCCAGGTACGTCGACGTGGCCTACCTCCGTTATTTCATGGACCTGGATACCGTTCACCAGTGGAACTGGGGGTCAGCTACTCTGGCATATCTCTACCAGAAGCTGAATGAGGCCTCCAACTGGAGGACGAGGCAGTTGGTCGGATCCTGCACACTGCTTACGGTACGTTTTATTTTAATACATTATCGTATTTATTTATTTATATGTTTCGTATTTAATTTTAATACATTATCTTGTTTCTGTTTAAGAGCTGGATCATCTCCTACTTCTCCCGCATCCACGGCTACCACCTCGATCCTGCGTACGTGGACGCCTTGCCCAGGGCCGCCAGATACGATCTCCAGAGGGGGAACGATGCGGTGGGACCATACCGTGGATACCTGGACCGCACTCTGCACGACGACGTCACCTGGAGGCCGTTCATCGACTACGCTCAGATTGTCCCCTTTGACGGCATTGCACTTTATTCTGGCTGGTTGGCTTGCGGGACCGGCATCATGGTTCGATATCTCCCTGAGCGGTGCATGCGTCAGTTCGGATTCGTGCAGCGGATACCCAGGTCACCCTTTGAGGCTGCTCCCGACACTGTGACCCGAGTGCAGCTCACTGCCATATGGGAGCATTGGGAGGATCATGTGGTACCGCTGGAGTACCGTCTCACTCGGGTCACCCAGGACTGGCACAGTGAGGAGGGATACGTCACATGGTTCTACCGGGTGTCACATCCTCTTCTGAGACCCGACATTCCCAGCGCTCCTAGGCCAGCACACGAGGAGATCCTGGAGAACCAGCAGGCCGAGGATGATCACGCCATTGATCTCATGCCGATCTGCCAGCGGATATCGATGCTTGGGCGGGACGCGTTGGGTCGAGGTATCGTGGAGCGGGGCGGTCCAGAGGCAGTCGCCGTGATGGAGATGATTGTCACTGATGCGGACAGTGCGGCGACATACAGGCGGCAGAGGAGGTCTCAGGGCGAGAGGTTTAGGCACACCCAGTAGTGGTCGGGTTTATATATTTTTTGTTATCGGATTGTATCTTTAGCACACTATTTTTATTTTTTTCGGTTTGTATATATTATTTTCATCGGATTAGTATTTTTTTTTGTTTATTTATCATCTTAGTATTTACAGTTTATCTATTGCTTATTTTATTTGGCGTTTACGTTTAATTAAAATGCGAGACTGTTTTAGATAAAACATAAAAAAAAAACACAGTTTCTGCATAATTCGGAAATGAACTTCCGAAACCCCCCAAAATCTGAACAAAGGTGTTTTCGGAAGTTCATCTCCGAAGACACCCCCCATGAGGTGTTTTCGGAGATGCACTTCCGAATTAAGGAAATTTTTTAAAAAAAAAGGGCTTCGGAAGTTTATTTCCGAAGCAGGGGTATTTTGGGATTTTCGCTGGGGTGACCCCATAGGGAGGTGGGTAAAGAAAAAATCTTAAAATATATCAAATCGGACACTAGTAATAAACAGTGAAAATTTAGTATATATAGAAATTGTATATTGTTTGTTTGTACAATAATTTATTATTATTATTAAAAATATTAAATTAAATATAATTTTGATTCCTTAAAAATAGAGTGAAACTATGAGGGACAAAATGGTATTTACATTGTTGAATATTCTCTCAGGTTTGAGGTTGTTAATGTGACATACCGCCCACCATAAACACACCCTTGTTTCATCAGCGGCATGCAAGAATTAAGATTTCTATTTTTTTTATTAAAAATAATTTTGAGCAATAAATATCCTTGGACTTTAGTTACACAATTTCATCTTTGGAAGCAACAAAAAATTGAGTAATGAAAACGTCATTAACATTACTATAGTAGCATATAAGAGTTAAATAAAAATACATATAGTAAGCAATACTATATTCTACTATTAGTTGTTTATTTATGGTGATGATGTTTAATGAAAGCAACATTCTACGTGTAGCGGTGAGAGAATAAAAGAGACAAAGCCATAATAATACTAAAAATTTGTGATTTATTGTTTGAGAGTTACTAACGCAACGGCACCGTATCGATGCAATAAATTTAATTAAAATAAACAATTTCCTCGTTTGAAGATGTACTCTAGGGTTCATAAATACATGTCCTCCGTGGAGTAAAAGTTGCTCTGAAATTCATACTACATAAATTGAAACAATTGCATAGTTGTTATATTTTACATTCATGCATGTTTCATAATTTCTTCATAAAAAAATAGGTTCATCTGTGCGCAACTGTAGTCAAGACCGTTTTTAAAGTCAAGTACGTCATTTTTTTTCTAGTGCATAGGACATCATCTTTTTTTATTGTTTAACATATATAAAAATGTTTTATAATAGACTTTTCAAAAATTTAAGACGACTCTGACTCTGATTATATTAATAACTAATATTGTGGCATGCACAGAACTCGGACTATATTTCTATTTTTAGTTACAATTTTTTTTAAACTATGCAAACATATTTTTAGAAAGGTTATATACATTTAAGTAATTAGAATACCAATTTTGAATGAGATCCGGTTTAATAGGTGGTGTTGATGTGGTCAACCGTAAGCATGTGTGTTTTATAATATTTCTTCTTGTACAAAGGTGGGGGAAATGATGACTATGTTTTATTGTATTCACATGTAGAGTTCAAAATGAAACATAACTCCATATTTGATAAATTTCTCATGACAGCTTTAATTTTCTGTTTTGATGTTCTCATGATATCTTTAACCATAGTACCGTGGATATTTGATTGAATAATATGTAACTTAGGAAATTGTCATATCTTATTAGTTAGAACTAGAAGATTACTAGTACATCTAATGTATAAATCATGCTTTGTTATTGAGCGGAGAACTTTATAATTATATCATTCAATGAATTTAAATATTTAAATATATAGAATAAATTATTATTTATCTAACAAAATCTGATACATTTAGGTGGGGAGTTTAGAGGAGAAGAAAAGTGAAGGCTTTGAAAATTGATTTTTTTTTTAAAATAGAGAAATTTTTAATATTTTTTGAAAACAAGATTTTGTTTATAATAATAAAATAATATTTGAGGTATATTTACTTTTTGAAATACTATAACAATAAAAAGTATATTTGAATATTTTGTCTAAACCTTCCAAAACCCTTGTTAATATAAATTTTGAAATTTTCAAATTAGGAGGTTTTTGGTGTTATTAAGAAAATCAAATCCTTCAAACTAAAATCTTTTTATTCTTTTCCCTCAATCCTTCATATTTTTCAATGTTCTTCCCTCTCTTCTCCTCCAAACTCTCAAACATAACCTTAAGGTTGACACAAATGGCGCAGCCAGGAATTTTAGATAATCTAGACAAAGAAGGAGGGAGGTTTAGGGGTGAAGCATTGTCGAAGATTCAATCTTTCACTTCTTTGTAAATGGAAATGGAGGATCTTGGATGGTGGAAATTTTTTTTGGACTAACTTTCTTTCTTGTAGGTACGGTGATATAAAGAGAGCTATGCTCATGGCTCCGTCTTTTAATTCAAGGAGTAAATCTTCCCTTTGGTGGAGGGACCTTTGTTCTATCGGTGCGGATTCTACGGTCACTTCTCCAAATTGGTTCGCTTCTTCTATATCCCTTAAGCTTGGTTCGGGTTCCTTCATTCTTTTTTGGATGGATCGTTGGTTGTGTAACATTCCGCTAAACACTATGTTTCCGGAGTTGTTCTTGTTAGCCGAAGACTCTTGGTGCAAGGTAACAGACATGGGGTTTTGGAATGGAGATTTTTGGAGTTGGCATTTGACATCTTTTATTACACCCATGGATCGGGCAGCCGCGGCTCAGTTTGAAGAACTCCAGATTCTTCTAGTTCCGGTTCATCCCACTAGGGTGGAAGAGGATGGTTTCAAGTGGTGGCGTCACGCTTCCGGTTTTTCGGTTAGTAATGCTTATGATTCTTTCTCCTTATGTGTTGTTCCGGATTTTTCTTTGGAATCCTCTTTCCGTGTGGCTTTCTCTAGTATTTGGAAAACAAAAGTTCCTAGTAGAATCCTTATTTTTGGTTGGAGATTGATTTCGAATAGGCTACCAACCAAGGTTGAATTAGCTAAGAGGGGCATTTTGGTTAATCCAAGTGAGCTTCGTTGTCCTTTTTGTCTTAATTTCGAGGAAGATCTCAATCATCTCTTTTTTGAGTGTTCTTTTACTAATCGTTGGTGGAGGAATTTTCTTTATTGGTTACATTTGATCGACGATTCCGCGGTTGATTCGATAGTGGGTCGTCTTTGTTGGTTGGAGAAGCATTGTGATAAAGTGAGGGGCGTTGGTTTGAAGTGGTTCCTTGGTCTTGTTTTTTGTTGGATTGTGTGGATTGGTAGGAATGAAGTAATTTTCAATGGTTTGGATGTAAAATCCTTTGATGGTTTATCTCGCATGAAAGCTCTTTCTTGGGATTGGTTTAGTGTTTTCTTTAAATGTTTTTGTAATAGGTCCCGGGAGGAGTGGTTCTTAGATCCGGGTTTTTTTCACGTTATGATTTTAGATGGATTATTCGTTGATAGGTCGGTTAGTTTTTGTTACACCAACCGGTTTTATGTATTCTTGTATTTGGGTTAAGCACCCCTAGTGCTTTTTAATTCCAATTTGCTTATAAAAAAAAAAAAATAATTAGGCAGAGTCATTGGTCATTCATCTACTTTAATTTTCACACTATGTTTTTACTAATTTTATTCTGATTTTGTCTAAAAATTCATTATTAGATTAGTGGGGGAAAAAATGAAGCTCGGGTAAGACTGCCTCTAGTTGACACTAGAGTTTAATTTGGTACTCTCGCGATTATGTTTATGAATTTTTAATAGTTACACTTCATTTACATATAAAAAGATTTACTCTTTTCTCTCATTTTTCGTAAAAATATACACTTACTCTTTTAAGACAAAAGATATTTCGTTTTAAATCAATTTTATTTGTTTTGATAATTAAAGTTAATGTATGTTTTATAATACTTTTGTCAGCAAAATATCGATTTACTTTTTCTCCTATCTTCATCGTCCAATCAGAGATGTAAACATCGTTGCAAATTAATCTAATAACTAATCATACAAGATCTAGATTTTATTTGTTTTGATAATTAAAGTTAATGTATGTCTTATAGTATTTTGTATTGGCAAAATACCAATTTATTTCATCGTTGGAAGAGATAAGTCATTTATTAGGAAAAAAAGAAATTTTCCTTATGTATTTCTAAAAAATGCTAAATATTTCTTTAACATTTTAATAATTTAAAATATAATCTCACATTTATGAGTATGTGCCAAAAATAGAGTTTTTAAGAAATAAGATTAAATATATTTTATGTTTTCATTCACACTTTTAATCTCTCCTGTTAAAGCAGTCTCTAATTCACTCGCTAAGTAGAAATTATCGTTAAAATCGTCGCTAACTATATCGCTAAATTGTAATTGTCGCTAAGTTGCAGGAGTGGTCAAAAGTGTAAAAATCTCTCGCTATTGGATATATGATTGTGACATGTTGTCTCATTTTTATGAGATCATTCATATAATGATCCCGAGGAATTTCAACCACTAACAACTGTTGAGAAACGATGTTGTGGACATTTGGCTCATTTTCAAAATCATCAAGACCAATTGGGACAGTAGGACAATTCAAAATATCTTAGATTGCATAATGAGTAACACTTGGTTGGGGACCTGATCACGAAAATTTGGATTAATGGTGGAGCCAATTTATACGGGGAAGAGTATTTCTCAAGCTATTCAAAGATTTGAAAATCAACTCTGAAACAAATGAAATGGTCTATGGGTGTATAATGCACCTGCTAAGCAAGTTCTTCATGCTCCCCAGCAACCAGAGCCATAAAATTGGAAATACTTTGACTATAAAATGCCTCGTAAACTCTCCTCAACTCCATCCTAGCAAGCACTCAAGATAACAACATTATGCTTACTATAATATCTTCAAAAGTTGACTTCATCGCTGAGCACTTGAGAAATATAAGGGTACAAGTTCCTCTTGGATTTTCGAACTGTGATAATAATAATGGCGCCAATTAGTAGCTTTATGTATTTGTTGCTTGATTTCTCTATTTTTCTTATTTTGTGTTTTATGTATTTGTTGCTTGATTTCTCTATTTTCTTATTTTGTTAGTACTATATTTTTGTAATCTCATTTAGTTATCTATGAAGTTTATTTTTGCTAACTTCTTTAAACATGAATTATGTATTGTGTATATTATCTGTCTATAATGGCAAAGGGAAAAAATATACTCTCATGAAAGTAAAGTATACTCTATATATTTATCATGTACGTAATTTTTATTTTGATGATGTCAATAAGAACAAACAAAATTTTCATAAGCATCATCAAGAAATAAAAAGGAATGAAAATTTTAAAAAGCGAGATGGTTATGATGCGCACACATACACTTAAATCTTTTTCTAAATATTAATTTATTCTCAAAATATTCTCAAAAATGGTTTTGGCCCAAGTCTAATTGATTAAGAAGCGTATTTAATCAATTAGAAGGTGAATATTCCCTCTCTAATTGAATAGGAACATTTATCTAATCGATTATGGAGAGAATTCACCCTACAATCAATTAAGAAGCCTTTTTAATTGATTAGGCATCCGTTCTATATTTTTCTTTCCTAAAATGCTAGGTCATAATTGATTAACATTCGTGGCTAATAGATTAAGGAGCGGAGGCCTAAAATACTTTTCTTTTTTGGCCAATTTTTTTTTGTTATATAAAGATGACTTGCATTCACTTTAAAACAACACAAGAAATAATATTGTTCTTCTTTAAAAAATTATACACTTTGAATTGTTATTATTTTTTGAAAAAACTAAAAATTATATTAACCACAAAACAACCCTTCAAGCACAAGATGTACTAGAAGAGTTGCCCAAAAAAGATACAATCATATAAAGACAACCAAACCCCGACCTAGCCACCAGTGCCTATGATACACTGAAGCGGATTAATCCTCCAAACCTGATACTCAACCCCAAAAGAAGACATGTGAGCCTTTAGCCACCAGAAGGCGTGGATTTTAACCTTATCACACATAGTCATCAAAGAAAGGCTCTTATTCTCAAAAACGTGTTGGTTCCTCCTTTTCTAAATGAACCAAACAGTTGTTACCCAAATAATATGTAAATCATGAATACATTATTTTCTCCAATCATCCAAAGACACAAATTGGTCATAATGAGCCTTACAATTTTCTTGAAAAATAAACTCAATCCCTAACCACTCAAACAAATACAACCATAAATATTTTAGTGTTCAAATAGTGAAATATTTAAGAGTTGTGCTTGTGTAACTGTTGTTTGAATTTGATTAAGTTGTAATTATAAATCAAGAGTATCATTAACCTGTAACAATGATATTATTATAAAGGTTGAACCTGGTTAAAATTTTGGTGTAAGAAAATTGTCGGTTAATCATATGATAAAAGCTTAAATAGTTAGTGGAACTCTCAAATAGAAATCTTTAGGAACTAGAGTACATTGTATGGTTTAAGATCAAACCTATATAAATCATGTTGTGCATTTTGCTATCTCTTATTTCTTTATTTTTCTGTTACTTATTATTATGCGCTGAAATTTATGCTTAATATCTTTCACTACTAGAAATACACGTATTACCTGTGGAATTTGCTGCGGAAAAATTTCCGCAGGTTTACCTGCGGAATTTCCTGGGACTTTCTTAAACAAACTAAATTTTTCTGTGGATTTAGAATTGGCAGAAAATTCCGCAGGAATACCTGCGGATTTTTCTGCGGTTCATATATTTCAAAAAGAAAACGAAACTATAATGTAAAATCCGCAGGTAAATCCGCAGGAATGTTTCCTGCGGATTTTGCTGCGAATAACTATTTTAATAAAACCAAACTATTATACAGAATCCGCAGGTAATTCCGCAGGAAACTTTCCTGCAGATTTTGCTGCAAAATTAACTATTTTCTTAAAATGATAGTAATTTTTGTCTTTTTTTTAAAAAAAATGAATCATTATATTTAATGGTTAATTATTTAATATTATTATATTAATTAATGTTTGTGAATTGTGCCATTTTTAAATTTTTTATCTTAATTTTTGACGAAATAAAAGGTATAAAAAATTTTAAAAATAAAATTAATAAAAGGTATTAAAAATTTTGAGAATGGGTATCAAATATTTTTTTATAATAATCAATTTTTTAAAAAAATTACATAAGTAACTCATATTTCAAAAATATTATCTCAATAACCTAAACATGGTTGACACTGTCAATTAATATGTTTTAAAATTATTTCTAAATTTCAAATTTAATCTTATTTATCAAATATACATTTTGTGTTATTGAAAATTATATTTGTTCAATTGTTAATTATTATAAAGTTTTAATTTTAGAAATCCTACTCTAATAATAATGATGTGTTATATGAAATTATATTGGAACTCTTGTTAAAATATCAAATTTTATATAGGATTTTAAAATTATAAATTAGTTTTACTATTTTTGATAGCTTAAATTTTGACTTTGTGGTTGAGTTTGCTACAAGAGTGGGCGGGCTAAATACATTTTCAATTCAAGTTCACAAATTGAATATAAATTTTTATAATTTAATAATAAAATTATAAAATATGTGATAAAATTATAGCTAATTGAATATAAATAATAGCATATATATATATATATATATATATATATATATATATATATATATATATATATATATATATATATATATATATATATATATATATATATATATATATATATATATATATATATATATATATATATATATAAATTTATTGATTGATAAAAAAATATTTATATGTTTAATTTTTTATTGTGAATTAAAATAAATGATGTTTTTTTAATTTATCTCTAGATAATTTTATTTAATTTTATATTTTAGTAGAAAGAGAATTTAATTAAATTAAATTATTTTAGTTTTATTATTATTAGTTTTTCTTAAACTATTTTATTTTATCATTTTTGCCTTAACATTTATTATTGATGTTACAAATTAAAATTAAGATATATTAACATAGAGAATAGATAAAGGAAAACCTAATCGTGTGTTCCAATCTTAACCTTTGTTTCTCTCTCTCGCCGTCGTGAATCGCTCAGGGGTTTCCAGCCACCAGAATGCTCCTGCATCTTCGTGAGTCCTCCGTCTCCGTCTATTCTCCATCGTGAGTCCTCTCCTTCGAATGCTCCTGCACCTTCGTGAATCATCTCCGTCAAGCGCTTCGGCAACATCGTGAATCATCGTTATCGACTATGTCACATCCATTTCGTTCATCGGGTTGTTTCACTTTCTATTGCGCGTTTTGTTACTCGGATTATAGTGTAAATACTTATTCTTCTCCCCTACTTCACTCCATTTTAACCCTGGGTTCTTTGTTTCAGAGTTGATAAATAGTAGATTCGATGTTGATGGTGATGAGGTTATCTAGACGAAACAGAGGACAGAAGGAAAAGATGATTGAAGACTTGATCCTTACATAATCCAATTGTGAGATGACAAGAGGTAAATAAAACCTAATATTTTCAAAGGTTTATTATAATCTGTATCTTGCACACATAGTGTTTGATAAAAGCTCTCAACCAAGTCCTTTCTTTTCTTTTGACACTAGATTTTTGTGTTGTTGTTATTATTTGTTTAAGGTGATGGTTGTTAGTTAACAGTAGTTTGTTTTGTTTGAAAAAAGAGAAAACTCATGTGAGGAAGGTGATGGTATGAGATATGGTTTACGTTACTAGCATACACTTATGGTAGTTTTTGTCGGGTCATATTAGTTGCAAACTCAAAAAAAGGAATATTAGCATATAAATTGTTAATGAATATTAGCATATAAATTGTTATGGGTTTTGATTTGATTTTGCAGTTGGTTGATCTCATCTCAAGTCATCTGAGTTGTTTTCTACAAAGCATAATTCATCTCTGGTTGGACCTAATCTTGCTGTTCAAAGGCTCACTTCACCACTTCTTACAAAAAATCAGTATTCCATCTGTGCCTTATAATTACAACTAGTGAATCAGCAGTTAAAATAAAACCAAATTGTTGGAAATATATAGCCAAATTGTTGATAAATTGTTGGAAATATATAAGCCAAATTGTTGATAAATTGTTGGAACCGAAATTCTTACAGTTACAGTAGCACGTAGTTAAACAATTTCAGCTTCACGAAATCTGTATAGAAATGTATAAAAATTATTTGTCTTGGATAATTTTTGTTCAGATTATAAAAATTAATTGTATTTCCTTGTTAGTTCTATGAAATCTCTTCTCCAAATGGCTACATCAAACAACAAGGTAAATTAACTTTTTAGGTCTTTATGATACTGTATTGATGTGATGAAGTTTAGTGGTATCAATATGTTACTTATTACTTGTCACCTGCTTCAGTAGTGCTAGGCTGCTAACTTTCTGCATGTGATAAATAATATACACATACTTGAAAAAAACATGATGAAAATGAATATTTTAGCTTCTGTTATGTGTGCTATGATAGCTTTTTAAGATACATATAAGTGCATTAATAATTACTTTCACCATCTTCAATAGGCTAGCTAGCTGCATGAGATAAATATATAGGTTGGGAAAGTTTCCAAGTCATTGTAATAACATATATGGGTTTAGACCTTGGTTGTTCCTGTTAATTAATAAGTAATTATTAATTAATTATATTTTAGTTAATTATTATTAAACAATAATTTTATTGATGAATTGTTTGATTGAGTTTTGTATTGAATGGACTGTGATGAGTTTGACCATTCAATTAATTCTAATGTGAAGTCTCTTTCCTCAACCATTTAGTTATTTAAGCATTTTCCCGTTTGATGATTAAGATACTCTAAAAAACATAAACGATAATGAGGATAATGATTCTAAAAGGAATTATGTTATTTTCTAGGTTTTAGTTTAAGCAAAATTGTGTGAATAATTTGATGTTTCGTTTTATTGTAGTGGCAATGTAGGTACTGCGAGTGGTTATGATATCAGTTGCATTGTTGATTAATTATGTTTTGTAATTGATTAGGTTTTATTTCGAATTCTATAATTTCTTGCTTATTACGTACTTACGAGTGAAATTAGTAATGACTTATGGAATTCCAACAAAACAAATTAAGATAGGTTCTGAGAAATTTGTTAGAATTTTAATCTAACAAATTATGCTTACTTCCTCAGTGTGTTTTGTTGGTGGTGTTATGTACTATGTCCTTGTCAAATAAATTGTAAGTATCTTCACTGAAACTAATCATGAAATCGTTTTACTATGCTATTGTTCTTCATGTGATTAATCGGTTGATTTTGATTATGAAACGTAGTATATTACTTGATGATTGATACAAAAATATTTTAGTATCATGCTTGTGATATTGTTGATTAATGGTTGTTTCAAATGAGCTCACTCATCTCTGGAAATTGTGGCTACTGTTTCAGATTAAGATCAATTTTTGTATATATTAAATGAACTTATTAGATTATGTGTTCTTTAAATTCAATACTTTGGTTGGATTGTGATGTTACTAGTGTTATTCTCCTCCAACTATCACTTATTGAGGTGGTGCTGCCAGGTGTTTTAGAAGTTGTATTATAACTTGTTTGAAGCAGTTTACGTCGTGCTTAAGTGTTAAAGTGATAAGAGACGTAAATCTCTACTCTAGTTTGAAGACATTGCAGAGACATAAGGTGTGTGAGTATCATGCTAAGGCACCTGCCGTACACATTGCAGAGATGCAGCAAAGGTTTTGTCAGCAATGTAGCAGGTTCATAACCCTAATCTCTTTTAACTAAATCTTGAGTTTTCTGAATTTTTTTTGTATTTTGCTATGGTTGCCACTGAGTGTTATGAGAGGCTGTTTGAAGGATTTACCACAAGATTGTAATTGATTGTTTGCTTATTAGGTTTTGAAAGTGAATGTTATCTATACTTTGTGGTTGCGTAGTTTTTTATTTGAAGAGATTGTTGGAATCTTACTGATAGAAGCTATAAAACAGCCACTGAACTTGTTCCTTTGAGCTTATTTGAAGGAAATAGGGTCAATTAATGTTTTATTTAATGCTTAGTTTCTCCTGCCATTGCTGTATGCAGGCCACACCTATCAAAAATGCTTAGTCTCTTATTTGGCGTATCGAGGTGACAGATTTATGTTGCTTTTATTAATTTCAGAATTATGCTATTTGTTTGTTTATCTGTTGGATTTGGATCAGTTTGTATTGAGGATAGTGTTAATTGATTGAGAGTTGTTAACTGATATTACTTCAATGGGGTTATGATTGTTTAGGTGATTTTGACTCCTACTCATTTAGCAATAGAAGAAAGTCTAAACTCAATTACCTCACAATCAACTAAGCCATGGCTCTCGTAAGTCCAACCAACCAGATTCACTCACTATCTGCTTTACTCAAACACTAAATCCAACTTCAGGGAGGTTGCAATCAAAGGTATTGTTGTTATTCTGTTCCCTTTGGTGTTATTGTTTTCAACTTCATCAAGTATTGTTATTGTTGGCTCACTGTAGTAGTTTCATTGCCAAATTTGTTTTTATGAATGTCCTGTCAATTCAAAGAATGTCATAGATTTCTGTATAGGCAAAGATCATTTTAAAACCTTTTTCTATCTTGCAGGATTTTGGGATATGTATGATCCTGAAGGATACTCTCTCTGGTTTTGTGACTACAAATACCAAGGTTGGTGGATTTCTTCAGCGGATGGATTTGGCCCGCAAGGTTGTTGCCGTGTACTATGACAGTTGTAGCTATTCATGATTCCTTGATCTGTGTGGTGTTGGTGTAGTTTAAGAATCCATGTTGTACTGTTTTGGTAGGATCTGTGTGGGCAGTAATGTATGATTTCTTAACTGAAGCGAACCCTATTTTCAGGTATATAGTTGAATTGAATCTCCATTTGTATTTATTTAAGTCTAGTTTTATATTCCAATCGCTAATTATATGATATCAACTGTCCTCGATTAGTTTGTGATGAGCTGTGATAATTAACTAATCTTTTTAGTTTCAATGCACACAAACATATAGTTGAATTGAATCTCCATTTTATTTTTATATTATGATTACAGTCACATTATAAAAATATTTTAGATTTTTATAATGTTTCAAAAGTTTATATTTTTTTAATTTGAGATAGAAATTACCTGCGGATTTACCTGCGGATTTTAGTTTGCTGCGGATTTACCTGCGGAATTTCCTGCGGATTTACCTGCTGAAAGTTTCCTGCTGAAAGTTTCCTGCGGATTTACCTGCGGAACTTGCTGCCGAAAATATTACCCCCGAAGGTTTTAGCTGGGGACGTGAAACCGCAGTTCCTGCGGAAATTTAACTAAAATCTGCAGAAAAATCCGCAGGAAATTTGAGTATTTCTAGTAGTGTTTTCTTAAAATTGACCAAATAAATTCAATTGTTTTTGTGAAAATTTTTTAATCACAACCCCTTCCCCTATTTTTTTTCTCTTGTGTTTGAAGTATTTTGGTCAACATAAAATATTATATAGGCATGATTCAGGGTCACGTTTATATAGAGAATAAGGTTAAAGTAATTTGGTCAACATAAAATATTATATAGGCATATTCAGGGTCACGTTTATATAGAGAATAAGGTTTAAATCATTCTCAGATTGTCGGGTTGGAATGGGACAATTGTTAGATGTAATCAACGGTTTAGATGTGGAAAAAGTCGTGCTCTTATACGGTATTTAAAAACGAAGGTTCATATGTGAGTTACTGAATGAAACTATTTTTGTTGGATTAAGCCTATGAGTTTTCTCGGTCTTAATGGATCGTATTGGTGTCAAAATGGACTCAGTTTGTCAGTCATGCTTATTTTTTCTAAATTTTTTACATGAAGCATGTTAATGTTTCAGTTCAATACACTCTATTATGTTCCTTTTTTATAGGTTTTCAAAGTACGATCTAAACGAGATGAGCATATTCGTTTGTGACTCCTTCGTCTCTGTCTAATATAAAATAGTTTGTAAATTAATATAATGTATCTGCCTTTATCATATTAGACTGAATTAACTAATTAGTAATGAAAATAAGTTGTTGAGAAATCTCTCATTCCCTAACAAATTTAATATTAAATATTATGTTTAAAAAGAAATGGATGTCGACAAATACATAAGCAAAAAATTATATACATACAAAAAAATTCCATTGTGTTGAAAGTGTATATGAAGTGAATGAGTCTAGTCAATATACTATTGAAGTAACTTGATCATTTTATGAAACGAGCCATTTTTTTCTTCAGTATTAAATTGAATATTCTGTTTTAGAATTCAAAATTTTCAGCCCTCTATTTCTCTAACATTAAAGCACCAATCCAAATCTCGCCATCTTTCAAGCTTTCACCATCAATTCTTGGGTATACTTTGACGAATTTCACTACAGTTGATTGTCTTGTTGTTCTTCCATGAAAAAAAAACACTTTCTTATTTATATGTTTAAATTTATTAAAACATAATTTTATAGAGCATTTTGACAAAAAAATATATTTAAAAATAATTCTGGTAAAAATCTCCTTGTTTTTAAAAGTAGATTGAGAAATTTCTTTTTTAAAAATCATATTAAAATCATTGTTTCTGGTATGGAAAAGACACAATTTTATTTGTCATTCGTTTGAGTGATATATAGAGCCTGTTTGTTTCAGCTTTAAAAAAATTGATTTTTTCTTTGTATTTTTTAAAATAGATTTTGTAAAACTGTTTTTCAAAATATTACAAGTTTTTTTATATTCGGTTTTTCTAAAATGAAACACTAATTTTGACATCCTATAACATAATCATATATTAATGAAGATTCAAACTTTGTCAAAATTGTAATTTTTTCAAAAAGTTGTATTTCAAAAATGATTTTTATGAAAATCTATTTGAAATAGCTTCAAAATTAAGTGATTTTTTGAAATTTTGATATCCAAATTTTTTCTCCATAAATAAATAAAATATCTAAAATTACATTTTAATAATAACTATTCAAAAAAGATTTTCATTTGAAGCTTTTATAAAAAAAAATTTTGTAAAATTTTTTTTCACAAAATTATGTAACACTATAAAAATCTTTTTCAAAAAAAGTCAAAACAAACGGGCCCATAATAGGACAGAAATTGTGAATAAAATATTACAATTAAAACTTTTGTTTACTTTGTAAAAATATTTCATAATTATGATGCAATTGAAAATTCGAAATGAATAGTAAGCACTAAATTTAAAATGAAAACACAGGATTGCAAATGTAAAATCTATCAGATGAGCTCTAAAATTTACCAAATAAATTTTTTTTAAATTTATTATAATAAAAGATAATTTTTATGGTCATTTCAAAGGTCTTTAAATATAGAAAGCAAAGAATTTCTAATGGACTTAAAAGAGACCCTAATGGGCTTATAATCCAAAATAGAAATAAAACTAAAATTTGTTTAAAAATTAAAATAAAAAATTGATTAAATATTAAAAGACTTTCCGACGCGTGATTTCTTCTTCAATACACGCAGTCGGCCTTCCTACATCGGTCTCTTCTACCTCTAAAGAACTCGACTCCGAGTTCTCTTCTGGATAAAGAGCCTCATTTGCTTGATACTCATGAATGTCAACAACATTAAAGATATTGGATATGTTCATGACATTCGGGAGAGCTACCACATAAGCATTATTTTTTATCTTTCGGATCACTGTGAACGGGTCATATTTATGTGGCTCAGCTTGTTATAAGTACCAACTGAGAACCTTTATTTGCGCAAAAACACCATCACGTCGTCTCCTACATTGAAAACTTTTGCTAGCAACTGCTTTATTCTTCTTCTCAGTAGCCTCTAACTTAGCCTTGAGAGCTTCTTTAACAACCACCATTTCCTCGGCCATATTATCAGTTCTCGCACTAATTCCAGGCGCCTTAGGCAACTTAATCAAATCAACTACATGCTTAGGAACAGAAATGTAAACCATAGAGAATGGTTATTTCCCTATAGCTAAATGCACAGCCCTGTTGTAAGCAAATTTGACCTGAGGAAAATCTAAATCCCACTGTTTTGGCTTGTCACCACAGACACTCTGAATCATATTTTTCAAAGTTTTGTTGGTTACCTCAGTTTGTCCACCAGTAAGAAGATGATTTGTAGAATTCTTATTCAGCGTAGTTCCAAACAATATCCATAGAGTAATCCATACATTACTGAGAAATATGATGTCCCTGTTTGACGTAATTGACATAGGAATCTCGTGAAGACGCACGACCTCCCTAAAAAATAGTTTGGCTATGTTGGACGCATCAGCAATCTTCTTACAAGCAATGAAGTGGGTTATCTTGGAAAATCTCTTTACTACAACTAACACTGAATCTACACCTCATTGTGAACGAGGCAAGCCCGTTACAAAATCCATGGCTCAATCTTGTTAAATATCATCAGGAATAGGTAAAGGTATATAAAGACCAGTATTTTGAGACAACCCTTAGAAAAATGACAAGTATAACACGACCTTACTATAACACTAGCGTTCATCCTCAAGTGTGGCCAATAATATATCTCTCATCCAAGCTAGCAATGGTCTTGTCTCTACACAGATGACCACTAAGACCACCATCATGCAGTTCTCGAATTAGCTTCTCTCTTGAAGAGGATCAAGGAATGCATAGCCGATCCCCTTTAAAATATATCCATCTCAAATATGAAAATATGCACAAGGATGTTTTCTACTACACTGGGCCTGTAACACCCTTCTAAACCCCGCGACAATTAAACAATTTAAAATCAGAGTAACATGCACAAGGGCGTCATAATTCATAATAAAATAAACATCATCAGTCGTAAGTCATGCATTCACTGACGAAAACACCTTAACATAAATCATAAATCAATAACTCATGTTTACACAGCGGAATAAATCATCAACTAGCATTACATCACTAATGCTTTCAATCTTCAAAATAATTCAAAACAAAACAGAGCTAATGTCATAAATTAAAAACAGCGTTTCCCAGTGTTACATAAGCATGACCCGGCGCTAACTGACACATTGACTCATGAGTTAATCCTCACCGAGTCGAGCCGCTATCCTCAATCTGAAAAATATAGTGTAAGGGTGAGTCTCATTCGCAATTAACAAATATTATTGCATTATAAATAACAATACATCCATAGTTATATTATTCACCCACAAAAGACATATCACCAAAGCATAATAATGAAATACATTCAATCATGTTATCAAATTCATGCATATGAATGCAACTGACTCTATGCATGTGGTACCAAACATCACCAGTGGAAATCATCCACCGACCGATCTATCATCATCAAGATACGGTCCTGCCAGCACAAATTCCACACAATGGGAATTATGCCCTTCACTGAATCCTCTTATCATTAGGATTCAGCCCTCATCAAATGACTATGAATGAATGCAAACATATATATATATATATATATATATATATATATATATATATATATATATATATATATATATATATATATATATATATATATATATATATATATATAACATACCTTTATCATCATAATTTTATGAGTAGCATCATCTTTACTCACCTCATCATCATTCATCATCATCATAAGCATAAGTATATTCACATATATACATTAACATCATTCAATATAATTCAAATCATCAGTAAACCACAAGACCATATCACAATGTTTACTCATTCTCGAACAGCACACAAAACAGGCCTTCAAATCGAAAGTTACGCATCATTGAACTTTCCAGAAAAATCACAAAACAGAATATTTTTTAGACACAGCAGCCATACGCATATCATCAAACCCATACGCGTATCACCTTTTTCCATACACGTATCATACGCGTTTCACCAGAACCAGAATTTGCCTAGAAACAACCTCATACGCGTATCAGCCTTGCCATACGCGTATCACCAGGATCAATTTCTTCTTTAAAATTTCTCATACGTGTATGAGCATCCTCATACGCTCCTCATACGCAAATCACCAGTACATGGTATTTGGGACAGGGCAGTTGCGTATCATACGCGTATAGCCCCTGGGGATTGTCCCTCATACATGTATGACCTCATCCCATACGCGTATGACATTGTTCCATACGCGAAAAACCAGAAAAATGCCCAGAATTCTGCAGTTTCGTAACAGTCCAATTCTCACTCGTTTCTACTCATATCAGTCCACGATTTTGAGTCTAAAACAGTCCATTTTCACGTTTTCATTCATAGGATTCATTCATACAGATTAATCTATCATCCTATATCAATTCACACATCAAAAACCCAATTCCCAAATCAAATCTTAGAACCCAAAAACCTAACTCTGACATACCAACCAAATTGACTCAACAACACAACTAATCATGCACTATCATCCATAATTACAATAAGAGATGATAATTGGAAGAGTCCCCCCTTACCTTAGCCAAATTTCTTGATCTTTGGTCTCTTCCTCTTTGTTCCTCTTTCACGTTCTTCGTGTTCCAACTTCTCTCTTTTCACGTTCTGTTCCTTCTTTCCCAATTCTAATTATTTTATGAAAATATTATTAAATTAGTAAGGGCTTTACTACACCACACCCCCTCTTCTTACTAATCTCTTACATGGCCCAAATGCCATAAACCATCATTTTTCCATTACTTTCATAAAATCCATAATAATTATAATTATTAATCTAATATTCAAATTAAATTAAAATTAAAATTACACGGGTGTTACAACTCTCCCCCACTAAAAGAGTTTTCGTCCTCGAAAATGTACCTCAGGTAAAGAGTTCCGGATAAGAATCCTTCATCTGGCTCTCTAGCTCCCAGGTAACATTTCCTTCAGCCGGTCCTCCCCAAGCTACTCTGGCCAAAGCTATTTCCTTGCCACGCAATTGCTTCAGTCTTCGATCTTCAATTCTCACAGGCAACGTCTCAACTGTTAAGTTGTCTTTCATCTGCACATCATCCACTTGGATCACATGGGACGGATCCGAAATGTATTTCCTCAACTGAGACACATGAAATACATCATGCAAATTGGAAAGCATCGGTGGTAAAGCAATACGATAAGCTACTTTTCCCACTCTTTCAGAAATTTGGAATGGCCCAATAAAACGCGGAGTCAACTTCTTTGACTTCAATGCCCGACCAGTACCTATCATAGGAGTAACTCTCATAAATACATGATCTCCCTCTTGGAACTCAAGTGTTTTCCTCCTCTTATCATGATAACTCTTTTGACGAATCTGAGAAGCCTTCATCTTCTCTTGTATCATCTTAATCTTTTCCGTAGTTTGTTGTACAATTTCTGACCCGATCACAGCACTCTCACCAGATTCGTACCAACACAACGGCGTCCTACATCTTCTACCATACAAAGCCTCGAACGGAGCCATACCAATACTCGAATGAAAACTGTTATTGTAGGTAAATTCAATCAAAGGTAGATAACTATCCCAAGTACCTCCTTTTTCCAACACACAAGCACGTAACAAATCTTCTAATGACTGAATCGTCCTCTCAGTCTATCCATCAGTCTGCGGATGATAAGCATAACTCGATCTCAGCTTAGTACCTAAAGCCTTCTGCAAACCTTCCCAGAACTTAGACGTAAATCTTGGATCTCTGTCTGACACGATACTTGAAGGAATACCATGTAGACTAACTATCTTCTCAATATACAACTGAGCCAGCTTCTCCATCGGATAATCCATTCTTATCGGTATAAAGTGTGCAGACTTCGTCAACCTGTCCACCACAACCCAGATAGCTTCACAATTCTTGACAGTTCTCGGTAAACCAGAAACAAAATCCATTGATATGATATCCCACTTCCACTCAGGAATAAACATCGGTTGCATAAACCCAGATGGCTTCTGATGCTCAATTTTTTACTTCTGATACGTCAAACAAGAATACACAAACTCAGCAATTTCTTTCTTCATTCCAGACCACCAAAACAGCTTTTTCAAATCATGGTACATCTTGGTAGCACTAGGATGAATACTTAATCCACTACGGTGTCCTTCTTCCAGAATACTCTTTCGAAGTTCCGCAACATCAGGAACACAAACTCGATCACCAAACCTCAATATACCATTTTCGTCGATTCTAAATTCACCGCCCTTGTCTTGGTTAATCAAAGTCAACTTATCAATTAACTCGACATCAGCTTTCTGACCTTCTCTGATCTCTTCAAGAATACCACTAGTCAGCTTTAGCATACCCAATTTAACACTAGTAGGAGTACCTTCACATACCAAACTCAAGTCTCTGAATTGTTCGATTAAATCCAATTCTCTAACCATTAGCATAGACATATGCAAATCTTCCTACTCAATGCATCAGCAACCACGTTTGCCTTACCAGGATGGTAATTCAAACCAAAATCATAGTCTTTAAGGAATTCTAACCACCTTTTTTGCCTCATATTCAGCTCTTTCTGATCAAAGAGATACTTCCGACTCTTATGATCACTAAACACCTCGAATCTCGAAGCATACAAATAATGTCGCCACAACTTCAAAACAAATACCACAGCTGCCAACTCTAAATCATGGGTTGGATAATTCCTTTCATGCAATTTGAGTTGTCTTGACGCATAAGCGACCACTTGTTGATTCTGCATCAGCACACCACCTAAACCCATAAACGAAGCAACACAATAAACCACAAACGATTCTGTCGGATTCGGAAAAATCAAGATAGGAGCACTAGTTAGCCTCCTCATCAACTCTTGGAATCCTTATTCACATTTCGAATCCCAGATGAAAGCCTGACCCTTCCTGGTTAATTTAGTTAACGACAATGCTAACTTTGATAAACCTTCAATGAACTTCCTGTAGTAACCTGCAAGACCGAGGAAACTACGAATCTCGGACACTGACTTCGGCGCTTCCCACTGAGATACTGCTTCTATCTTTGTAGGGTCAACAACAATACCATCTTTAGAGATTACATGTCCTAAAAAACTGACTTCCTCCAACCAGAATTAGCACTTCGATAATTTGGCAAAAAGCTTCTTCTCTTTTAACAGTCCCAACACGATTCTGAGATGTTCCGCATGTTCTTCCTCATTCTTAAAATATATCAAGATATCATCTATAAACACTACCACGAACTTATCGAGATAAGGATGAAAGATCATGTTCATATACTCCATAAAAACACCAGGTGCATTAGTAACTCCAAACGGCATTACCGAATACTCGTAATGTCAATACCTCGTTCTAAAAGCAGTCTTCTGAATATCATCATCCTTCACACGAATTTGGTGATACCCAGACCTCAGATCAATTTTACTAAATACACACGCTCCGACCAGCTAATCCATCAAATCATCAATCCTCGGCAGTGGATACCGATTCTTGATAGTAACTTTATTCAATTGTCTGTAATCCACACACAACCTCATCGAACCCTCTTTCTTCTTTACTAGCAACACAGGCGCACCCCACGGAGAAACACTAGGACGAATGAATTTCTTCTCAAGCAATTCTTCCAACTGCTTCTTCAGTTCCGCCAACTCAGACGGCGACATACGATACGGTGCCATCGACACTAGACTAGTTCCCGAAACCAAATCAATAGCGAATTCTACTTCTCTTTTCGGTGGCAATTCATTCACATCTTCCGGAAAAACTTATGGAAAATCACATGCCACTGGTAGTTCGCTACTCGACACTTTTTCTTTCAAATCCATTAATGCGAACAACATGAACACTATCACACCATCTCCGATAGCTTCATTCACTTGTCTAGCTGTCATTTCCAAATCGTCAGAACTAACCTCTTCAGGAAAAATTACCGTCTTCGCAAAACAGTTGATATGAACACGGTTGAATTCCAACCAGTTCATTCCCAGGATTACATCGAGTTGTTTCAAGGGAAGTCACAGTAAGTCCATCCCGAATTCTCTACCAAAAATGTCTACCAGACAATTCAAGCATGCAGACGAAGTAGTTACTGAACCCGACGCAGAAGTGTTAATAACCATACTTCCATTTATGTCAGATATCTCTAGATTCAACCTCTTAGCACAATCCAAAGAAATAAAAGAATGAGTTGCTCTAATATCAATAATCGCAACTAAAGGTGTGCCATGAATAAAACACGTACCTTTAATCAATCTATCCTCTGGAGTAGTCTCTGACCCGGTCAAAGCAAAAACCTTTCCTCCCGATTTGTTCTTCTTTGGCTTGGTACAATTCGGACTGATGTGACCCTTTTCACCGCAGTTATAGCAAGTCACAACCTTCTTCCTACAATCAGCAGCAATATGACCCATTTGGTCACACTTGTAACACTTCTTCTGATCAAGCTTACACTCGTTCTTACGATGTCCCATCTCACCACAATTATAGCATCTGATAGGAGCACCGGAATCTCCTCCACTAGGTTTCTTCAAATCAGCAGCTTTACCTCTACCATATGGCTTACCTCTATCCATAGGCTTCTTACCCTTTCTGTCAACTAACTCGCAAGAGTGAGATGACTTCAGCTTGACGCTATCCTCCTCAAAAATCCTTCTACAATCCACTAAGTCAACAAACCTCCGAATCCTCTGGTACCTAATGCCCTGCTTGATCTCATCACGAAGGTCATTCTCAAATTTGACACATTTTGAGAACTCGCTAGCTTCATCATTGTTGTAGTGCACATAGTACTTTGCCAGCTCCACAAACTTTGCAGCATACTCTAGTACCGTCATATTACCTTGAACCAGCTCCAGAAATTCAATCTCTTTTCTGCCCCTAACATCCTTAGGAAAATACCTTCTTAAAAATTCTCTTTTGAATACAGCCCGAGTAACTTCTATACCATCAGCATCCAGTTCAGCTCTGGTTTCCATCCACCAGTCATCAGCTTCTTCCGACAACATATGTGTGTCGTACCTCACCTTGAGATTCTCAGCACAATCGATAACTCTGAAAATCCTCTCGATCTCCTTTAGCCATTTCTGAGCACCTTTAGGATCATGCGTGCCTCTGAACAATGGAGGATTGTTCCTCTGAAAATTCCCTAGTTGCCTATCACAAGGTTTACTCATTCTCGAACAGCACACAAAACAGGCCTTCAAATCAAAAGTTACGCATCATTGAAATTTCCAGAAAAATCACAAAACAGAATATTTTTTAGACACAGCAGCCATACGCGTTTCATCAAGCCCATACGCGTATCACCTTTTTCCAAACGCGTATCATACGTGTTTCACCAGAACCAGAATTTGCCTAGAAACAACCTCATACGCGTATCAGCCTTGCCATACGCGTATCACCAGGATCAATTTCTTCTTTAAAATTTCTCATACGCGTATGAGCATCCTCATACGCTCCTCATACGCAAATCACCAGTACATGGTATTTGGGACAGGGCAGCTGCGTATCATACGCGTATAGCCCTTGGGGATTGTCCCTCATACATGTATGACCTCATCCCATACGCGTATGACATTGTTCCATACGCGAAAAACCAAAAAAATGCCCAGAATTCTGCAGTTTCGTAACAGTCCAATTCTCACTCGTTTCTACTCATATCAGTCCACAATTTTGAGTCTAAAATAGTCCATTTTCACGTTTTCATTCATACAGATTAATCTATCATCCTATATCAATTCACACATCAAAAACCCAATTCCCAAATCAATTCTTAGAACCCAAAAACCTAACTCTGACATACAAACCAAATTGACTCAACAACACAACTAATCATGCACTATCATCCATAATTACAATAAGAGATGATAATTGGAAGAGTACCCCCTTACCTTAGCCAAATTTCTTGATCTTTGGTCTCTTCCTCTTTCACGTTCTCCGTGTTCCAACTTCTCTCTTTTCACGTTATGTTCCTTCTTTCCCAATTCTAATTATTTTATGAAAAATAATATTAAATTAGTAAGGGCTTTACTACACCACACCCCCTCTTCTTACTAATCTCTTACATGGCCCAAATGCCATAAACCATCATTTTTCTATTATTTTCATAAAATCCATAATAATTATAATTATTAATCTAATATTCGAATTAAATTAAAATTAAAATTATACGGGTGTTACAGGGCCCATAACTCCTTGAACTAAACATCACTTTCATACAACTCTTTCAGGCACTCAAAACCTACTATCTCCTGCACTAAGGTAATTAGCAAGGAAGACCTCCTACTTAATGCATTCTCTACCTTATAAAGAGCCCCCGACTTATGTTGAATAATAAAAGGAAATTTTTGAAGAAAACTCACTCACCGAGCATGCATCTTGTTTATCACCTTCTAGCTATGAAGAAACTTCAAAGCTTGATGGTTAGTGAATGGAATTAACTCCTTCTGAACCAAATAATGTTCCCACTAGCGTAGAGCTCTAAAGACTACATAGAATGCTTGATCATAAGTACTCCATTTTTGGCAAGCATCACTTAATTTTTCGCTGAAAAAAAGGCTACAGGTTTCTTATCTTAAGACTTGCAACACTTTCCTCACATGTCGCAAATGTTCTATCTTGGTCTCACTTTAAATCAGAATATCATCAAAATAAACCACTACAAAATAACCAGTAAATTGGCGCAGAACCTGATTCATCAACCGTATGGAGGTGCTAGGGGGTTTGACAAACCAAAGGGCATCACCAACCATTCATACAATCCATCCTTGCTCTTGAAAGTTGTTTTCCATTTATCTCCAAGTTTGATTCTAATATGATGATATCCACTATGCAAATATATCTTTGAGAACACCTTAGAACCGGCCAACTTGTCAAGTGTGTCTTCCAAACGGGGAATTAGGAACCGATACTTGATAGTTATCTTATTGATGGCTCGGCTTTCAACACACATTCGCCACAGATTTCCTTTCTTAGGGACTAAAATGACTGATAATGCACATGTACTCATGCTCTCACGAATAAATCCCTTCTTCGAAAAATCTTCAATCTGCTCCTTTAAAATCCGGTTCTCCTTAGGGCTCATAAGATAGTGAGGAAAGTTTGGAAAGCTAGACCCTGGAAAGAGGTCAATCTGATATTGAATATCTCTCATAGGAGGAAAGTCATTTGGTAATTCCTCTACTGTTAACTCATTGAAATCCTCATGGATCTCAGCACTTTTCTGGAACCGTTGTTTCCTCCTTTACAGCATTCATCAATCCTTTAATCACCATTGAACAAAAACAGATAGTTTCTTTTACAGCCTCATCAAGCTCTTTTTACTCTACATCATCACAAGAAACTAGACTTCTTTCCTCCTGGATTCTTATCAAAGTACAAAACAGAAGCCATAGAAATGTTATGTGTGCCTCAGGTGCACATCATCACTTCATCCTGTCCTCAATAAGTGATATCATTATCAAACTGTCAAGGTCTACCAAGTAAAATATGATAAACATTCATATCAAGAACATCACAAAGTATCTCTTTTCTATAATGTTTTTCGATGGAGATAGAAACTCTACAGGATAGTGTTATTCAAACTTGGGATCCCTTGCTTACCCAATTGAGTATGTATAGTTTCTCATGAGGTTCTGTGGACAACTTCACATAATCTATCAATTTTTGCGACACCAGATTCTCCGTGCTGCCATTATCCACGATCAAATTACACACTTTGTTCTTGATAAAACAATGTGTTTTGAACAAATTCTTGTATTGCCCTTCGTCTTTGGATGCTAGTAACATTTTCTACAACATAAAATTTACCCTCTCATCAGATTTTTCCTCTGCAAACTCAACATTGCATATTCATCGTTCTCAACTGCATGATCTTTCTCTTTCCTCATCTTCCTCACTTTCTTCCACAGCAGCAGCGATTCTCCTTGTTGGACGAACATTCAACCGGTGGCCTCTACCGTTACAACGATAACATGTGTCTCCAATGAGTTTAGCATATGGATTATTCTACCTCTTGGTTCGTGTTTTATCCTGCTGCATATTGCTAGAGCTTCTAGCCCCCTTATTCTTATGGTTGGAATTCTGGGGTATTGCACTTTTTTCCTTATCACCTGTTGATTCAAAGTAATTATGGGGTGAATACATTTTAAGAGACAATAGATTTTGAGGGGATTTCTCCATCAATTCTGCCTTCAAAACTAAACTAGATGCTTTAGCCACGGTCCATACAATCTGTAAACCCATCTTCTCCTGCAAGGATCCCTTAGACCACTAATGTATCGAGCCACTTTCTGGCTCTCTGATTCTCCCAAGTCATTACGCTCAAACAAAAGCAGGAACTCCATTGTGTATTCAATCATTATTCTCTTTCCCTGAACAAACACGATGTACATCTTATAAAGAGTATGTTCATAATCCTCCAATAAAAACCGATCAAGCATCAATTGTTTCATTTTTCGCCAAGTTCTGACTGGCCCCTTCTTTTACCTTTGCCTTTGAATAACAAGTTAATCCCACCATACAACAACAATACTTTTAAGCTTGGTCGTCACCATCCTAACTTGCTTGTTCTTAGAGACGCCCATAACATCGAAGAACCTGTCGACGTCTATTTGCCAATCAAGAAACTCCTACATTCACATCGTTCTATAGAACAATGAAATATCATGTTTTACTCGATAGTCCTGGTTGTTCTGTTGATTCCCACAATCAACCTCTTTCTCGTAGGGTTTTTCTTCAGAACTCGAATCTTTAACACGGTTGTTTCCACCCGTGGAACCCTAATTGGTTCATCACTCTTGTCTGTGTCGATTCTCGTTGTTGTTGGCATTGTTCACTTGATTTGCTAAAGTCGTCATTTGTTCGGTCAAAGCATTTAGAGTCACGATAAAATTCGTGGTAATTCCCTCAAGATTTTCTCTGGCCACCAGTCGATCCACCATGGTTGTCAAACTACGAAAAAGAACAGGAGAAAACTTGTTATAATGCCAACTGACGCAGTCAAAAACTCGAAAGGATTGGCAAGCGCTAAACCTAGAATGAAAACACATGATTGCAAGCGTAACACCTGTCAGATGAGCTATGGAATCCACCGGATAAAAAAAATTAAATTTTATTATAATAAAAGATAATCTTACGGCTACGTCAAAGCTGTTTAAATACAAAAAACAAAAACAAAAAGTTTTAAGAGATTTAAAAAGACAATAATGAACTTTTAATTCAAAACAGAAATAAAACTAAAAATTATTAAAATATTTTGAAATGTTTTTCAACGCGCGGTTTTTTCTTCGATAAGCGCAGCCAACCTTCCTACCTCAAATTACATAATAAAAAAAATTGATTTAACATAACAATAAAAAAACAAGAATTTATAGTGAATTATTGTCATCGAGAGAATATGAGATGCTAGCTAGAAATTGTGTATTTTTCAAAATAATTTGTCGACATTTATATTGTTTCATAAAAATATATGATTATTGCCCACATAAGAACATATTTTCTCGTTATTAGTAAGAAAAATCAATACATATTTGAAATATAAAAATAAAAAATATATTTTCTAAGTGCACGTAACTTAATTGTCATCCCTAGTGTTTGTCATGCCTAATTGCAGGATGACAATTTCTTTGTACACTTATGAGGGGTGAAAAACACCTCTGAAAACCTCAAAATATTTTTCGGAGATAAAGACATCGAAAAAATTAAAATTGAAAAATTTTAGGATATTAATTATTTCGGATGTGCGTCTCTGAAAACACTCATTTATATTGGTTAGTTGAAATGATAAATATTGAGTTATTTCGAATATATATATATATATATATATATATATATATATATATATATATATATATATATATATATATATAAAAGAGAAAAAGAGATATGCTCCAATAGTATTAAATATTGAGTTAAGATAGTGTTGTAGGGTAAGAAAACAGGGATAATTTTTCATCAAGTTTTTGAAAAAAGTACAAAATACTGGAAATTAATTTTTTTCTTTTTTTAAGAAAAGAGAGAGAAATAAGACTCTTTCGTCTTTTGTTTGCATATCTTAACAAAATTAATATTGGAATTAATGTGAAAGGGGAGTTCAATGCAAGGTTTGTAGGAAATACAAAGTGTTAGAATGAATATGAAACTTCAACTTACAATGTTATAAAAGTTCAAGAAAGGGCAACTAGAATAATCACTAGAGATAACATTAGATTTCTATACCTTTTGCATTAAACCATTTCATCCATCTCATATATGGTTATCATCAACATTAGATTTCTATAACATTAGATAACAACACCGAGCCAAATAATAATGGTTATCATCAACAGGTATGTCTCTTTGTTCTAGGTCAGCAAAGAAATTCAAGAAGATAAGCATATACCTGAGTGAAAATGTAACTCTGCATTTGCAAAGTTGCAATTCTTATAAAAATTTCCAAACTCCTTTCAAAATTGGAGTTTTAAGCTAGCTCTCTCATAAGCTGCAACACTCTTTAAAATAATCATCATGACTTATGAGATACAGTATTCTCTCAAAAATTATTAGCGATGATCAAAAATGCAGATTTTATCCCTTCAACTTCAGCTTTGTATCAAAGTAGAAGTGACATCTTGAGCATTGTCTACATCTTGCAAGCTCTAGTATCAACTGCTCACTAGTTCTGGCAGATTCTGACTCCTGATTAGGGGTGTGCAAAAAAACCGGTTATCTATAACCAAATTGATATCCAAATTATTCCACTTTTTAAAACCCAATCCAAATGCTAAAATATAAAAGCGGGTATCCATTTTATTATCCAAATATAAACCAGTACCCATAATAATGATATGGTTTAGTTATTGGGTACCCAAATTTTTTATGTCTTAAATTAACGTTTGTTTGTTTTTTTCATAATTCACCATATACATATATGAAAAGTCAAATTTCTCTAATAACATTTAATTTTTTATTTTGTCATGATTCACCGTATACAACACATATGAAAGTCAAATGTCTTAAATTTTTCTGAGTTTAAAATATATTTTTAAACAATTTTACTTAAAAAATATTTTATATGTTGACTTAGAGATTAAGTTCCGCTTATAATTTTTTAATATTCTGAATCTATTATAACTCATTAATGTTTAATGATTAACTCTTTTTAATTTTAAGAAGAACCATATTCAGGCTTACTATTCACATCTTCTGAGGCCAAGTGATTATTTAATTCAAACATGCTTATATTGGAAAAAAAAATCCAAATAACCATGTTTAATAAATAAATTACACTAAAAACCATGTTTTCGGCAAAATTACGCATATGACCAGGTTTCAGAGGTGGTCTCCACATAGGAGCCACCTCAGGTGGCGCCAACCCCCATTTGTCCATAACATATGCGCCACCCAGGGTGGCATCAATGTATATTTTCCTCTTTTAAGCCACCTAGGGTGGCGCCTAGGTGCTTTCCCTTTTTTTTTCTTTTTTTTTTTGTTGTTTCTTTACTATTTTTTTTTTAATTTTTGTTTTTAATTTTTGTTTTGTTTTTTTTCTATATATTATAATTATATATTAAATATATTAATTATATTTTGTTTTTGATTTATTTAAAATTATTATAACATAATGAAAAAAACAATTAAATAAATAATTAGACACGTAGTGTTTAATAATATATTTAGGGAAGAAACAGTACAAATACGAGAAATGCAAAAACAACATTACAAATACGGAAAGTACGGGACAAACATCACAAATACGAAAAAAAAGTGAATATTTTTAAAACATGGATATCATGACCCCTCGGACCACGACCCCCCCGACCCGGACCATGACCCCTCCGACCGCCAGTTCCGCAATCTGGAACTGTTCGAATCCGATTGGAAGGATCTCGACGACCCACTTCTCCACGCCCCCCCTATTCCTTGGTTGTTCTTGCTGTGTCTGGGTAGGTGGGCCTCGTATTAGCCCCTCCATGCGCTCGTTGGACATGTATTCTTGTATGTTGCTGTCAAATAGTCGGGTCCCCATGCCCTCAAAGATTTGTCTTGGCGGTGGAGTTGCGTCACATGGTCGGTAAAACCCAGCGCTTGATTGACCTTGAAAAAATGGCATTGTTTGTTGGGGTGCGGTGTACCCATATTGTTGGTGTTGTGGAAATTGGGGTGTGGGGTATCCATGTTGTTGGTACTGTGACGATTGAGTGGTCATTTGCTCGTTTGGGTCGTAATTGTCATCTAGACCCATGTCGGGGCTGGGTTGCCTATTGTAGCTGGAGGGGCCGGCGTCGCCGTGTTGTTGGGTGAAGGCCCATGATTGTTGCTGGATGGGTTGCCTAGTGGAGGAGGAGGGGCCGGCGTCGTAGTTTTGTTGGGTGAAGCCCCACGATTGTTGTTGGACGGGTAGCCTAGTGGAGGGGTCGGCGTCACGGAGTTGTTGGGTGAAGCCCCATGATTGTTGTTGGATGGGTTGACTTTGGTAGGGCGTTGTTGGTGTTGTTTGATATTCCTCATGGTCAGGTTGTTCGGATGTTTGGCGTTGTCGGCGTTGTTGGCGTTGTTGGGGTGGTTGTTGGGGTGGTTGTTGTGCGTATTGTTGTTGGCGGGGGTCGTGTAGGTAGTAGGGGTCGGACACATACATATCGGGGGTTGTGATTGTTCTATACCAAGCAAGGTATCCCGCGGTTGGAAACATGGGGAGTTGGGCAACAGGGAATTGTAGCAGACGGCTGCGACGCTGCTTCCACATCTCACAAAATTCAGGTGCGAATGTACGATAATCTGCGTGATCCCATTGATTGTTAACTCTTTTAATATGCCAGCGACCCAAATCAGTGGGGGGATCCGGGATCGGTTGATGCATGCCAAACTGCAGTCTCACACGGTCAGATTGGTGCATCTCCACGATGTTGAACCTTATTATCGGTACTACTGCAGTCCAAACTTCCCGGTCACTCTCGTTTGGCTCATGGTCCAGCAACAAGTATGGTCTCCAATTAAACTGCGTAGGAGAAAAAATAACATATTATTAAAAAACATGATGAATTGTAATACATCTATATGATCATATAAAAGTTTAGGGGTAATACATCTTCAGCTCGGAGGTGATCAATTAGGTCCCGATACAAAACAACACTCCCCCTCGGATTCTTACTGTAATCCAATTTAGGACCACAGAACCTAAGAAAAAAGAGCAAAAATGTTATTTCAGATTTTTATGTAAAAGAGAGTTAGCGTTCAAGGAATAGCGTTGAAAAAGAGAAAAAGACGTACCTTGTTGCATAAGGGAACGTGTAGTTGTTCCTGCCTGTAGGGGATAGCGTCGGCATTCTCCACCAACCCCATACTTGTAAGAGGAACGCACATCCATAGAAGGTGCACTTCTCGGCAACCGCGTTCTTACAAGGGCTGATGATGTGACGGGAGCAACGATAACTTTTTGGGACAACGTGGAATACGACATTGATGTCATTCAAATGATGCATGGACCTAATGACATTGTTTTAACCGTGGTGATTTCTTAGATGTTTTACTTTATCTTTTTCTGTTGGTTATTTTCTATGTACCTTTTAATTAATGAATGAACTACTCTTTTCCGTGGACGCTCGAGTTAGCTGATTCACTGATTTTATCTGTTGCAATTTAATATATATATTTTTTTAATACTTTAAAATAAAAACAATTTTATTAATAAATAAAAAAAACAAAATAAAATTTATTTATTTATGTTAAAAACAATTTTATTAATAAATAAAAAAAATTAAAAAAAATAGTATATAAACATTTAAAAAAAAAAACAAAAAAAAAGGGAAGTGTGCATAGGCGCCACCCTAGGTGGCTAAAATTGAAAAAATGTACATTGATGCCACCCTGGGTGGCGCATAGGTTAGGAGAAATTGGGGGTTGGCGCCACCTGAGGTGGCTCCTATGTGGAGACCACCTCTGAAACCTGGTCATATGCGTAATTTTGCCGAAAACATGGTTTTTGGTGTAAATAAATTATTAAATATGGTTATTTGGATTTTTTTTTCTTCTTATATTGACCCCCATTGCAATTCAAGTTGATGAAAATAATTAATATATTGCTTGTTTCACGTGAAGTCACATTGTTAGAATTTGTTTTCTTAACCTTGTGAAACACGGTTCGAGACTTGGCAATGAGGAAGCAGAAAATAATTAATATATTAATATCTATTTATTTATCTTACCTACAGATATAAATATTTATATAACATTTTCCAAAAAATTATTAAACAACTATACATAACAAGATTCGTAAGTTATACTATTAATACGTATATTATAATAAAATAATAAAACTGCTTTAAAAATTGAGTTTTAAAAAAAAAAAAATTGGTTTTAAACCAATTTTTTTTAAAAGTGATTTTTATAAAAAAAACCGGTTTAAAACCGAACCGATTCACATGTAAACCGGTTTTAAAAAACTAAACCGGTTTTAAAGAAATGGTTTTAAGATCCAAACCAAACCATATACATGGTTCAATTTGGTTTGGTTATTGATCCATGCACAACCCTACTCCTGATTGAGTGATAATGCGTTGATCATTGTCTCCATCTTGCAAACTCTAGTGTCAAAGCAAATGATGAAAATGACAACTAGTAGCCTCGCCGGGGCGTCAGAACCAGAATCGAATCTCTCAATTTCAAACATTGTGTTAGAATATATAGGGCCTTAGCAACTTGTTCCTCTACAGTTACTGTTTGTGTTGGTTGAAGATCACCCCTTGTATATTACATATAGACCATAAAAGGCGCTAGGACTCGTTCTTATTATCTTCCAACCTTCACTAGTTGCAACTACACTCATTATCTTATCTCCTGCTCTCTCCTTCTCTAGACTCAAACTATATCCACAATCTTACTTCAAATTCAGATTTTAATTATGTAGTAACGAACTAAAAGACATACAACATGAACAATAGTCATTCAAAATATTTCTCTCCATCTACTCAATGCATTGATGGTTAGATAATCCATTTAACAATTGAAACCTAAACTAAATAAAATAGAAGTGATTATGTTTATTTTCACCAATGGAACAGCTCCCCTAACAAACAACTGCCCTATAATAATTCACCAGCTACTGAAGTAAGTAGTACTAAAGTTGTAGATGCAAATAATCAACAATTTTCTGCAAGCTCATATAGTAACAAAGGCAAATTATACCAGGTAGTAGAAAATCAGATTCATCTTCATACATAGCCTTCATGAGTGAAGTTCCAAGGATCAAAATATTAGGAAGTGTTGACAATGAAAGATCAGTTATTATCCATTTCAAACCTCCTCTAATATATCACTAAATAATCTTAATAAATGCAATTAGCTGAGAGACTACAATTAATACTAAAAAAGAAAGAAAAAAAATATGAACACAATCTACATATATGAATTTAAGACTTGTAATGTAAATGTTGCTGAAGGATATAAATTGAAATGATCAATGGAATTTCAAAATTTGCTACACGTTTATTTATGCTCACACATTGATCAGGTGTACAAAGTTTCCACCATTTAACACAAACTTAAGCTAGTAACATAGCTACATAAAATGGGAGAGTGGTTGTCACTACATGATAGACATCAATTGAGGCAATCATGATGATGATGTCTAAGTGTTGAAATGATTTAGGACATTCACAAACATGATAAGGTTTCTTGCATGATGCTTTTTAGGCTCTTTTGTTGGACTGTACAATAAATAATACTCCCTCTGGTTTCATTTATAAGAAAAGATTCTCTTTTTAGATACATTGAATAAATAATGTATCTAGATAATATATTGTCCAGATACATTATTTATTTAATGTATCTAGAAAAAGAATCTTTTCTTATAAATGGGACCAGAGGTAGTAAGATGGAATATAATTTGTTTTTGAAAATGCTTCTTCATAGTGACCTATCAGACTTTTCATGATATCTATTATCTATTAGTCATAACTTTTGAAGATGTAGTGGTTGTGGCCTTAAAAATATCTACAATTTTCGTTTGGGAGGAAAAAATTATGACAAACTTTGAATTATTAAATGGTATCTTATTTATTATCATGGAGTATGTTTAAACTTGACCCACAATTCCTTCGCACAAAAATAAACAGCAAGTGCATTAAACATAAAAGAAAAAAGAACCCTAGAAGTTGAAGTAGTGCATTAAACATAAAAGAAAAAAGAACCCTAGAAGTTGAAGTAGCAACAAAGGTCCACAGCTAGATGATAATAATAATGGAATGAAAGAACTTACTGACTCAGGATCAAAGCTGAAACTGAAAGGATGCTCTAACAATTAGAATGCTCCATTTCTAAGTAAAATAAATAAAAGAAATGAAAATAAAACTTAATTGCGAAGATTGATCTTGGTTTGGAAGAAGAATTAAGAAAGTCACACTAACAACTCCCAAACAAAGCCTAAAAGAGATATGAAATGAGTGAAATTTTTATTTAATTTAAGATCAAAAGAGTATTCTCTTGGGAAAAAAAGTTGTTTAACTCCCACAACTTTAAAAGCAATCTAAAAGCAAATAGTTCTAATGCTTCAATAATAATTTATAGGGAAAAAGTATATTATGTGTGAAAAAAAAACTTAAGAGCTTCTTAATCATAAGGATTGACAAAACTGAATATGACGGGGAATGAGAGAGAGATTAAATAGCCTGCAGTGAAGGAGATGGAAAATACAAAAATGTGTAGAAACATAAGTAGTACAATATAGCAACACAGAATATGATACAGAATGAGTACAACTGATACGGACTTGCTGCTACTCAGGATGATGGTTTGGAATATTTGTTGTATTGAAAAAAGCATACGAAGCAAGGCTTGGAGAAATGGATTTAGGAGCAACAATTTGCAATGTGTAGAGCATGAGGTGGAGCCTTGGGGCAACTAAGTGCGATAGCATAGGGAGCAAACAAAGTAACTAAAAGTGTGTTTTTGATGTAGTTGTATGATGATGTTGATGATCAATTGTTTTGGATACTATTGACAATGATGTACAGACTATTGATCTAATCCTAGCATGTCTTATGCTATTCATAGTTGATTTACTAAATTTAACTTTTTCTATTATAAAAAAGCCTCTTGTAGTTGATTTACTAAATTTAACCTTTTTTTTATAAAAAAAACCCTCTTAATCAGACTTCTTTTTAGGAGTTCTTTATTACAGACCTAAATAATAAATAAATTAAAGGAAAATAAAGTATTATCAAGTAAAGTTGACTCTAGATTTCAGAATTTCATCACTAAAGATACATAGCTTCTAAAAGGAAGTATCTGCTTCATTCTTGTGTACATGGAAACAAATACAAAGTCCGTCCCTTTTTATAAGCACCCTTCAAAAAATAGTGTTTATAAAAAGGCGGAGGTACTACAATTTCATTGCAGAAACTAATTTGGAAGATATAAATTTCACAATAAAAATGATAAACGTAAAAACAAACTAATCTCTAAATATTTTAAGAAAGCATTTGAAAGGAGCACGTGTCTTTTCTTACTTGGGTGCCATCAATTTCACAGCAATATCCAAAAAATTAATTTATACAAAAAAATATTGCCTATAATCAACTATATCATTAATACAAATGAGAATGACCAGTTAGATAAGCCCGCTTTACCTGTGTCTCACCATCGGTCTTTACACGAGCACTGGCCATTAGAGAAACAGTGAAATCCTGAAGAATCTCTTAGAAAAATGTCCCTCTTAGTGACAATAGATACATATTTCATGAATGTATGGCAGTCCCCACAAAGAAGGATGTTCTTTACAATCCGGATGGGCTTCCCTGGCTTTGTCATCAATATTCCATAAGTTGCGGCTAGTTTTGAACTGTGATGGAATAGAAATATTTTCTTTTGGTGCTCCTCCACTTCGTGAAGAACAAAGCGCGTGTCAGGTTCATATCCCATTTTTAGGCACTCAAAGATTAGAATCTCCAACCCACTATATATGTCTTTGTCTTGCGGATGAGACCTATCTCTTGCATAGAATGAATGCATTTTCTTCTGACAGATAATCCAACTTTGAGCCGGGTATTTGTGAAATCCCTTTTTTCTCATATTTTCCCTAGTCATCTCGGAGCAATCCCATCTCCCAGAAGATGAATACAAATTTGAAACAAGTATATAAGTAGATGGATCTTTGGGTTCCAGGGCAAGAATATTCTTGACAGTCCATTTTTCAATCATTGTATTCTTATGGAGTCTGCAACCATCGAGCAAAGCACGCCAAACAAAAGCAGAAGGCTTAAAAGGCATTTTATTGATAGTTTCCAGCGCCTCTTCCAAGAGACCCCAGTGACCCAAAACACTGATGAAGGATGCATAATGTTGAGATGTTGGCTCAATGTGATAAACAGTTCTCATTGAATCAAACAAACTACGGCAGTCATCAACCAAATTCAAGTCAGTTTGCCTATAGGCTGAAATTATCAAAATGAAGGTAACTTCATCAGGGGTTATGCCCTCTTCCCGCATTTTCGACCATATTTCTAATGCTTTATCGCCCTGCCTGTGCATAACATACCCAGAAATCAAAATATTCCATGAAACTATATCGGTAGAGGACATGCCACTGAACATCTTAATTGCATCATCTACATTCCCGCATTTAAAATACATACTAACAACAGCATTTCCAACTTGCACTTCAGAATGAAAGCCAAATTTAAGAACTTGACAATGGATTTGCTTACCCATATCATGATAGCCAACGGTTCCACAAAGACCAAGCATCGTAGATAGTACAACTTCATCCATAATCAATTTCCCTTTAGAATGACCAAGATGGTAAAGAGAAATCGCCTCCTTCGGTTTCCCGTTTCGAGCAAAGCCACACATCATAGAAGTCCAAACAACAGAGCTATCTTTCTCCAATTCTTCCCACATGCTAAACATCTTCTTAGCATCTACCATCCTCCCACACCTTGTGTACATTTCAAGCAAAGCCCCTTCAACACAAACATTTGATCCAAATCCAAACTTGATTGCAAATCCATGCATCTGCTTGCAAACCCCATAATCAGCAAGCAAACTACACGCATTAATCCCACCACTCAAAGAGAAATCCGATAACTCCATGCCCTCCTCCACCATTCTAACAAACAACTCCATAGCCTTTAAACCCTCACCATTTCGACAAAACCCAGACAAAACAGCATTATAAGTCACACAATTCCTTTCCGGCATTTCATCAAAAATCTTCAAACCCAAATCCACATAACCAAACTCCATATAAGCCCTCACCATCTCCGTCCAAGTTATAACATCTCTAACACCCATCCTCTGAAACAAACAAACAACCCCATCAAGACTTCCACAATTCATATAAAACCCAATAAGAGCATTCCCAACATTCAGTTCAGTCTCCAACCCAACCTTAACAGCAATCGCATGCACTTGCTTCCCTTCCATCACCAAACCAGTTGTCATAGCACAAGCAGTCAAAACCGCCGACAGTGTAAAATAATCAACTTTCAAAGAATCTGTTATCACCAGCATGTCGCGAAACAACTGAAACGCGGTGTCATACATGAGTCCATTAACAGCACAAGAAATTACAGTGTTCCAGGACACAATATCCCTCTCACCCATTTCATCAAACACCTTAAAAGCAGTTTGATAAAACCCACATTTCAAATAAAACGACATGAGCGCGTTGGAGACAAAAACTGAATTCAAATACCCAGTTTTAATAACCGCAGCATGTAACTGGAGACCGAATTGGAGGTATAAGATTCGAGTGCAAGCGGTTAAAACCGCAACGTAAGTGTAACCATGCGGGCGAAGAGGTGAAGCGGTTAGCATGTGAAGGAAGAGGAAAATGGCGTGGGGTTCACGGTTGGATTTGGAGAAAACGGAGATGAGAGAAGAGTAAGAGACGATGATGGGGCTTTGTTGTGGGGTGGAAATTGGGAGTGGGAGAATGGAATGGGTTTTGGTTTGGGTGATGGAATGGAGGGGGAAATGGGTTTTGGAGTTTTTGATGGGAAAGTGGAAAAGGGGGTGATGGTGTTTTGGTTTGAAATGGGAATGGTGGTGAGGAATGGAGGAGATGGAATTGGGGTGGAATTGGAGGAGTGACTCCATTTTTCCATGTATCCTTTGTTTTCAACTGCATTTCTAGTGTGATATTGCGTTTTGGTTTCATTTTATTTGGCGCTAGCGATAGTGATGTAATGTACCGCTCGAGATAGATAAGTAAAGTAAGACAAACCAAGTTGTTGCTGAATTTTTTAATCCTCTCTTCTTTTATGACTCTATGTCATAGTCAAAAACAAGACTGGCCGTAGATATGGGCTCTGTTTGGTAAGTCATGTTTTCGAGCTTATAGCTTATGTTTTATGTGTTATAAGCTCATATGATAATTTAGACATATTTGGTAACGGTCTTTTTATCACGAGATTATAGCTTATTTTACTAACTTATAGCTTATTTTCCAGACGCTATTTCAAATAGCATTTTAGCTTATGTCTTATAGCTTGTCATTTTTTCTTTCTTTTTTATTCGTATTATTTTAATTAAAATCCATTTTTAACCCTTATAATTTATTTTAATTTAAAATAAATAAATATATATTAAATATCTTTTATGTCATTTTACATTTATAAGTTAATTGAACTGCTAATTTTACCAAACACTTCAATTAGCTTATAAGCTATCAGTCTCAATCATCTGCTATAAGCTATAAGTCATCAGTCATCAGTCATAAGCTATCAGCTAGCTTATCAGTCAACCGCTATTTTTATCAAACAGACCCATGGAGTCTTCTATTATCTACTATTTAGCCTTTGCTCATCAATTGACCAAACATCCCAAAATCTACTCTACTATCTAGCCTTTACTCGTTAATTGGCCAAAAATACCATTTTCTTAATATTTTATTACAAACACAAAAGGGTAAATTCGTAACTAACACCTATTTCTCATAATTTTCCTCTCTTCTCCCTCTTTTTCCCTCAAACCTAAAATTCCGCTGCCAACAACAAGCTTTTAGCACGGTTCAGCCGTGAAACAACAACAAAACAGACCTCATGTTTTTCATTTCCAAATTCACTTCTCAAAACTAACTCGGAGATTTATCAAAGGTATGACTTTTTCCAACTATTGCTTCGTGTTTATGTTCTCATATTTTTTCAGATTTCCTTCTCACAACAAAGTCTAAAAAATTTTCAAGGTATGTTTTGTTTCCTTTTTGCAGTTACACCACTTTAAAAGTTTCTGTTGTTTCAGAAAAATTGTTAAAGTTGACCGACATTCTCAAGATATGGTTCGGATCTGATCGCGTTTGTTTTCGTTATTGCATCTCTTTCAAGGTTTTTCCTTTCTTTTTATTCTCTTTCAATGTTTTCTAATGATTATATTTATTGTTGACTAGTTTTAACATGATTTTCCACCAAAGTGAACTTTCAAAACTTTAATTTACTTCATTAGTGCTGAAGCGGTAAAGCAACAAGCAACAAAAATTTTAGAAGTATTTATCCGGGAAATTATTGTCTCCACAGGGACTAATGCATTGAACTGTCGTTCAATAGTTTCCACAGTTATGAGTTTGGTTTGAATTGGTTAAAGCATAAAAACGGAAAAGTAAATATCAACACAAAAAGAATTCATTTTTCAGAAAGAAGAGACTTATCAGGCATTGCATATAATCTAATTCTCACAAACTTAAACTTATCGATCAGTTACACTCAACCTACAATACTCATCAATGTCACCCGGCATCGCTCACACCCTAAGTCATTTCTAACCCAAAGTAGAGAAGACTACTATATCATCTCGGCGACGATCTCTCAGCACACCTCAACAACACAACAGACATCCATATCAATCGTATCGACGATCTCTCAACCGACACAACCAACACGAAAGCATTAAGCTTCGACACCCATAAAGATTGTTAACTCTAAATCTATCTCTAAAGTTCAGAAACTAACAGATAATTATCCTAGATAAGGATTCAAGAAGTCTATCTCTAAAACACCTACAAAAATGAATGAAAACTATTAGTCGGTACATAAATGAATCAAAAACTCGATTCAGTACAAAGTATACGTATTATGTGGAATATACACTAAAAATCGTCTAAATTGAGGAAAAAGAGAAGATAAGTGTCGTAAAACTATACACAAAATAACTACATTTTGGCACTTATCAATTAGCTAACAGAGTTTATGGCTTGAATAATGATATACTGATATATTGTTTCATTGGTGGTTTAAATCATGAGATCTGACTTGAAGAATGAAAAACAATTGTTTTGTTAAGTCTTGGACTATTTGCACATGGAACTCTGGCAGCCATGTTTACAACAGTTAGTTGTATAATGACTTCTTGTTCTTCTTCAGCAAATAGTTCGTGAAAGAAAAGTCCTTCTGACGATTCGTCAATTGTTTCTAAGGTTTGTGACGATGTCGCGGTTGCGTTGTCTCTTGCCCTTGCTATGTTTGTTCTCCTTCGTGTTTTGCTGTTTAACCTCCTAGCGGTCCTCTCGATCTCGGGATCAAAAAGAAGTTGATCGCTGAAAACCTTGCTGCGCATACACTAAATTATGCAAAAACTAACAAACGCATGAAACAACCAATTATATTTAAAAACTCAAAATAAAAGCTATTGCAATGCGTGCAATATTGACACTAATCCCCGACAACGACGTCAATTTGTTGAAAGTATTTATGGGTAAATATCTTTTATATATATATATATATATATATATATATATATATATATATATATATATATATATATATATATATATCGTATCCACATGGATGTTTAATATCACTGTCGTTCTATAGTAGATTATTTTGAGTGAATAAAAATAGTTGAGTTTGTTTTATTATTCTAAATATGCTATGAAATCTAAACAACTATTAAAACTAAAATGCTGAAAATTGGTTAACAATGAAAGATTTATGTTGAGATTTAGAGTTCATCAATCTATTCCTATGCAATTTATCAATTAAATCATAAGTAAACCATCATTCGAATTATTATCTTCACTTATCCTCAAACTTGATCCCACATCTGCAGATCAAATTAGATGAACTTCTACCAGTATGAGATTCGATCTCTCAGAATCTCAATATCGATAAGAGTAATAGACCACGATAATTATGAAAACTCATTCACAATTCCATCTCTGCAAATTATGACTGAATCAATATAGCAACCTAGGGCAAAAGTTTAAACCTTTTATTTCAATCAAAGATTCAACAATAATTTAACATAAAAACAAGGTTTCTTATTGATAATAAATTCAAACAATTTTTCACAGAAATTAATCAATGGTATTGCATAATTATAGGTTAACTACTCCCTTAAACTCAACAAAAGAGAATTAGTTCTCCATAGACATGAAGAACACACAAGGGTTGATTGATGAATTCATCATGATCAATAAAATCTCTTCAATTGACATTGAATCTTTCTTCCATGGTTGCTCTGTGCTTCAGGATCAGATTTCTCTCTTAATTTCGTTCACCAAAAATCACTTCTCCTAGTTGGCAGCTAGGGCATCTATTTATAAGAGTTGGGCTGGATACGCCATCTTCGCAGCGTGGCATGGAGTTCGCGGTCCAAAATAGTGGGTTTGGCGCGGCGCGCTTGCATCCCTCGCGACGCGACCTTGCTAGGAATTCTCCTTTTTGCTTTTCTTTTTATTCTTCCAGTTTCCTTTCCTCTTCATGCTCTTATAAGGCTATTTTTCAGCTCCAAACCTGCATCAATAGTACCCAAAGTGATTTGATTTGCTTCACAACATGAACTATACACATGCAGTCCAATTCTCACTAAAAACCCATGAAACTATTACAATTTGCTTAAGTTTAGAGCATAACATAGTTACAATAACCCATGAAAATACCATAAATTCATCCCTAACAGCGTGCAGGTAGCGAAATGCTGAATTATCAATCATTTTTGCGCATTTTTTATTCTTGGACATTTACGGTTTATGTATGAGCTCATGTTTTTCTTCTCACGATACTATATACATAAAGTTAGGCATGGACATGGCATGTAAGTTTTCATCCACATGTACTATGATTATGAATTTAGATGTTGTTATAACTATAATATTTCTATTAAAATTGGAAATTAGATTAATCTATTTCTTGGTTTGGTTCTTCTCAGATTTAGTCAGTTCGTGAGCTGAATGGGCAGATATGTCAGATTTGTGCAGAATGAAGGTAAGCAATATGAATATTCTGTGATGACAGTTATTCTTTAGTTAACTTTCTGATGATTTTTCACTTAGTTTCTATGAGAGAAAAGACAGTTAAACTTCTTGGTAAGAATCCGTTAACGTTCACTTTTTTGTATAGGAAATCAATATTTGGAGGCTCTACAATTTAGAATAATTTAACATTTGCTTAGGCTTGGTCTAAGCTGCTTAATCAAAAAAACACATTAATTGTGAATTTTACATAAATATGTCTTAAAAATGTGAATCTTTTACTATGGTGATGAAATATTGTTGGCAAGTGTTTTGATTTAGATTTTTGGAACAACAACCAGCCTCCAAACCTATTATCATGGAACTAGCTTAATTTCAAAACAATAGTACTAGATTCTGATTCCCATGCCCTATGATGTGTTTTAGTATATTGGAGTATAGCTAACAGTATGTTCAATTAGTGGTAGCGAGCATTATGTTGATTAGTCATTTATAAATTTGTAGTCGATAATGTTGTTGTTATATCAGAGCGGTATGGTTGGTTGACTAGAAGTATGAGCCTTATTCTGATGTATAGTTTATGTGTTGGTTTGAGTATTGCGTTTTTTTCTCTGTTCGTCAAGGGAGGTGCGGTTGGGGAAATCGTGAATTCGGTAATAATTCGTGTGGTTTGTCTGTCAAGTGCTGCAATATGAAGACCAGTAGTATTTATTTATTTTATCAAATTTGTAACCATTAACAATGAAATTTTATAAAGTCCAATGTCTTACTTAATGTCAAACTGCAAAATCAAGTCATTGACCTTAAAAATATATAATTGTCATTGAATACACACTTCAAAATTCAACATTTTACCTACATAAATTTATAAATGCATGGCTAAATATATAAGTCCAAGAATGGAGGGAATTATTGCATGATGTAAAGTTTAGAAAAGATCACCCAAGCTTAGTATTAATTTTAAGCCAGAAAAAGCACTTGTTGTAAAGTGATAACTTTCTCACATCTGGGAATTATTGCATGTTTTAGTCATAGTTTGGAGCTTATCTGTTTGTATTTGAATCACTATTGTTGTAATCTTCCCGACATAATTTATTTGGAATTTATTTAAAGTATTTTTTGTACTAGTTTGAAGCACTTAATATATTATTATGTTTAAATTCTTTATTTCTTTCTATTGCTTGTTTCACTTTACTGTACTTGCATGTTTTTATTTATTATTATTATATTTGTTATGTTAAGCATGAACATGAATATCATTTGTTTTTATTTATTATAATTATATTTGTTATGTTAAGCATGAACATGAATATCATTTACAGTAGTAGCATTCACGTAATCAATATGTTTAGCTAATTATGTCGAGTCCGGAATGTGAGGACCATCGTACCGATGTTGCTCTAATTATTAGTTACAAATTGTAATTAAATTAGGAATTGTTTTTGGCCAAAATTATTTTCTGTTTATAATTTTTTAAGTTTACAGCGAAAGCATAAACATAGCGATATCAGTTTCGAGTCGAAAGAACGAAACTTTTATTTGACTGTAGGAAATTTCGTTTTTTGGTTTCAAACATTGAGAAAGCATTTTTTAGTCAATTAGGAAAGAATCAGTTTTCAAAAAGGCAGTTTTAAGAGTATAAACAGACAGACGAAAGCGGACGTTTATACGCTTACAATTTGGTACTGGACGTGCGAAAGTAGACAGTACATTTATATTAATTTTACTACCTTAAGCAACTTTTCGTGTAATTAAAAGTAATTATTTTTCAATGAAAATTTTGCAATGTAACACGTTGGGCACGCGAAAGCGGCCAGTTAGATTACTTGTTAAAATTTGGTACTGGTCACATGAAAGAGAACGGTACCGTAAAAGACTAATTCTTTTTCTACAAGAAAATATTGTCTCATTTTAATTATAAAGTAACGACTTTGTGAGTACTAACAGTCAGCGAGAATCAACATTCCAGTCTCCCTTTTTGATAATTTGATAACTATTTGCATTTCTTACCTGCTTAAACGTACCAAACCATTTGTGTTGCCTTAGATAAACAAAGAAACAATAAAATATGATACTTGACATAGGTCTTGTGGGATCGATAACTTTTTATACTATAATTGATGTTTACGTGCACTTGCGGACCTATCAAGTCTTTTTCGAAGACCAATTATGCCAATATAATACTCCGTTGTTACATCGTCTAGACTAAGGCACTCATATTCTTCTCTTTTCATCGGTTGTATACCAAGTACCCGCAACTCCAAGGACGAATTTAAGTAACTGATAGACGAAATTGAGTGTTTTCTCCTCTTTAAACGTTGAATAGAATAACTTCATGCTCAACACACTATCTAAATGGTTGAGAACAATGATAGCCTTCCTCTTAAGGACTTTACCGTCCCATCCCAGGACGATCTGCACTTGAGTATTGCTAACACCGCAATCCTGACTAACAACTTTGAGTTGAAATCCTCTCTATTGCAAATAATGCAGCAGAGGACCCAAACTTGCACCTCTATGTGTTCGTGCAGTACACTGACATGTTAAAGAGCAATGGCGTAGCCCTGAAGTCATTTGGCTGCGCCTATTTCCTTTCTCCCTGAGGGACAGAGCCTGCGCTTGGCTACAGTCCCTACCGCAAAATTCTATAACGACATAGAATGAGCTAAGAAAAAATTGACTTATACTATTTTGTCACGTCTAATACTATTCTGGTCAGCATTTCTTAATTTGCAAATCAAACGCACATTTAAAGGATTGAGATCGCTCAATCATATTCTTTAGAAGAAGATGTAACTATTTATCTTCATAGCATTTCACCAACCTCTTACATATTATGTTTTATATGATTTATGACATTTCTCCTTCACTATTCACTATCAAAAGTTTAATTTGTATAATTAAATTAGAGTCATAATGGAAAATCGACTTAGATTACAATGGCTCACATACATAATATTTAGATTTTTTTAAAGCAAAAAGGGACTTATCACATGATATATAAAAAGAAAATAGGTATAAATATGAGGGGCCAATGATCTGACCTCAAACCTATCTATATCTAAAAAAATTCAACCGAACACTTGAAGGAACCTCATTCCACCAAGTAAAACAATTAACTTATAAACTTAAATTAACAAATTTATCTGCACACTAATTATTCTCCCTAAGTATGTGCAAAGCAAAAAAAAATTAAAATTTACGCAGCTTAAATAAACAAATATTCCATCTATTTCTTATTCCGCGAAATATCATAGAATTGCTTAAATAAATAATCTTTAGAATTATTCTTCAATAGATAACATTTTAATAAAAGATAAAACTAAATATGTCCTAAGGGCATAGGTTAAAATACACATTAATAGAAAATTTGTCTTGAAACAAAGCAATAAAAATATTAATTATAAATTTTTAATAAAAATATTATACAATTTTGGGTTAACAGTAGTTTATCCCTCCGTAATATGAGCGTGTTTCGGTTTACACCCTACTGTTGTCAAAGGTAGATTTTGACAACAGTTTTTTTGAAAAAACCGTTGCCTAAAGGTGGGGAGGGGAAAAACAAAATTCACTAACATTGCAGGGGGAGAATTACTATTAACCCTACAATTTTTAATAAAAAGTTTCTACATTTAACTTTTAATATGTTATCATTACCCTTTAATAAATCTAATTAATTAATTTAATTTTTAAACAATCATTAATTGTTCACTTTAGTAACTAAACTGTATACACACATAAACTAGTTCTTAAAATATACTACTTTATGTTATTGATAATAATTTATGTGTAGTATAAAACTGTCGAATAATAATAATTTTTGTTATTGATAATTCGAAAAAATAAAAATGTCAACTTACCAAAATAAAAATAAAAATAAAACTAACTTTTCTTTTTTCTTCGTTCTTCGTTCTTTCTTCTAAATCAAACTCAGTTGCGGTTAACAGAGTAGAAATTCGGGCGAGAGATAAAGTAAATCTGTAGAAGAAATTAACAGAAGATTACAAAAAAGTGATTAATTTAACACAGTTTTGTTAATGGATTTCAGCATCAAACCTCACTTCTGATCCTGATTTTCCATGGATGCACCTCGAAAACACCAGGTACTCTTGTTAGTTATACCTAAATCTCGTTTAATTTTGTGTCAAAAAACGATTGAATCGCTATATATTACTGCTACTTTTGTTCAGGTATCGTTGCGAGGAGCGAGTGCGAAGGAGATTACGCGAGATGATCTTCTTCAGAAGGTTTCGCGGGAAAGAGAACTTCGTAATTATGCAAAACGTGCTGCTGCTGCTGCTCTCTTCGTTCAGGTTCGATATCTTTGCCTTTTTTTGTTTTTTGTTTTTTGATTCATATGAAAATTTCAAGATTTAAGTTGATATTTCATTGATTGCATGCTAAGAAGTGTAGATTATATAGGACTTGTTAATTGTAAAAGAAGGGACGTGTAATGTTGCGGTGAACTAGTTAGTAGTTTTACACTGATATTAAGGCTATATTTGGATTGATGGACTAGAACGGAGCGTTGCAGAATGGAACATGATAGAATGGGATAGAGATTTAATTCCATTGTTTGTGATTTTTTTATAATTTGACGGAACAGAACAAATTAGTTCTTTCCATTGCATACATCTAAAATAGGGGGAATGAAAATTGAAGGATTGGATGAAATAGGATGAAATGAATTTCATCATGTTCCACTTCGCTCAATCCATTATTTGCAAATCTAAACAATGAAATCTGATTATACACCACTCCATTCCATCATGTTCCGGTGAACTAGTTAGTAGTTTTACACTGACATTCGATGTGAATTCCAGATTGAGTTTATGGTAAGACTAGACGGGATAAGATTAGAAATGAAAATATTAGAAAGAGTGCCGAGGTAGCACCTATAGTAGAAAAAATAATGAAAAATACACTTATTTAGGTGGTTTGGGCAGTTAGAGAAAAAATCTGTAGATTCTTTGGTAAGGAAAACAGACCAGAATGAAAGAAGTCAAACAACTAGAGATAGAGGAAGACCTAGAAAATTATAAGAGAAACTATTGATCTCAATTAGTTAATATAAATATACAAATCTTATCTCAGAAGAAAAATTAATATTCTAAAAGTTAGAGTAAATCCTTGAGTTGGGACACAGTGGAGTTTTATTTTTTTTTTTTAATGGAGACCTGGTTTGGATAAATTATTGAACCTGTAGTTATAGGAAATAGAAAGTTGAAATGATTTTGTACTGACTAAGAGTCTAATAAATAATAGTTTATCGCATAAGTTAAAAACAACATATTTGCATGCACCTCATGTTTGTATCAAACTAGTGAAATGACAACTTTTTCTTAATTTTGAAAGAGAGTATGGAGGCGCTTCAAGGTTACAAAAATGGTTGCTCTTCAGCTTCAGCAGGAGTGGGAGACATCGGTGAATAGTTATACGGGGGTGATGACTGCAAATTGGATTTCAAACAATTTGTTGAGGCCATTTCTGTTCTTTGTGACCCGGTTCTCAAATCGGCATCAAAAGGTTCATAGCAAGAAAACAGACTCTATGAAGATGTGCTTTACAATCTTATTGGAAAGCCTGAATTCTTCTGGTATATTCCCTCATTTTAATTTCCTCTTATTAGGTTTCAAGTTAGTGTTCCAATTATGTTGCTCATTTTGACATTATGGCATGCCTACAACATCTTGTATCAAATTATGAATGGCAAGATACTTTCTGTTGCTTTGTTTTTTGTAGCTTTTAGAATTCGATAGACATATTTTCCCTTTTCTTGTTTGCACACATACTTAATATATGTCTAATGGATCTATTCCTTTCTTTGTATAGATTCAAAGCTGAACTATTGCTTTTTGGCAATTGGTACTACTGAAGAGAGAATAATTTGGCGTTACCAGGCACAGCGACTTACTTCTCTTGGTTTTTCGATTCTTTCAGAGTATAGTGAATGCAATTCAGGGGCTCAAGATATTACTATTGTTACATCTCTAGCAATGCGCATTCTTGTAATGTTAACTGATATAAAAGGATGGAAAGGCATTACAGATGACAACTGCTTAGATGCAGACTTAGCCGTGAAAGGTTTAGTTGAGTTCATTGGGAGTAGTAAAAGTTGCAGTTATGTTTCTATTGCCAGATATATTAGAGCATTGGATAAACACTCTTCCCAGATGAAAGTTGTCACCCAGGCCGATGAGAAGTTTTTTATTACTGCCAGTGCAATAACTTTAGCTGTGCGGCCCTTTTCTCTGACAAACTTTGATGGAGAAAGGCCTTGTATGCTGAATGGCAACCATGCTGCTAAGCAGTATATTTTATATCTAATGACTATTCCTTGGCTAGTGCAACATATCCCACCTGTTCTTCTGCCTGCTTTAAAACACAAATCGATTATGTTCACATGTTTTCAGGCACTATTGGTAAGCATACTTAAAGCAGAACAATTTCATGTGCAAAATTAATAACTGTCTCTTTTGTTTTAATGAGAACTTGTTCTCTTCTATAGTTTTTATTCATTATAAAAATTTCCATTCTTATATTTTGATGTTTCTAATGTATCATGCAAATATAACCCATATGTTTATGTATAATTAATTCTAACTTGTGACTTTATGAGTTGATATTTCATAATTATGCATGTACATTTTATTTCTTTATTCTTATGTAATTTGTTGGATATTGTAGTTTTAAGTTTTATACATCAGAGATGGATCTTTGTTGTTTAATAACAAAGTTTTGTATTTGTTAGTATCTGTCTTTTATTAGTATTGGAGTTATGATAATGCAAATGGCTCTAATATTCTTTTTAAACTGCTGTCTAATTATATTTTCTCAGTATTTATATGTAGGAATACTCACACCCAACACACAATACTTCTTAAACTGAAAAAACTCGAAGTTGTTTAATTTGAATATGTAATGGTTCTTTACTTATTGACTCTATCTGTAAAAGATATAAAATAGCGGCTCAAAGGTGAAATTTCATTCATTCTTTTATCTTTTGTTGCAAAGGGAAGCCTTTCTCTGAAGTATTAAGATACTGCCATCATATCTGTCTAGAGTTAATAAGATCATAGATTTGTATAACTTCATAAATTATGCTTTATGATTCAAACATATCAGAACTGATCAAAATCTGACAGGTGATGACAGATTTTGAAAGAGGATGTTTTAATGGAGATGTCAGAGTTGGTAAAGTCAGAAGTTCTTGTCTCTTTCAAGGCTATTCCACCAGTTGGTTGGTCTCTCGCTAACTTTATATGTCTAGCAACAGGGAAGGAAAATAATCATGCAGACTCCGGATCCTTCAATCAAGGTTTAGACTGTGCATTGTATGTCCATGTTATTGTCACTCTAACAGAAAGCCTACTGGCTTGTCTTGATAATATTGAATGGCTCAAAAAGAAGAAATCTCTCCAAACTGATGCTGAAAGTTCAACCCACGAGTCGTTAATAATGTCATACATGGATCAATTTAAGCCTGTCTGTCAGCAATGGCATCTCACAAATCTTTTGGCATCAGTGAATAGATATGCCACCAACAAGGCTGAGACTTCAAAATCAAACAGTCTGGAATATTTGGGGAAGCTAGATCTGTGTGATGTTGCACTTTTTTATTCTAACTTGCTTAGAGTATTTTCAGTCTTGAGTCCAGTTCGGGGATCATTACCAGTTCTTAACATGCTATCATTTACTCCTGGATTTCTTGTGAGATTGTGGGGTGAACTTGAGGATTCCTTTTTCTCTGAACACAAACATATGTCGGATAACCACTCAAGTGAAAATGGAAAGCATAAAGCTTTTGAGAAGATTCCAAAACAGGCAAGTAAAGATGGGGCCAGTAAGTGGGTCAGCGTACTCCATAAATTTACAGGTAAGTCACAAACCGCAACAGACTGCACAGATCCCATTGACAGTCACTCTGCACCGAGCAAAGTGAATTTAGAACCATCAGATGTATGGGACATAAAACCTATGAGGCAGGGCCCACAAGGCATTCCGAAAAATGTGTTTGCTATGCTTCATCTTTTCTGCGCAACCTATTCTCACCTGCTTTTAGTTCTTGATGACATAGAGTTTTATGAGAAACAGGTAGCAGCTTGGTTTCTTCCTGTCCCAGTCCTTTTATGAATTAGTTTACATTTTCAGAAACTTACTTTCTAGAGAATTTGTTAACATTGTTAGGTTCCATTCAAGTTAGAGCAGCAACGAAGAATTGCATCAATGCTTAATACCCTAGTCTATAATGGCTTGTCTCATGTTAATGGTCATCATAGTAGGCCCCTCATGGATTGTGCTGTCAGATGCTTACATTTAATGTATGAAAGAGATTGCAGACATCCATTTTGTCCTCCTGATTTGTGGCTTTCTCCTGCTAGAAAAAGTCGGCCTCCAGTTGCAGTTGCTGCTAGAACTCATGAAATTGTTTTAGCCAACCTAAGATCTGACGATTCATCGTCTTCCCCGAGTCTAGGCTCTGTTATCACTGTGACTCCCCATGTATTCCCATTTGAAGAAAGGTAATTACTAGCTCTGTGACTGTGACCATTATGAGGCCTCTTGCTTGTCATAAATTATGTTTTATTGAATTCTGCTTTCTGTACTTTCTATCCTCTTGACATTTTTCATTGTAACATCAACTGGGCCTATTAGAATGATAAAACTTAGGGAAAAAGAGATACTGACCACAAGAGTTAAAAAAAGAACTTAATTTTAGTTTTGTTTTTTTGGTTGTGTTAACTCTCTCCTATTTTAGCAAAACTTTTCATGAGTATCTTCACTGTGTAATACTGTAAAGAGTCCCACATCAGACATTATATGGCTTGAACATATGTTTATAAGTAGGGGTAGTTCTCACCTTACATATCGGTTTTGTAAGGTTGAGTTAGACTTAAACCACAATTGTAAGATGTTATCAGAGCCAGATTCAAGAATTAAGATCCGTTGGGCCACAATGAAAGCGGAATTTCAACGGTGGTTGTGTTAAAGAGTCCCACATCGGACATGAACATAAGTAGGGGAAATCCTCACCTTACAAGCCGGTTTTGTAAGGTCGAGTTAGGCTCAACCACAATTCTAAGAAATACTGTCTTTTCTTGCTACTATCGATGGGTTAAATTGAGAAATGGTAAGCTATGATCAACTTAGAATATTGCCGTTATTACATCCTCTACATATTTTGAACTATCTTAGTATGTGCATGGAGAATCACTTGCGGAATACTATTGATCATGTATCTTGTAAAATAGTGGATATTTCATATATTTGGTTACTTTGTGGTAGTTTAATTTATTTATCCATTATGTTCTATATGTTGATCATTAAGAAAACTTAAGTGAAGCAAAGCAACAAATGTAAACTTTGTAAGGGAGAAAAATTGTCAATGAGAGTATTCATCAATGTAATTGAATTGGTTTTTTCTTCATTGTGAGAGTAGAGGGGAAGAGATATTTATTTGCAATACGTCATTGAAGTCGTATTCATTTGATATTTCAATGTAACACATGACCGTCTCTGATTGGAAGTACTTAATCACTTGGTTTACTGCTGAAATAGAGTGGAGATGTTTCGTGAATTCATCAAGATGGATAAAACTTCACGCAAAATGGCTGGTGAAATTTCTGAACCTGGTTCACGAGCCATTGAGATTGTAGTACGTCGGGGTCATATTGTTGAAGATGGATTTCAACAATTAAACTCACTTGGGTCAAAGTTGAAGTCATCCATCCATGTCTCATTTGTCAGTGAATGTGGCCTTATGGAGGCTGGTCTGGACTATGGTGGATTATCAAAGGAGTTCTTGACTGACATATCAAAAGAAGCATTTGCCCCTGAGTAAGTTTGAGATGTTATTTTCTATTTTCTTGCATTTATTTCATAGTTATTTCCTCTTCCAGGAGCGACTATCTTAGTTGAAACTTTTTCTTTTGGCTGTAGATACGGGCTTTTTTCCCAAACCTCAACTTCAGATAGCCTCCTAATTCCCACTGCTTCCGCAAGATTTTTGGACAATGGTCTTCAGATGATTGAGTTCCTCGGAAGAATAGTTGGTAAAGCTCTTTATGAAGGAATATTACTTGATTACTCTTTCTCGCATGTTTTTGTACAAAAGCTGTTGGGACGATATAGCTTTCTTGATGAATTATCAACACTTGATCCAGAGCTATACAGGAGTCTTATGTATGTCAAGGTAATCCCAAGAGATATATCCATGTTATTGCTCAATTAATCATGACGATCCACGCCGAAAGATCCAAAAATTTCAATTGGCGGGGGATATATTATATACAATAAATATTTGTTTTAAAAGATGCATTAAGCTAAAAATGATATGTTATAAATACTATACCAATGCATATCTTAAAAATCGTACCCACCTTCACATTTACAAATTATAATTACTCTTTTCTTGTATTCTTATTTTGAAAGTGTTGTAATATTTTTTTCATTTTCAAGACTATCAAAAATATATCTATGTGCATGTGACCATACAACCATTAAAAGTTCATCTCCTATAAACTTTTGTCTTTGATTCTTCACAAAATTTAAATGAAAGAAACTCCTTTCATGACCTTAGTTTCTATTTAGAGTCAAGATACTATTTTAAGTGCAGGCAAAAATATAAATATCCAATAATTACAAAGCACACAACAAAAAACTTGTGGGGGCAGCTGCCCAGAATACTACAACATAGATCCGTTCCTGACCATACCCAATGTATTATCACATTGCTTTATGCTAGGATCCATGTTTTCAAAATTTTACATGGTTTGGTGTTGTTTCTCAATCTACGATATTCGTCCTTCAAGAGCTAATGTCTTGGGTGGTGGGTGTTATATACTCAGTATTATTCGTGAAAACCTTAAAAATTCAATAATTCATTAACATGATCCAGTTTGCATGTATGTTCGATGTTCGCCCTTCGCCTAATTTTTAAATTAATTTTCCCATGTTTGACATGGGTGGTTACTGTGTATGTCTGTTCTTGCAATTTAACATTTCACTGGAAAGTTCACAATAATCATTCATGCAGAATTATGATGGTGATGTCAAGGAGCTCTTTTTTGACTTCACAGTTACTGAAGAATCATTTGGTAAAAGGCATGTGGTTGAGCTCAAGTCTGGGGGCAAAGATATTTCTGTGACAAATGAAAACAAGATGCAGTACATACATGCGATGGCAGACTACAAACTCAACCAACAGGTTTTATCATCATTGACTGTAGTCTAATGCAACTTACACACTTCTGGACTGTATTAACTGTTGTATCACGGGTATATATGTAACAGTGTTTAAATTGCAGATATTTCCATTTTCAAATGCATTTTATAGAGGGCTAACAGATCTTATATCTCCATCCTGGTTGAAATTATTCAACGCTAGTGAATTTAATCAGGTATCTTCTTTAAGAGAAAAATATCTGAATCAAGATGCAGTTGCTCACTCATTCACTACAATCAACTAATGATAACTTATACTGAAGATTTTATTTGTGATGAGTTCATTTTTTACTGCAAAATTTCTGAGATACACAAGAATGTAGTTGCTTTCAGGTGGCAATTACGATATTGATGTTGAAGACTTTAAAAATAATACACGATACACTGGTGGTTACAGTGAGGGGAGCCGGACAATCAAAATCTTTTGGGAGGTATTGGAACCTTAATACTACACACGCGCGCGCGTGCACATACACACACACATTTATAGCAATCTCAATCCATGCACAACAAATTATTTAAACTGATGTAATATTGTGTAGTTTTCTTGATATATGCAAACCTCTCAGTTTTGTAAGTTGGTGGTCATATGACTCATGTCTAGTACGATTTGACAATTTCATTTCTTTCTTGTCGAGTTTGCTTGTTAGGGAGTATTGATGACTTGATATTAAAAGTTGTCTCCCTTATTTTGTTATTTTCAATATTTTCCCATATGCTTGACATATATGATAATGAAAAATGTTATTTTATTTGTGATTTAAAGCGTATGTTTATAGAAATATTTTGAAATACTAAATTCATAACTTCAAAGTGTAAAGAAAATGTTCAAAAATGCAAAAAAAAATAAAAATTAAGTATATTATTAGCTTAACAAAGCTCAAGTTTTATCCCTTTTAACAAGTCAAGCTCAAACTTTTAGTTAGACTAATTTAAATTAATGACTCAAGCTTGAGCAACCTATTTTTATCATAATCCAAACTCAAGCTTCAAGTGTTCAGCTAGTTTTTGCTCCTAGTTATTCTTTCAAATAAGTTTATCATTCAATTGATGTATCCGAGATCTACACCTTGCTCTCTCCCTCCCCACCCCAAGCGGGGGGCTGCTAGTTTGGTTAATTTGGTTAAATTGCAGTTTCTTTCCCTGTCTAACATATACATATTTGCTTTAGAATGTGACTATTAACCATTATTTTCAACCTCAGTGAATTATAGTAATGAAGAATTTATGCAAATTATTTGACATTTCTGCCAATTGTATACAGGTGATTAAAGGCTTTGAACCTAAAGAGCGCTGTATGGTTCTTAAATTTGTCACCAGTTGCTCTCGTGCTCCATTACTAGGGTTCAAATACTTACAGCCACCTTTTACCATCCACAAGGTATGCTCTTGATTTTTATGTTCAACAGCCATTCAAGATCATTTATACTAGCACCTCTGTTGGCCCATTTACTTTGTTTATCGTAATGAAATAAGGCACGGCTTGATTTTTTTGTTACTTGTGGACTGTTTAGCATAACAATAACTGTTTTGCAACCAAACCTTTTTTAATTTGTGGTTCGTGAAAGAAGTTTAAAATTTTTATTTTTTAGAGACTAAATAGGGTCTCCTTAAGTACTGAATTTTGCACTGTGAATAAAAGAGCACAGTATTTGATTCTTGGGCGTGATATTCTTTTTCAATGGTTATTTCAGCATTCTTTTCAATTGTTATTCTATTAAAGGGAAGAAAATACTAGACCTATGTGTGGCTCTTTTAGCCAGCTTTAGTTTTCTAGAATTTGTACTTTCTTTTTTCTCTCATTTCTTAGAATTTCTACTTTCATTGTTCTCATAATGGATATTAAAGAAACCCCAAAAATAATGCATTTTTAGTGAATACTAAAATGTCTTGATTTCATTGATTAGTATCGCTTGGGTCTATTTGTTCACCTAGGTGGCATGTGATGTCCCTCTTTGGGCAACATTTGGAGGACAAGATGTAGATCGGCTTCCATCAGCTTCAACCTGCTACAACACCCTTAAGGTAATAACGAAGTACTAGGAGAACATATCCTTAGTGTTTTTGAAAATCTATGAATAAGGTATTAGGGATTTGACTATGACATTTGAAAGCAAGATTCTCATGTCAATTATGAGTTAGGATGTATTGAACACGAGGATCTTGAAATTTTCACTATCTCATAATCGAAAATATCATATAGATAAACTTTGTAATAAGTATCGGCTTTTGGATCTTGACTTACCAAACACTCCCACTTGGTGATTTAAGTTGTTGAGAGAAAAATGTTAATTTTTTTTAGTTGATACCATGTCTTACATTTGAATTGCTTACACTTTTATACTCCTCCTCTCAATGATTACAGCTTCCAACATACAAACGTCCAGGAACTTTGAGAACAAAGCTTTTATATGCTATCAATTCAAATGCCGGATTTGAACTTTCTTGATTTGCTGAAGTGGTCAGTATTTTTTTCCGTTGTATGATATAATGAAGCCTGCTCAACTTCTGTTGAATCTACATTAATAAATCATGCTCAGCAAGATTAGGGCTTGTTTCTCATTCACACATTCAACGTACTCTTACACGATATGCCCTTTATACTTAATGTGTATGACATGATTTTCAGATATTTCAATGCTGCTGGTGATCTAACTAATTACTTGTAATCTTTTGCATTTCAGTTCTAATTCAAGGAACTTGGGAAGTCTTTTTGCTCACACCACTTTTACATGTCTGTTTTCAGACTCATACGTTTATTGGCGGGCCTGGCCATCATATCCCAAAGAGGCCAATAGGCAGTACTTGTTACCGCAAATCCAGACCACGCTGTTGCAAGCTCTCAGATGCTATCTAAGTTTTCATTGAAGAAAATAGCACCCTGGTTTTCCTTTGGGAAGATATTGGTTTATGCGATGGTTACTCCATCTGTATTTGTTAATTTTGGAAACTATTTATTTTAAGTTTGTGTGTAAATGCAAATAATGATCATTGTGCCATTAAAATATATGGTTGGTTTGTTTTCAAAACTAGAATGGCAATGGCATGTGTAAGTATGGATCAGCTGAACGTATACATATAATTTTTTCTGACAAATCTATTGAGTTTTTTAAAATTATTTCTATTTTTCTTTGAAATGAAATATAAGAAAAAGGAAAATTGAAATGATTTGATTTTAATTACTGTTACAATGTTCCTAGTGACTTTAGCTCATGCAATGTTCGGACAATACTAGAACTCGGACTCAAATCTATTCTTAATTCAAATCTATTTTTAATAACAGATTAAGATAAAGTGAAAGTAACAAATGGCGCAGACTCGGACTCAAAACAAACATTTTAATGAAATACGATTTGTTAGACTGAAATCTTTTAAAGTGGCCAAGTTTTTAGAAAAATTCAACTAACAAAACACAATGGACTCAAAACAAACATTTTAATGAAATACGATTTGTTAGACTGAAATCTTTTAAAGTGGCCAAGTTTTTAGAAAAATTCAACTAACAAAACACAATTTATCACGTTACTTATGGAGTTCATAAACATACTGTGTGTCTCCGGAAATAGGTACCGGTTTTTGTTGTTTAAATAGCACGACTCTTTATTTGATTTGATTCATAGAATGAAACAAAATATGAGTCTAAATGCATTTTGGTCTCTCATTTATCTAAAATAATAATTTTTGCCTTCCCAATTTCACATTTTAGTCTCAATCTATCCTTTTGCCCCCATAAATGATACATTTTGACACCAAAGGATAGGTTTGAGATCAAATATTAAACTTTGAATAAAAAATTGCATAATCAATCCCGTTTAAACTCAAAAATTTGTAACTACCAATCCGATTTTAGACCAAAATTACAACAACGTGAAGATGGAGAAACCAAAAATCCAAATTTTGAAAAGAAAGACCAAAAATATAAGTGTTGGATTCTATTAACCAAAGTACATTGTTAGTCATTTATCAGCAAAAACCAAATTCAAAATCCCAGGATTTTTGACATTCACAGTTACAAAAAATTATATTCTAAAATCAAGAGACAACATGCTGTTTACTAATCAAAATCTTCAAAGCCATTGATCATGTCTAATTGCTATGTAGGCACTATTATTAAGCATATGTTTGGCACCTATGATGCACGACGGTTTCATCTTTCTCCTAATGGAAACAAACAAAATACAACCACCTTTTAGTTCATTATGTTTTCTTCTTCATTCACTTCATATTCTTCATCGTCTTCATCCTCCTCATCGTCGTCATCAGGTTTATTTATTTGAGAGAATCTGCTTGGCTCTAATCGACCTTCATCTCCCATGAACTCAAGCCCAAACTTTGTGTCACGCTGCTTAACCAGAAGCCAACGCAGTAGTTTGTCTTCCTTGTTTAGGTAGTGCAGCTCTTTGTTGATTTCTGGTGTAGCCATCATGCTCACTTGCATCAGTTGGCCCTGCATTCATTAAAAATAGAAAATGCAACATGTTATTTAACTACATAATTACTATTTAAACATTGAGAAGAACACAGCCACTACTGCTTCACCAAAGACACACTTTCAAACTAAATATTTGCAAGTTTGTGTTAGTATTAGGCCTGGGCAGCAGGTATTTAGTACAATAATTATAAGGAACAAAAAAGTTTCACTACTGGTGTTGCCGTCATCTCAACAACCGGTCACGGGAAGACTGACAGCAGCGAGCAACAACATCAGGAGTGGGTTACCTTCACTTATTTCCTCTTTGTTATCTCATTGTTGTATTTCCTAATTTCCTACGAATTCTAACTCTATTTGGAAGAAGTTCCCGGAGTATAATCAGTAATAGTATAATCAATAATATTAAAGTATAATCGTAAATATTTATATCAGATCGGATCTAACAGTTTGCTAAAGATTCATCAGCAGCATCAGCATGTGGAAAACAGGACATTTGATAACGCTCGTTTTAGAATTTTTATTAAGATGTTATTTGAGCTACATTGAAATGTGGAACAGTAATATTGTTAGGGGGAATTCCAAAGAGCTTGTTTAGAATGTATTATAATAACATGCAGAAGTACTTGTTTCAATGGAAGAGAGTTTCATAGTACATACCTATATATTGATTTCATCCTTAAGATAGTTTATAAAAATATTTTAGGTAAAGCCTATGCAAAGCTTATTTCTTGTACTCAGTTTAATTCTATCCAACCTAAAGTGAGTTTTTACAGAGATTTAAAAAAAACACATGGTTCCAAAAAGTATGTTTGCTATGCTTCATCTTTTCTGAGCACCATATTCTCACCTGCCTTTAGTTCTAGATGACATGGAGTTTTATGAGAAACAGACAGCCGCTTGGTTTTTTTACTTGTCTCAGTCCTTTCATGAATTAGTTCACATTTTCAGAATTTGTTAAGTTGGGTTCCATTCAAGTTAAAGCAGCAACGAAGAATTGCTTCAATGCTTTATACCCTAGTCTATAATGGCTTGTCTCATGTTAATGGTCATCATAATAGTCCCCTCACGGATTGTGCTGTCAGATGCTTACATTTAATGTATGAAAGGGATTGCAGACATCCATTTGTCCTCCTGATTTGTGGTTTCTCCTGCTAGAAAAAGTTGCCCACCAGGTGCAGTTGCTGCTAGAACTCATGAAACTATTTCAGCCAACCTGAGATATGATGATTCTTCATCTTCCCCGAGTCTAGGTTCTGTTATCACTGTGACCCCCCATGTTTTCCTATTTGAAGAAAGGTAACTACTAGCTCTGTGACTATGACCATTATGATGTGGTGGAATTAATTCAACAAATGTATCTAAATGCCAATAGTATGTTATATTACCAGTTTCAATTAACTAATATGTTTCTCAAACATCCCCATAATCTACGATTTTGACATCCAGACTCCAGTAAATCCAATTCTACCTCAAAATTTATGTTGTTAATCTCGGATAGTGATTTGTAGTGTCGACACTCTAAAATGTTATAGCAGATAGCTGGATAACTACTACTGCAGAGACTAAAAACTAGTGTACAAAGTAAACATAAACCCTCGGAAGTAAACTAATGCACAAAATTCAAGAGATCATTATACTAATAGTTAAAGAACCTAAAGTATAGGGTAATAAAGCTTTACCCAAAGAAGAAGGGAAAAAAATAGAACTTAATAAAATGTAGGAAAAAGAACAGATCGATTTTTTATGAGCAAGAATGTAACATTGCTCTTCAAAGGGTTCAGATTGAAATTTATACCCTTAAAATAAGGGAAACAGTTTAAAACAAAGAAAATGAAGAATTTATCCCTAAAATTCTAATAGCGGGCACAATAGCGGCTGCTACAACCAGTACTGTTGACAGCAGCTCGCAGATCATTAGCGCAGTACCAAACCTACCACCACTGCGCTACTCTGCTATAGCGGTGCTATAGAATGCTACTGACAACAAAGCTATATGAAACATCTTCCCAAATCCTTAAACATATTATCAAAGCCATTTTTACACATCTACCTATGTATCACATTAATTTGTTTAGTTTTTGTAGCATAGCTTTGTTCATTACCAATACAACCCTAATAAAAAAACACAGTAAAGCACTAATGTTACACTAGAGCAGATAAAGGAGGAAAAATGAATAAGCTGTGAATTGCAGCAGACCTGAAAAAATCTGCCATCAAGTTTTTTCACACCATAACCCAACTGAATAGTTCCGAAACTCTTAACCTCAGTGACAACCCCATTTCTTCTACATACATGTTTTCCAATCCTTGCAACTAAACCAATTAGGGCTTCTTTTTTCACATGTGGCTTGAATAGAAGCATGCAATCATAAGGAGGCATTTTTTTGTTGGCTTCTTCTTCCTCCTACCTAAAAATTAATCAACAAATTAAAAGAAATGTTTGTAATTAACAAGCATCATTCAAATTAAGCAATCAAATAGAAATCATCGGAAAATGAGAGCTTCACTTTATCGATGAATGCGTGCATCAAATCAATGAACACTCAGTTGAAAACTCAATCTCAAAAACCATAAGCGATTTGGCACTCTTAAAGTTGAAATTGAAATCGAAACTTAGAAAGACCTAAAAGTGAGATTTGTGAAATTGAGAACTACATAGCGAAGAAAAAAAGAGTACCTACGGGTTTGGAAGTGTCGGCGAGATGGATAAAGAAGAGGAGGAGCTTCGTCGACGACAGCGGAATGTGAAGACCACGCGCCGCCGCTAGAGGGAGGGGCTGTTCAAGTTTTTGTTTTTGCTTGTGTGAAGAAAGAGAAAAGTGTGGGGTTTTAATAACCCAAATCAATATTTTGATTTTTTTTTCTTCTTTCTCTGATTCTTTAATTAGGTATGTTACTATGTTATGTGACATTGTTTATTTTTTCTTATTTATTTTGTCATTATATTTTACAATTTACATATGCTGGTTTATTTTCTTTGTTTTTACCAAACCCTAAATTACTACTCGTCTTTTTCATTTTCAATTGAAGAGGATATTGGTTAATTTCTAAGAATTCTGAAATAATTAGATTATTTCATTGTGTTGCTATATTAACTAGGAATAATTTTGAAATAATGGCCAATTAGTCTGAGCTAGAACAATCTTGCAATGTGTTTGGTTCTAAAGTGAAAAAAAAATCAATTTTGAGTAAATTTATTATGTAAAATTGATGCGGTCTAAAAATTGAGTTGAAACTAAAGTGTTTTTTCTATTTTTGAAGTCTTTGTATTCGAAATTGAGATCGAATAATCTAAAGGGATCAATTTTTCGTCCACTTACAAGGGCGCCGTTTAAAGTCAAAGTAAAGAGAACTATGTGATCTTAAGAGAAAGCATACTCTGATGATCTCAGCCTTCACCACTAAGCCGGCCAACCCCTGGATTGAAGGTAAAGTGTTTTATGTTTGAATTAATTTCTAAAAAAATAAGTTGACCAGTAAATTTTAGTATAAAAATCAATTAATTCAAATACTATAAATTTAAATTTCAAGTAGAATCAATTTTGGACAACATAATCCGTTCTAATCGAGAGCAACCGAACCGAATCGAACCGAAGCTATTTCGTCAAAAAATGCACTTTTGAGCTTCAAGAAAATCATGATTCAACAAAATTATGTAGATGTCAGTGCTCATAAAAACACTGATTAGATATTTGTAGTGAGTTAAGAACAGATTCTAGGACCAGTTTTCCTTGTCTTATAAGTTATGTTACAAATATTCCATTCAAAATCTTTATTTCTTCCAACCATTAAATCATGTAGAATCATATTCATGTTAATTCTTGATTAGGAAATATGTAATCTACACTCCACTCAATCTTAAACATGTGCTGCTGAAATTATGGAACCTTTTACTAACAAAGTTTGAATATTTATATACTGCTTTTATATATGTCAACTATCCAATGAAATGTTAAAAAAATTATATTATAGAGACTGTGAAATTATTAATTAATAACTATTTCTTAGATCCTTTTGCAAAAGCATTTTTTGTTCTCCATCAAGAACAAACAACAATATTTACAGATGCCATTTCCACTTTCCGATTAGCACATAATTAAAAGTTTCCTTTTTCTAAAGTATTTTTTATGCAAAAGTATATTCATCTTTTTTCTCTGTATATTTTTTGCAGATTCTTCATCAGTAACTAAAGGATATCTATGGACAACACTGGATGCAGTGGTGACTCCATCTTCTGCTTTACCTAAGTCAATAAAAATAATCCGTTTTAGCGTTTGATATATAAGTTCATTAGTCAGTAGCGTTCTGTCAAATTCGTTATATAAGTTCATTAGTCAGTAGCGTTCTGTGAATTTTTTTTGTTTTGTCATTCATAGAAGATTCTATCAGTTGTTTGAATCTTGAATTCACCAACAGATTTAACAAGTAACTGTAACTAACTCGACGCATGATCCACCTGTCAGAAGTCATACCATTACATACGAGAACATTTGGATTGTCTCTTTCGTTACTGATAGTGCCACAATTACACAACTCTCTCATAGGTCTAGCCTACAATCATTTTCTGTATTTTAATCATTAATTTCTTTCCACTATGATATTTATATATTTGCGTTTCTTGACTAAAACGAAAGTAAAAAAACTTTGCAAAGTTGAGCAAGTTCCAAAGCCTTTTCTCTTTGCACCTTATAAAAGAGAGTATATTTCTGATATTCATTTCTTCCACCATACATCTAGTATCAATTGGTGGTCCCTTAGATCTTTATATATTTATGGTAGATTCTTGGAGCCACTTTATTCCATTGCAGTAGCTACGCGTAGCCTTTTTATTTCTTCGATTGCGTTCATATCAATGCATAACAGTTTTCTTCTCCTAATAGTCCGTGCAAAATGATTGTTGAATCAAACAGGAGTCGCTTTAGCTATGTCGTTCTTCTTTGCCTTTTCCTTTGTTGTTATACTTCTTCGCAAAAGACCTGTCCAAACTGTGGTTCTATAGAAATTCCGTATCCTTTGAGTATAGAATCGAACTGTGGTGATCCGTACTATAGGCTTCGTTGTGACCCTCATTCTCGAAAGCTTTACTTTGACACTCTCAATGGAGGTTCCTATGTTGTACTCAGAATCATGTCTACGATCCAGCGCATGGTGGTGCAGGCACCACCGTGGTTACCTGGTTCATGTGTCACACAAGACATGCCGGTAAGTAATGGAATTTGGTTAAATCAGTCACTTCCTTTCAACATAACTTCGTCGAACACAGTGTTCCTCTTCAACTGTTCGCCCCGCCTCTTGGTTTCTCCTCTTAACTGCACTTCGTCTAGTATCTGTCATCGTTACTTGGAAAATTCAGGTCGCGTTGACAGAAAGCGAGCACACGAGTGTGCGAGTGGTCTTCGCCCCTGTTGCACTTTTGTTGCTGGTGGCATGCCTTCAGCTTACAAAATTCGCCTTCACAGTTCCGGTTGCCAAGCGTTCAGAAGCATCCTTCATTTGGACCAAGACAAACCTCCTAATCAGTGGGAGGAAGGTCTAGAGATTCAATGGTCTCTTCCATCTGAACCTGTATGCAGGACACAGACCGATTGTTCTAAAGACTCAAAGTGTTCATCTTCTAGTAGAGACAAACTCTTCCGCTGTATTTGTAATCGAGGATTCCATTGGAACCCTTCTGCAGCAACCTGTGAAAAATACAAGAGAAAATCCAAATGGAAAACCAGCTTGATTGTCTCAATAGCAGTTATTTCGTTTTTCTCATTCGCAATAGTTCTTGTTGTAATCGCGAAGTCCTTCAAACAATCTAAGCTCGCCAAGGAAAGAGAAACTGCGATGAAATCAAGCATTGGAGTCGATAAGCATTACAAAATGTTTCAACTGAGAGAGTTGAAGAAAGCAACGAAATGTTTTTCGCACGACAGGATCTTAGGAAGTGGCGGCTTCGGGGAAGTTTACAAAGGCGAACTACAAGACGGAACATTAGTAGCTGTCAAGAAAGCTAGAGTTGGCAACCTTAAAAGCACCCAACAAGTGCTTAATGAAGTTTCAATACTTTCTCAAGTCAATCACAAGAACCTAGTCAGACTCTTAGGCTGCTGTGTGGAATCTGAGCAACCTTTGATGATCTATGAGTATATCTCGAACGGGACCCTCTATGATCATATTCAAGGTCGGTATCCGAGTTTTCTCGACTGGAATAAACGGCTGAAGATTGCTTTTCAAACAGCTGAAGCATTGGCTTATTTGCATTCTTCAGCACACACTCCTATCTACCATAGAGACGTTAAGTCAACAAATATACTATTAGACGACGAATTCAACGCCAAAGTTTCAGATTTCGGACTCTCCAGATTGGCTAACCCGGGACTTAGTCATGTATCCACCTGTGCTCAGGGAACGCTCGGTTACTTGGATCCTGAATACTATCGCAACTATCAGTTAACCGATAAAAGTGATGTTTATAGCTACGGAGTAGTTCTGCTAGAGCTTCTGACTTCAAAGAAAGCGATAGACTTTACTCGTGATCAAGACGATGTTAACCTCGTAATTCATGTGAGTCAATATGCAAGCAATGGTGAAATCATGCAAGTGGTTGATCAAAGGCTTGTTCTATCTATGGAACCCTTGAGTGATAAATTGATCACAAGCATTAAACTCTTTTGGGAACTTGCACATGATTGTCTTAAAGAGAAGAGAGTTGAAAGGCCTTGTATGAGGGATATTGTTGAAAGACTCTTATGCATAATTAGGATTGAAGATCAAGAGTGAAGCCTTATAGTGAAGACTCTTATACATAATGTGTTTTAGGTTTGATAATATAATAAGTGTATTGTGTAATAGTGAGGTTAATAGACATAAAAATCTAGTTCAACTTTGTGTTAAAATATGATTTTATTAGCTATTTATGCTGAAAAACTTAAAGTTGTATTGTTATGTAACAATGTGCAATCTAGTCTTTAAAAGATAATGAGTAGCCCATTGAGAAAGGAACTAAAGTGATTCAAAAACTTGATTTTATTGGATGAAAAGGAAACATTAGAATCATATGCCATATTCTTTAGAAAGTAAGAACTATATTATTCAAAAGTATATACAAGAATTGGAATATTTTGAATGTTTTGTCTTGTTCTCTAAAGTGGTCTTCCTTTTGCAACTTAGGAAAGTGTTTTGACTCAAACTTATTAAATGGAAATTTTATTTTGCTATACTAGGAAAGTATGATAAGGCTAAATCAATGAAGGATTATGTGTGATTTTTTGTTTTAACTATTAGGTCAACCAAAGGTTGAGTATACTACATGCTCTTGACTTTTTTTCTCCCATAGGTTACATATGATGCTAGGGAGGACTATTAGCTTTTTAGATATTGTATGACATTGTTCATGCATGTCACACACTTAACAATGATAAAATAATTGGTTGATTTATTTTTTAAAAAAAAGTTTTTTTAATGTTTAAAAGTTTTTTTTTTTTAACAATACAATAATCACTTTGTTTTAATAGGAAAAGAAATTCAGATGTTATCTAACATGATTTTGTTTAACCAGACTTTCCAATAAGATAAAACTAATTAAAGATAAAATAAAACAAATAAAAATAAACTTAACTCAATTTATTATTTAAAATGTCCACTTAAATGTTGGTCAATATCAATGTGTTTCGTTATGTCATGTTAAACAAAAATTATGTGTAATATTAATGGTCAATTTGTTGTCCCAAAATGCTCTATATGACTTTTACATTGTATCTTCAAATCTTTTAGAACTTGTTTTATCAACAACAATTCACAAATTCTTAGTGTAAGCTTTAAATGTCACTTCAACACATGATCCAGTCACTACACTTTGCTTCTTGCTTCTCCAACAAGAAATTTATACAAGAAAATACCATAGTCAAAAGTAGATATTCGTCCACTTACATAAACTGCATAATCAACATCTATGTATGCCTCCATAGTTAGATTTTCATCTCTTTTGAACAAGAGACCTCTTTCCACGGTGACTTTGAGATATTAGAATTTAGTCAAAAACTTGTGAATAATTTGCTATTAAATCGACTCACTATATTGATCACATAAGACAATTTTGGTCTAATATGTGCCAAGTAAGTCAACTTTCACACTAATATATGATATTGTATCTAGTCAAAATTGACATTTTCCTCTTCATAACTCATCATGTGAATTTTTCCAATTGGAATGCATGTAGGTATGCATCAAGTTTTCATGTTCCGTGCAAAAGATCAAGCACATATTTTCTTTGAGATAAAAATATTTTTCTTTGAATAAGATACCTCAATTTTTAAGAGACGCTTGAGTTGACCAAAGTCCTTGATTTTAAAATTTGCTGATAATATTTTCTTTAGCAATTATCTTTTAGTTAAATCATTGTTCGTAATAATATCATCAACATGAACAACACATAAAATTAGTTTTCCTACTTTTAAATGTTTGAATAAGAGAGCGAGATTTCCTTGACTCTGCTTATAATTCAAAGAATAATTTCTTTTGTGAATTTCTCATACCATGCTCAAGGGGACTAATTTAGTCAATATAAGGTCTCCCTTAATTGACATACCTTGTTGAATGTATGACCATAACTTGGGGGAATATACATATACACCCCTTCTTATAAGTTCCCATACAAAAATGCATTTTGAACATCAAACTTTTGTAGTTTCCAAGCAAAATGAGCAATAAGATATGATAATATACGAACTGAATTCATATTTTTCTCTGGAGCAAATGTCTCCTCATAATTAATGTCATAAGTTTGAGTGTATTTTTTTCACTAATCTGACCTTATAACAATCAAGAGTATCGTCTGAATTGTGTTTTACTATATAACTCCATCAACATTCAACTAACTTCTTGTTTTCCTATCTTTAAAAAATCTCCCAAGTTCTAATTTTTTCAAGTGCTTTTATTTTTCCTTAATATCTTAGACATAATTTTTAATTTTTAAAGTCTCTTGAACAGATAATTGAATTATTTCTAAATCAACAACTCCATTAAAAATTTGATAATGTGGAGAATGATGTTTAAAGGAGACAAATGGAAAAATATGATATTTATATTTAGAGGCACAAGATCTTTTATCTCTTCGCAAAACAATAAGTACATCATTCATATCAATATCAGAAATACAAGTGTCACTAATGACAAAATTATTTTTATTACTTATCTCCAACTCAGACGATTTTAATTGTTTTTAGAGCATATTAGTTTTACTTTTTCACTAATATCCTATAATTGGTGTAGAAAGTGCTGCTTTAAGAAACACATACGATACTAGAGAAAATGTAATAAAAATATACTAGAGTTTAAAGTTGAACTAGGAATGCGATTCAAAATAGGTGACATGGGTGGAACTAGAACAAAAAAATACACAGTTTCAGAAGTTTAATCAGGAATATGACACAAAATAGGCGGCGACCTAGATATAGACATTGAAGTGGGAGCCAAAATTTTAGGGAGACTAGGACCAAAGTTGTATAACTTGAATCATAATCAGATTCATTAACATTCTCTCATTGAGACTAAGGGCTAGTGAAATGTGGTTCTATCTAATATAGGTTAAAGCATTTTAGCTTTTGATAATGACAAAAAATAATGCAAAGTTTATCTTAAGTATCATCATAAAACAATTTATCAAAAAAAAAATTGATCAAGTTCTAATAATGAGACAAAACAAGTTAAATCAAATTCAAAAAGATCAACAACAACGAAACTAGAGATGTGGAAGCTCGTCTAGTCTCTCGGTTAAGTGCTTTTGTATATTTTGTCATTAGTATGTAAAATAAAATTAAAAAAAAAGTAAATTTTGAAATACTAAGGAGATGCACACACACACTAAAACATTTACAAACTCTTCATTTGTTTCAAATCTTTTCTAAAAATAAATCGTGACAAATGCTTAATCGATTAAGAAGTGATTTGTCCCATTTAGAAAATAAAAACTTGTTGTTTGATCGATTAAAACTTTCTTCTAATCGATTAAGGAGTCAATTATCCTACTAATAAATTAGGAAGTCAATTATTGATTAATGAGAGAACTTGACTTAAGGTTCTTATTGATTAAGTCTAATTGATTAGCGTTGCATCCTAATCAATAAGAGAGTGGGTAGATCCATGGATTATTGTATTTTTTAGCTAAAATATTTTCCTATATAAAGGATTGTTGTACTAAATTTTAAAGCACGAATTTTATGAACTTACTATGCTCATATTTTAATCACTCTCCTTCTAAAATCACTTTCATTTACTATACACTTCTTTATTGATGAGAGAGTAAAATACATATATTAAGAGTTGCATAATTCTTTTATTGTGTTGATATTGTAATATAAGATCTTAGTAGTCTTGTGCATTTTTAATTGACTTTTGAGGTTGCAAGTTAAACTTAATAAAATGTTTGGTGTAATGAAGGTTGTTGGGTTTATCCTATGTAAAAACTTAAGTTGTTGATAATGGATATCTCAATGGAAAACTTTTGAGGATTGGAATAGGTTGTGTAGTTTAAGGTTGAACTAGTATAATTTTTGTGTGATATCTCTAACTCCATCTCTTTACTTTTTGTTCTTTGTTTTCTTGCTGCCTAATATATGTTTCTATTCTCTTCTAAAAATCAATCAACTTAAAATGAACCTTTTGCGAAAAAATTCAAAAAGTAGTTAACACAATTCACCCCTTTTGTGTTTGAGTCACTTGGTTAATAAGTGGTATCAGAGTCAAATTCATGTTATAAGACTTATCTTCTCAAGAGTTAGGAATGAGTTTAAATGATTCAATAAACAAATTGTCATCTTTTAATGGCGATGCATGTTTATTGGAAAGAGAAGATGGAAATCTTTATAGAAGGGATGAATTATGATATATGAGCTGATGTAAAAAATGATTATTTTGTTCCTACACATATAGTTGATAGTGTTGTGGAAAACAAAGAAAATAAGAAAAAGATGTAGCACAATTTGAAGGAAAAAACTATTAATACTGCCGCTCTCAGTGTTGATGAGTTTTCTCATCTTTTTCACTATGAGTCTACTAAAGAAATGTGACACATCTTTCAAGTTACATGTGAGGGTACAACCGGCCTAAAAAGGAATAAAATGAACATATTGACTCATGAGTACGAGTTATTTAAAACGAAACCTTAGGAAAATATTCATGACAGAGAAAAGTGTTTTATTCTTATTATGAATCACTTGAGAAATTTAGAAAAACTTTTCCAAATGAGAATTTGATTAAAAAAGTTTTTAGATGCCTAATGCGCAATTGATAACTTAAAGTAACTGAAATTTCTTAATATAAAGAATTGTCTTATATATGAATTTGGTATTTTGTTTTGAAAATTGCAATAACACAAAATGGAACTAAAAAATTTAGTTGAAGATGAATAGGAAATAAAAACAAAAAAAGTCTTGCTCTTAAAGTCGAAGAAGACAAAATTCAAAAAATGGCGAAGATGTGAATCTGTTAGTTCGAAAGTTTAAAAAAAAACATAAAGCATGACAAGTAGCAAGACTTTAAACACAGAAATGAAGGATGATATTCCTTCGTGTCAATTTTCTACCAATGTTGAAATACAAAGTCGAATTTTCCTTTGAACTAGAAAAGAGTTGAAAATTCAGAAAATCTCAAAAAGAAACAAATAAGACATAATCAGATTGGGATGATAATGATATCGACTCTTAGGATAAATCATAAAATAAGGAAGAAGCAAAAATCTGCCTTATGACAAAACATAAAGACAATGAGGTAAACAATCCAACTTCCTATTTTACCTATCATGAATTGTTTTCCATTTGTAAAAATTTATATTAATGAGTAAAGTAAACTATAAAAGTTTATTTCCTTCTCTAATCAACAATTTCTTCTCTTGAAAAAAGAAAATAAAATTATTAGAAGAAATAAACTGTCATAGAGAGAAATAAAATGTTTTAATTCAAAACCCCTTCCCTCTTCTTCTCATTCTTATGGAAATTTTGGTGAGTTTATCAAGTGTGAAAATGCATCTTTTTAGAAAGTGTACTTGCTAAAAAAAATTACATATGCATAACACCACTATGCTAGTAGGAGTTGCTAGAGGATTCAGTATTTCTGGGTGTTTAGGCAAGTTCACGAAGGTGAAAACCCCTATTTAGAGGTGTTTTCTGTGAGAAGATGGCAAGCTCATGGGGGTGAGAAACTCAGTATTTTAAGAGTATTTCATGGTGAATACAGAATTTCCTCCTCAGTCCTCGGCTTAAGCTATTTATAGAGGTCTGTAGGTCTTAATTTAGAGAATCCTGAGAAATGATAACTGCTCCACCTTAACTAGAGAACCCTGATGACTACCTACTTCTTAGAGAATCGTGTGGTCACAATTTCTTATGCACGTGATTATGAATTATGTACATGTCACTACCCACGTAAAATTTACAACTTGTATAATAGGCTTGATAAATTATCAAAAGAAGGAATAAGTTAAACCTCATTCTAAGTAATAAAAAAAGTAACTTATAATAAAATTGGTCCTGGTTAAAAAAATACACACATTGATATAAACATGTGTAAAAAGAAATTATTTTTTATATGGATTGGTTTTACGGTGGAAAACTTGATTAGATGTGGAAAATACAACTTTTTAAGGCAAAAATATCCCACTTTAAAATAGTGGAAGATAAGTCAAAAGTAAGTAATTAGCTCCTATAATGCGTTGCATAATTCATTCAAATATAATTTTTTCCATTGCTTTGTCACAGTGGAAGAACCAATTCATTATAGTTTCCAAAAAAGCTTATTTTTGTATTTGGTAATGGCAGCACTAAATTACGAATGTTGGAGTTCATGAATGTTTTTTAATTATTGTAATCGCATTCGAAAAAGGGTTGACATTCTCTCTGATCTGAATGTTATTCATTTCTTGTGGGCCAACTACATGTTCATTACTCAAATGAGATTTTTCTGTTGTCAGAATGCTTGATAACTTGCTTTCTTTAGTATATTATGTTATGTTCATTGGGATTTAAAGAAGTAGAATCTATACATTGACTAGATTACAGAACACTATAATTACATATACATTTGTATACAAAAATATGGAGAGCTCAGACCAAAGAAATCATTCGATCCAATGACCAATAACATCAAGATTGTTAAAAATTACGATTTAAAACCTAAAACTCTATAGACTTCTCATTTAAATAACTATTTCGTATTAATTCGCGATTTAAAACTTAAACTCTATAGATTTTATGTTTTTAGATCATCATTTCATGTTAAACTGCAGGTAAAAACTTTTTTATGTAAAATCGTATTCTAGGATGATTTTAAACAATTTGAATCACTCTTAAATCGGTAAAATCGTTAGATTCTATTCCTTGACCCAATTTTTTCTTTTTAATTAAATTTTAAAAAGTTCATTTTATATTTTACCTTATTAAAACTTCTTCCCGCACAGTGGACGTTTTGAAACTGTTTTTTCAAACAATCCTCTAGTCGCACTTTTAAATAATTTAGTCTTTGATTCAATATTGAATAACCTTTATCAATTGGAGATGAATCTGATAAATTTGATCAAGTTAACAATAAAGACACTACTGATGAAGATGATGTTGGAGATAAAAACGAAAAAAACACTTTTTTTTAACTTGATAAATTTATGAAACTCTGATAATCTCTTGGATGTTACATTTTATGATTTAATGGGTAATTTATGTAGTTTACTACAAATTTATAAATATTAAAATTTATTATGATAATTTAGTTTTTTTTTATAATTTCATTAAATTTTAAATTATTAATACATTTACAATATTATGTATAAGTATATTTATATATGTCGTATATATAAATTTGATATTTTTTGATGAGGTAAATTTTACGATTTTACTTTTTAATTTTATTTAGGTAAAACGAATCAAGATAAAAACTCAACTCTGAGAACCTACCCACAACGAGGATTTTTTCAAAAGGGAAAATCTTTCCAAATTATTTGTCCAACATTTCAAGGGAAGAAAAGTTAATTAATTTCTAAAAATAATAGAAAATATAAAACACTATGCTTAGCTTACCAAAATATGTTTTACAGCTTCCGGACAGACATCCATAAACTTTCCAGCATATTTTGGCAAGGAATGCCTCGAATTATCATCGGATCAAAATTTGAAGGTTCGTGATTTGTAATGTATACATAAAGTTTTGAACATCGGATCAAAATTTGAAGGTTCGTGATTTGTAATGTATACATAAAGTTTTGAACCTTCACTTTTAGCATACATAGGGGCTCTAGCCATTGAATCAATCAACTGTATATTTGGGATATCCGACAACTTGAAAAATCTCTTCACATCTTTGAATTCGATAGTTTCCACTTACACCATCAAAAGCCAAATATGACGGTAACATAAATATTTCAATTCCCATGTTACGCATTACTTGCGAAACCTCACCGTAGAGGGGATAAACTGTGAGAAAAGTGTGGATGGATAACCAGGGGGTTTCCATCAATAATTCAACCTGCAGTAGTATCTCACCAGACCAAGAAAACATCATTTCTTCATCACTTTCCACAGGCAAATCAGACCCCAACAGGTCCATCATATCAGTCTGCACCACTAATACATATAAGAATAAAAATCTAGAGTAAGAACTTCAGCAGGACATAAACAAGTTTGGGCAATGTGCCAATACTCCTCGCCACTCAACCACAATTAGGTTGCAATGTGCCAATATAAGTTTTGTATTTAAGTTGTAGTTTGTTGAGTATGATTAGGTATGTTGGTTTTATCCCTATATTTATAGGATTTAATTGTGGATTTGATTGGAATCTCTTGGTTATAAGCAACAAGGCTGAGAGTAATTTCTCTCTAGCAATTCAACAACTATATATAGTGCTGAAAAAATTAAGCTGCATCTATAGCTAATCTAACTAAAGCTAACATACACAACTGTCACTAAAAATGTTGGTTGCAGAAACAGTAACAGGGGTAAAGAGAAAATATACAACTCAATAGGGCGTAGGATAGCTTTAGTGAACCTAAATAGAAATACTCTAATGCAGTTTCCATTTACAATCCATTTCTTGAAAATATAATGCAAACAGCACAGCTGAGAAACCAAAAATGTCGTTGTCTAAAATGAGCGTAATATGGATATAGATCATCGACGAAAACAAGAATTCAGTCCATACAAATACATGGAGCAGAAAATACAGAACCTTCATAAGAATGACCGAAACTCAAGGGATAAAATATTTCTCATATTAAGAGTACAACCCTTGCAGTGTTAAATATTATTGGAGTTAGAGAAGTTGAGGTAACACTGTTAATCGGTTCAACACAAGTTCAAACAGCACTAATTACAAGAGGAACTAACAACCACATGTATAAATAGTAAAAACTATTAGTACTTTGCTTAAAATCTAGTAAACTATATAACATATAAATCATTTAAAATACAATCCTCCCCTCCAGTAGTCTATTTCCTGGCCATCTCTATTTTCTGGTGCCAGGACCACTTCACTATAAAAATGGCAGCAACTTACAGGTTCCCTCAAACCAGAAGAAGAAACTCAACAGAAAATAAACCAATGCCTGATATGAACTATCTGCGGTAACGGTGGCGTTTGAAATTGAAGTACACATGCAGAATTCCACGTTCAAATGTGCACTTAAAACCTTTCTTGTGAGAATATTCCCATTCTTTGTTTACAATGCGGAAAGCCTGTCATGGAAGATAAAGGAAATAAGATTTTTTATCGGCAAATTTTACAGAAGTTAGTGTGATCTCCTTATCCCGCAAGGAAACTGTTAAAAGTCACAAATTGTCTAGTGATCAAGAAGATTGGACATTTGGACTTACTATATCTTCATATGGTGGCCCTGCATGGAATCGTATAATGCAAGTCTCTCCATTGCTGCCATCCTTGTCAATAGTGTAGTTAGGGGCTTTTATCTTGTCTACAAGGTCAGGATAGAAAATATTAAATTTGTACCCTTGCACAATCTTTGGAGGTGGGTTGTCATGATCATAGTGAGTCTGGTTATATTTGTTCCATTCATATCCGGTGTGAACACGGTTGAAATACTTCGGCTTCCTTGGTCTGTACTTGTCATGCCACCAATAAACCTGCTCCAACATTAAGCAGTAGTGTCAATAACTTCAAAATTGAAAAGGGTGACAAGAATTTAGACAATATTTTATTTCTCCTTAAAATATCAAAATACATTGAGAGTGTATTTGCTTCCTCTAGTGTCGGCTTTTATGGCGGAAAGAAGCAATTGAAGGATATGGCAGAATGATATTTTAACAGTTGGCATAAGACTCATCTATGATACTCATCCACATTTATAACTTTCAAATATCCAAATTATTCTATCCTATATAAAGATATATTTTTTATTTCCCAAAGAATGAAAATCATATATAAGGTCTAGAAACAATACCTGGGAATCAAGGCTCACTTCAGCTCCAGATCCAAACACTGCATCTCCATCCTCCATAGCTCCCATAGCTTTTATGGCTTTCATCTCTAAATTATCTTCCGATGGAGCAGGCTTTGAAGCCATTGCTTCCTGAATTCGTCTTTGCTGCTCTTCTATTACAGCTATACGTTTTCGCTCCTATATGTACCAACATAGTGAAATTATAATTTCTTTACTCATAATATAAGCATGGGATCGTCATTAAAAATAATAATCATGTTTAAAGAGATTACCAGTATAGCTCTGTCCTCTTCAGGATCAATAGCTTCTTCATTTTCATCATCATGCAATAGTTGTGGTGAAAATGATCCAGCCTCGTCTTCAGCTTCTTGATTCTCTCTAATGGGCTCTGGTGAAAATGATTCATCTGCAGAACGGACTACCACTGTAGAGAAATACATATCAACAATGATGAAGATATAGATGAAGCCAATAAAAAAATCTTGAACAACAAAGAGTATATACCTTTAGTATCGTCCTCGGTATATGCCTCCTCAGGTATCATGTCATGAGCAGTCTCCGGTTCATCTTCATCCTCCAATGGTTGTTCAAGACGTTGCAAATGCTTACGTAACATTTTAGCATGGATTTCCTTTAAACAAGCCTATATTTGAAGCAAATTAATAAGACTTAGATAAAACAAATATTTAAAGGCATCTAAGAGAATAATAGGAAAATAATGTGATGAAGAAAACCTTGGCCTTGTATATGTGGAGCTGTTTTAAAATGGCCTCCCAGTACTCAACCACCTTTGCTGTACCAGTACGCATCTCTGACTCAATGTGAACCTCTAGGGCTTCCAACTCTGTACGCGTCTTTCCATGTAAAAGGTCCTTCACATCTGGCTCAACACTGGAATGCAAACCCCTTTGTTCAGCAAGCAGCTCAGCAGGAGGTTCTTCTCCACGAACCCTAGCCCGATCAATTGCATCCTTTTTCCGAGATTCAGCTAGCTCCCAATCGCACACCACAAGGAGAGCCTATATGAAGGTGTCGAACAATAGCTTAGAAGAAAGTGCCAACCATAATGGCCAAAATGTGTTGCATAAAACAATAAAAGGAAGAGATCATGAAATTCCTTTAGTTCTTTTGGTCTCCAGTCCAACTCAAATATTTACTTGGAAATTATCTTGAATGCATTGAGTCAGATACGGTAAAACTTATTAATCATATAACCCGTGCAGAACTCAAACTAGAAATCAAACAATAGAAACAGGGTGATACCTCCCAATATTCCACATGGGTTGGTGTTGCCCTGTCAAGATCCAGATGCATTTTGATGTCATCACGAAGTTCACTCATTTCTTTAACAGTCAAACCCTGTACCATATATCAAATCCTTATTTAACTTGTTCAATAATTTTAACTTTCGAAGTTGTAATTAAAACAGTGAAAAGAATAAAAGAATTAAATGAAAAGGAATTAAAAGCTAGATACTAACCTTGAAGACCAAGTATGGTTCATTTATTTCTATATCCAAATCATCAGAGCCATTGAGGTGCTTGGTTAGGACATCAATTGGCCTGGCACGCCCTTCACGCAATCTAATTTCTGACCTAACTTTGCTTTGATCGAAATGGAACTGCATATTAAAAAGAAGTCAACAAAAAGACAATATTATAGTAAACAAGAACAAATGTAAACAAACTCAGAGCACTGTACCTCCTCTTCCTTTTTTTCCCAGTCTTGGAACTCAGCTCGAGCACGTTCTCTAGCTAACAATGCCTGAAAGAAATAATTTGTCAAATGACATTAAGATTACATAGTTTATGACACCATTAATCTAACATTTGTGTCAAGCCTTGACCTGACTCTAACATATTGCCACCATATATGAACCTCAAAATAAATATTGAGGGAAGTTGAATTATAGAAGCGCTGGTTAAAAAAGATAACCGATATGAAGCCATGCAATTTTCCCTCAAATAAATGAACTGATATGTAACCTTTACGTAATTGGTATGCCATATTAGAATACAACCACAAAAATTTACAGTCACTAGACAAAAGATTTTCTTCCAACAGATTAAAATGAAAACAGCTGAAAACTACGGACTAGATAAGGGAAATAACTGAATGTTTAACTAACACAGAATGAAAAATTGTGATACTAAACACTGATCTAAGACTCTTGTTTAAACTAATATGTCTGGTTAGGTATAGAACATAGTAATACACTACCACTAGTACAGCTAAACAAGCTCAGACTTACAATAGTTAACACAACATGACTAAATTCCCAAAATACCTATTAACTAACAACAAATAATGAGAGGACTTACCATTTCTTCTTCATGTTGTGCTTTCTCAAGTGCCCTTTCCTCTCTCCTCTTTTTCACCTTTTCAATTTCTGCCTGTATTATAATTGTGAATATAGCAACAGTAAGCAGCAAGAATACTTAGTTGTTTGGGCAGTAGTAACAGATCACAGAACCAATCAAATTGGGAAAGCAAAGAAGAAACATGCAAAGCCTTATCTGAAGCACACAAGTTACCTAAATAAGGCTACTGAATAGCTGAACTATTTTTAATCTATTCCTAGTTATGGTTTAACAAAACCAGAACCCCAACCCAATCATCCCCAATGAATACTAATAAATAATTTGGAATAAGATCTCTAGGTAAAAACAATTTACTGATTCAGACAGAATAGTATAACATTGTTTAGTGCACATCAAATTTCATTCAATCTAAAATGATAAGGATGGATATTGAAAAAAAATGGCAATTCTCAAATAATAATAAAAAAACAGAATTTTCAGAAAGTGAAAAGATTGAATGAGTGGCAAAAAAAATCCATTGTGTACACCGGTCAACCCATATGCAACAATAATAGGCACCGAGTTTTTGTAAATATTATTTCCTACCCAGCAACCATTGTCATGTTCTAATGTAAAATCAAAGCAGAGATGTATCTGGCAAGCCCTTCCCCATGAAACTTACATGGAATGTTAAAGGCGTGAAGCATGTTATATATGATAGGTTATATGATGAGGTTAACATTCCTAATAGGTAGGGAAAAGGTCAGGCTCTTAAATTTGGTGCAACATTTAATCCACCAGAGTTGTGTAAGTAAGATCCCGCTGAGGACTGTTACACCTATTGAATCCTCTGGATAGTGTAAGTCTAATGTTCCCCTATCATTGATTTTTCTAACTAGCCTCATCTTATTAATACCCAAATTTAAACACCTACATGGTCCAGGTGTTTAAATTGGAACTTAGATACCTTTACACTATTATTATTTTAAGATTCTGTATGGGGCATGTTGCTGAGGTTAAAGAGACGAGTATCGTCTGGTATGTATATCATTACTAGAGTGGGCCTTGGCCTTAGTTTGTTCTTTCTTTTACAGCAGGCCTAGTGTTATTGTTGCTATCTACTCATGTCATGCTTACTCGAAATATCATCTATTAAGATAAAGCTAAAAGTGAAAAGAAGAAGAAGAAAAAAAGCAACAAAAATAGCTGCTCCAGTTCAAAACTATTAAACTCAAAACACAAACCAGATACCAAGAATTACTCTATTACAAAAAAAAGTAAACTTCTGGGAATGGAACACATACCATCCTATCCACTTGTCTTTTCTTCTCAGCCTTAACTGAAAAGGATTCAATAGATACACCTTGAGTAACATCGCGTTCAATCTTCTTGCGCCAAACAAACCTACAAATAACATTCTTGTAGGTTTATAAATCATATATATCTCCATATCGGCGACCAGTATTTATCTGCAATATTTAAGTACACTTATAATAAAGAATCTAACATAAGTTTAATGCAATTATCAAACAAACTAACAAAAAATAAAACAATGAAAAAGAAAAAGAGGAGAGCATACTTTTCATTGAGATTAGAATCACCAAATGGATTAGAGTCATTGGAATAACCAGATACTGTATTCGTCTTTAACTTTTTAGCAACTTTCGTAGCCTGAACAACAACAACAACAAAGAATTAAGCATAATATTCAACATATGAAGTTAAATAATGAAATTATTGATGAAGAATCTAGTTGAAACCTTTCTATGCGCTTTTTTAGCCATATACTGTGAAATTTCCTCTTCTGTGATTGTTCTCGAAGACTTTTTCTTTCTTCCACTTCTATCATCTTCTTCACTGGAATCATCTGAATCCCGCCGTGACCGGCGACTACTTCGCCTCCGGTCGTCGGAGTCCGACTCCGATGCAGAATCATCGGATCTTCTCCGTCTTCGACTTTTTCTACTACTACCTCCCGCCATTTTCTATGAAGAAAAAGTAAACAACGTAATCATTATAGTTAGAAGAATAACATTCATTGTTGAACCCTAAATCGTACTTTGCGAGATGTGAATCTAAAATTGGAAACTAGTTGTGGATAAAATCGATGACGGAGAAAAGGAAGAATAACCTGTGGCGGTGGTGAATAGACGGTGAGGACGGAAGAAGAGAAATATGATGGTGGAGTATGGCGGCGTGTTGTTGATCTGAAACCTCTGCAATTGCACCACACAAATTTCTTCGTTCACTCTTCTTTCGTAGTTGCTTGAAATTTTAAATAATTTTGTATTTTTCAATGGAGTGAAATAAACCAAAAGCAAAACTACTTAGTATTAGTACTTAGATCCGTCTGAGGTACGGGTTAAATATTTTTTTTGAGTAAAAAGAAATTTTAAACTAACTTATAATTTAGAAATTTTACTTAAGATTACTATTGTATAGATAAAATGTTGATCAGTGTATTTTGATACACGATTCTCTATGTTTATACTTTTACATTTTCATGTTTTATTTTGGTTATTTTTCCTTTTAATGTGTTTTTATAATTTAGTTTATTTTTATACTTATTTGATTTTCGTATTCTATTTTCAGCTTTGACAGCTTTCACGAAAACGATCATAACTGGAGTTTCAGGAATCCGATTGAGGCGTTCTAATAATCGCCGGAAAGCTAAGACAGAGAGCTACGACTTTCGTGTTGGAGTCAAAGTCAGATTTGGAGCACATAATTTCCAAGTTTTCGTTTTAAGTTGCAGCCTTAGTTTTATTTAGTTTTGGGTCATTTGTTATGGGTCTGGGTTATATTTTCGACCCGGTTCGAATTTTTAGTGAAAATCTTATTTTGTTTTATACGGGTTGGCAGCCGCTACAGTACTTTTACCTTCTATTCATGAAAAATATTATTTTCTTTCACGATTATGATGGAGAACTAATTCCCTGAGTTGATCTACTGTAATTGCGTTCCAACGCTTTGAGGTTTTTAATTTACTAATTCAATTTCGTTTCTCTTTCAATTCTATTTTATGAAATTACATTTGCTTAATCTGTTGTTTCATGGAATGTGTTGATTAAATTTGTATGATTGTATTCCTAATCTTTAATCGTTATCGTTTGCTTAATTCGTTATCGTGTCCGTTTAATTCATGTTTGCTTAATTCATGAAACTTAATCTCGTTTGCTTAATTCGGATAATAGGAACATACAACTTATACTATCAATTGCGCTTGTCAATGGATATTATGATCGAATAGGAATAGATAATCCGCTTATGAGGTTGGAATTACAATAATCAATGATAGATAGGAACCGAATCAGCAAATTGTCGTTTTACCTTATTTTATAATCACTTATTTTAATCTCTTATTTGCTCTATTGTTCATAAATCGATCTAAAACCATAAACCCATTTTATGTATATTAGTTAATAACAAAACAAGAATCTTTGTGATACGACTCGAGTCATTGTCGCTATATTACGCTTTACAAAATACTCGTTTTTGATTCGTGTGCGACAGCGGATCAATGTCATTGTTATTAATAGTATACGTAAAAAAAAGTTAATTTTCTTAGTTTTTTTTGTAAATTATAAAACAATGCGGGCATTTCTAAATTATTAATAATTTATGTAAGTTTAAAAAAAAATAACTTGTTAAATAAAAATACCACAAAAACATATAAAATCATTTAGTTCATTAATAATTTAATCATATAAAAATTACCCGAGGTAAATCATATTATAATTTTTAAATAAATAATTAGAAATATATTAATATAAATAATTTTTATATAAGTTACATTTGTAATTTAAAATATAAGTTAATTATTTTGATCTTTTATAATATTGTTTAGCTGTTTAAAATAAATTTAGATAAAAATAATAAATACAAAAATATCATTTATTTATAACATCAAATTAATAATTAAATTAGAAAATAAGTATAAGTGTGAAATTAAAATAGGAAAATCACAAATTTTATAAATGGTAGAAGATAAATAAATTTAATTATAAAGCTATATAAATTAGAAAGCTGAGGAGACAAATACCTTCAATCCATCTTTTAAACTCGTCTCTTATACTATTCAAGTTCTTCAACAATTTTTTAACCCAAAAAAAGTAATTAAAATTTATATATTTAAAAATGAAAATACTTCTTTTAACCCATCATCTTCTACAACTCAAATTCTTTAATATTAATTTCTGATGCTTTAAAATATACACCTAAAAAAGTATAATTAAGAATTAGAAAACAACAAAATTAAAAACATAAAAAAATATAGCCAAAATTTTTAAAAACAATACTAGAGATAGAAAAAAAAAAAGAAAAACTATAAGTTTAAAGAGGAAGATGATTCTAATATATCATTTAATATTATTTTGGGATGATTCAAAATATGCACCTATGGAAGAAAAATATAACATAAATTGAGTGAGAGAATTAAAACCATAAAATATAACTAAAATTACTTATTATTACCGCTAAAAAAATCAAAAATCATAATAATTTTTTAAAAAAATACAAAATTATAATAATGACCTAATAAATTATTATGTATTTAAAACATAATAAGAGGTTTAGTACACTTATTATAAATGATAACCATAATATTAAGAAGTTGACTAAATAGTTTTAAATAGTAAGTGTAATTTTCAAATAAATAATTAAACTCATTAATTATGATCCATTTTTATTTATATGTTTTCAATAAATATTTTTCAAAATAAATAGTTTTTCTTACAAAGTAACTATCTTGAAAAAATAAACTGTATTATTTTTTTGTTTTTATGTTAAACTCATTAAAGAGGTTTTCATTTTAAATTTTGAGTTATGTGATGCACATACCATAAAATTTCTTATTTAAAAAAAATATTTCTTGTTTAAAAAAAATAGGGCGTAATGTATCGTAATGAGTTATAGAAAATGTTAAAATTGATCTAAATTTAAAATAAAAAAATAAATCTTTGTTCTAACTACAAAAGTGAATAATAACATTATTTTGCATAAAATATTTTTTATTGTTAATAAATAAAAATGATAATTTAGTCATTATTGATTTGATTTTATAAGTAAATATGTATAATGATACAAACAAATTTCGATTAGATAAATCATAAATAATTTATTTTATTTATTATCATTATTGGCAAATAAAACATTCAATGTAAATTGGTAATTATTGATTAGATTTTATTAATATATTCATGTAATGTTTATTTGTAATAAAACTTCACATTCTTACCAAAAAAAAAAAAACTTTACATTAAAAAAAGTTAAAATTCAACTTTGACATTGAAATAAAATAGAGAAACAAATGATAATTATGATGAATAATAAAAGATAACATTGATTATGATTAAAAATAAAAGAATAAAATAACTCATGCACAATGCAACTATTCTTAGTAAATTGTTTAAATAATTTAATTTAGTAACAAAATCTATGCACAAAGGCCATAAAGTGACAATTTTCTGCACAATTAAAAAGGATAACTTATAAAATTTAATTTACAGTACAATCAAAAGCTATAAAGTGATTTAATTTCCAGTTCAAAAATAATGATTTAATCTTAATAAAAAATAATGATTTAATTTAATAATAAAATGTCATTGAGATTTGTCTCGTAATAATGATGTGAACGTTTAGGTTTTCAAAACTAAAACAACAGTTAATATTATTTTAATTATTGTCTATTTAAATTTGAAACACTTAATTTTTTTGGCCAATAGTCAGTCAGATGATTCGTTCAAGATTAAAAAACAAAATATAATAGATTCTTAGGAATAAACATGTATAGGCTCGTAAGTCGTAACAATAGACATACATAAACCAGAAAAACAATCTCAAAGACATATAAATAGAACATAGTCTTGTCTTTTATATATACATAAAACATGATATATATCAACTATCTAATTGCAATGACATAGCACAACAACACAAGATTGATTATTAGACAATTCTCACTAAACATATTAACTAATTAATTAAACATCCATAATATAATAGCTAATACATAATTAAACCTACCCTCCATTGATTAAGTCCATAACAACACGCTTAATGTTTCCTTCCTTCAATTCTGCTAAGTCTTCCAAATTACACAGCTGACAGCACCTATAAATCAATTCCTCTTCTATGATTAATTAATCATTTACAGTAAATTAAACATAATCAAGTTTAAGAAATCAAAATTAACCATCTAAGTATCAAAATCCCTGAGAAATCAACAATATGAGTTTCAAAATTTTCAAACATTATCGATACAAAAACTATAAAACCTATCATAATCCAGGTCGAAAACAAACAATACGTGATGATAGCACTGAGGATTTGAAGATGTTGTTGAATCAGTCGGTGATTTCGCCTTTGTTTTTGTAAATAGAAGATGGAAGGAAGTTTTTGTAGTTTCTTTTTGGGCTGAGTGATCAACTTAGGAAGGAGTTGTTAGCGATGATTCATTCGCAGATTCTGTTTGAAGAAAATTCATGTTGGAGGCTTATGGAGATATATCGTTTAATTTTCGAACATGGAAAGCTGCCCTGGAATATTCAGGAGTGAAATTCAGAATGATTTCATGCAAGATTTGGTTGAGGGCTTTAATATTAATGAGTCTGAATCTTGCCTCTTGGGTTTACTTTTTTTTTTTTTGATGAAGGGGTTTACTTTGAATGTATGGAGGCAAGAGAGAATGAATGATTTACATTGAAAATATAAAGTGGCTTTGCAATTCTCAACGTGAACATTGAGTTGTTGTCTTCATTTGAAAATTTCCAATTTCCAATTAAAAGTCCACTTAAATTAAAAAAAATAGACTTAATATATGGAAAGAAACGATTTGTTGTTATCATAGGCATAATTTTAATTGAAGGCCCAAGAAATCTTTTTACACTTATTACTACAATTAAATCTTTACAATCATAAAATTAAGTAGTTTAATTTATATATAAAAATATTTTGTCAAACTTAATTATTTTAATTTATGTATAAAATTAAGTTTAACTAAAAGGGAGAAATATAAATTTTTTTAAAATTAAATAATGAACTAAAATAAATAAATATATGTATTTCAGATAGGGAGAATTAAAACTTTTACTAAAAGTTAATTTTAGGAGTTGCTAATGAATTATTGAGAATTCAAATAGATTTTGAAAATTATTTTTTATTTAATTTTTAAAAAAATAATAGAATGATTAATTCAAATAGATTTTAGTATAAATATTTTTTAAAAAATTGTTAATTATAAAAAAGTTAAATAGGCACTTGAATGATTATTTCAAAATGACATTGAAAGTTGGAAAGTTTTTGTTTTCCCACGAATTTTGAGAAGTTAAATAGACACTTGAATGATTATTGAGTTTCCTAAATTAATTTAAAATAAATAGATATAATTAAATAAAATGAATAGAATTACATTAATTAAAACTTTCCTTTTATAGCATAAATAAAAACAGCAGCATGCATGAGAGGCTGACAAGTGGCAAACTTGCCAAAGTTCTCATTTTGCTTTATTATTATTATTATGTATGATCATATAATTAATAATTAATTTCTTTTACTTATTGTAAAAAATATTTTAATAATGTCAAAAAAAAATATTTATTAAATTTAAAATTTGTAATTATAGTGTTATATTTGTAAAAGGCTTTAGGGAAGAGAGGTAGATCCAAATCCGCGGAGCTTACCTGCACCTGAATTCGAGTTAACGGATGAAGTTTGAAGAGTGTGAAATCCGCACCCGAAACTCAAAAACCACACCCGGTTAAACTTGGAATTAGATAAGTGCCCTTAAATATATATAATTTTTAGTTGTATTTTAATGTTAGTTGTATTTTATGCCCCTAAATATATTTTAATTCTACAATGTTTTTTCATCGGTTTGGATTTATGGAAATTTTCAATGCTGTTGTTGTATTTTATGTGTCTTGGTGTGGGTTCGGTGGAAAAACCTAAACCCAACAGATGTGGACATGGGTGTTATTTTGCCACCCGAATACCTTTTAGGTTCGAGTTTGAGTGGTCATGTCGGGTGCGCGTGGGTAGTGTGAAACCTGCATTCGACCCTACCCGTTGTCATCCCTACCTCGCCTAAGGTGATGCCCTTGGACCACCCTAGAAGGGACACCGATATAATGTCGTCCAAAGGGAAGTATCCCCTCATCCCATAGTTTTTTCCTCGCCCCTACGTCGAAAATGTGGAATAAGACATTTCTCGGGCACAAAAAAAATCAAAGTCATTAACTAACCCACGACTCCTTGGAAATATGGATTCAACTGTACACTATTGATTAAGTAGACGATAGTCCTTTCCAAAGAAATCATAGGTTATAGAGACCTCTATAAATACATATCCTCTCGAGGAGAAGGGACATATCATAACTTAGACACAAGATGCTGAAGTATGACTTCTGAAGAGATTTGAGTTAATAAATTATAAGTCTGCAATCACAGCTACTGAAATAAATCACAAGCTGGATTGTGGTGTTGAGGGTGGTGATGTAGATACTACAATTTTTAAACAATTGGTTGGCTCATTGAGATATCGTTGTAACACCAGACTTGACATCTGCTATGCACTGTTGTGCAGTTGAAATTATGAGTAGGTTTGTGAACAAACCAAAGTGGTCATATCATCAAGTTGTTGTCAGGAAACTGAAGTATATTAAGGGGACTTTGAGGTATAAATTTTTATTCTCTTCTGCTGCTAAATTTGATTCAGAGCTGATATGTTATTTAGACTCTGATTGATGTGGAGATAAAGTTGACAAAAGATGTACTACTCAGTGTTTTAAAAACCGGACCGGTCATCGAACCGGTGAGGGTACTGGGTCACTGGTTTATCGGTCGAACCACTGGGTCACTGGTCGAACCGCACGACCAAACCAAATTAAACCGGATAACTCGGTTGAATAGATCTGTCATTATATAGGTATAAAACCGGTCGAATCAGATGATTCAGTCTCTAAAAAAATATAACTAGCTTTTAAATTTTTAAAAAATATCATATCATAAATTCACAATTTTATAACTTAAATTCAAATTTTAATCAAAGGTATCACACATAACAAAATAGTAAAAAAATTACTAAGTCTAATTGCAAACAAAGTCTAATTACAACATAATCTAATTGAATAGTTTATAACAAAATAACTCCAATGTGTACCAAATTTAATTCAAAATAAGATCCTCCTAAAAAGAAAATCAAATAAAATTCAATATGTTTATGCTATTTAAGAAAATTTATTAGCAAAGAGAACAAATAGACAATAAAGTTTTTAATTTGTCACTAACGAAAAAACTATGTGAGAATGCTATTTAAGTAATACACTACTAAATATATTAAAAAAAAAAATTTTAAAAAAAAGTTTAAAAGAAATGTTAAAAAAAAAAAGTTAAAAAAAAAAAGTTTAAAAGAAATGTTAAAAAAAAAAGTTTAAAAAAAAAACAAAAAAAAAAGCAATTAAATCGCCGGTTTTCACCGGTTCCCACCGGTTTGATGGCATACCCGATCCGACTATTGAACCAGACCGGTTACCTGGCCGGTTCCCGGTTCGACCGGTCCGACCGGCCGGTCCGGTTTTTAAAACACTACTACTGGATATTTCTTCAAGTATTTGGGAAGTTCTATTTCTTAGTGCTCCCAGAAGCAACCTCTAATTGCCTTGTCAACCTGTGAAGTTGAATACATATCAGGTGCTTTGTTAACCTGTCAAGTTGTTTGGTTGATGAATTATTGCAAGATCTGAAGATCAAGGTGAGCAAGTCAGTGAAGTTGATGATAGACAACAACCCTGCCTTAAAACTTGCAAAGAATCCAATGGTGAATGAGAGAAGCAAGCATATAGAGAGAGAGAGAGAGAGAGAGAGAGAGAGAGAGAGAGAGAGAGAGAGAGAGAGAGAGAAAGCTCCATTTTCTGCATAATCAAATTTAGAATGGAATGCTAAAAGTTGTTCACTATAACACTCAGAAATAACTTTGAGATGTTCTAACTAAAGCTCTAAAAACTGAACACTTTATCCACTTGAGGGATAAAATTGGTGTTGTTGATTTTAATTAGCTGAATATAAATTAAGGGATGATGTTAGATGTAATTCAAATTCAGTTTCATTTTAGCTTTGCATTTGGTTTGCATTTAAGTTTGATTTTATAAATATTGAAACTCAATTTCATTTTAGCTTTGCATTTGCTTTGCACTTAAACTTGATTGTATGAATACTGAAACTCAATTTTTAGAGAGAATTCACTTATAATCGTTTTCTAGTTACAGATCTATTTTCTCTCTCTTCTTCCATCTTATTTTCATTTTCAACCTTGGGCACCAATAATTTTTAATATATCTTGGCAGTATACTCATTATATTTTTTTAAGGGTTAATAGTCATTTACCTCCTGCCATATACACGATTTTTTATTTACCCCCTTTAAAAAAAAGTTTTGGATTACCCCCTATAATTTTACAGGGGATAATTTTTCTTCTTAGGGGGAAAAAGACTTAGAATTTTAAAATTATAAGGGGTAATCTAAAACTTTTTTTAAAGGGGGTAAATCAAAACTCGCCTATATGGCAGAGGGTAAATGACTATTAACCCCTTTTTTTAATCAAGTGTCATTATTCCAGTGATTGTTTATTGTACTGTTTTCTTGAGATTTTGAAAAAGACAAATGCTAATTAAAATTCATAATTTCCCTCTATTTGTTTAAAATCGATCTTAATTTGAATCTAAATTATTTGATGGATGCATTATTTGTCTAAAAATATAAAAAATTATTTGGCTTAAATGCAGTTTTAACCCCCCAAATTTCTCAATTGTTTGATTTTGGTCCCCATGTTTCAATTGCTTGATTTTGATCCTCCAAGTTTTGTAATTGCTTGATTTTGACCCCCCAAATTTCAATTGTTTGTTTTTGGCCCCTCATGTTTGTCCTCTTGGGTATTTAATAGTGCCCCTAATAATATGTAGACTAAATTTTTTCTCTATTTTGTTTTCTTTTTTAAATTTTCTTCTCTACAATTTTATTTTTCTTCTCTTTTTGATAGTTAAATTTTGAATGTAATATTTAAAAAATCTTAAATATTTCATTCAACTTATGCTAATAGTAAATTATTTTAACAAAATAAAATAGACCACTACCTAATTAAAATAACAAACTCTTTAATCAGTAACTCTTTGATAGTTAAGCATAAAGTCCCAAAATCTAGCAATCCCTTTAATCATATATCCCTTTAATCATATAGAATTTCAATTTTTTATAAGGAATACTGACTGATCTACTGCATTTAATCCAAATCATTTAAAAGAAGAAAAAGAATAATGGTCTAAAAGGTTTTTAAAATAAAAAAGTTTAGGAAAAAAGTACAAGTTTGAATCACCTTATAACAGTTAGATTTAGAAAAAGAAAGTCTAATAATGGTTCAATTTGGTTTAATATTAAAAACCGGTTCACCAACCATTACATAATGGTTCAAAATTAAAAATTGGTTCACCAAACCATTACTTCATTACGATTCGGTTCTAGAAAAACAATAGTAGTTCATTTCAATTATTCTAAACTTATGTTATGGTTTGGTTCACTTCAACTCAGTTTTTTTTATTGAATTGAACCATGAACAACTCCAATAAATGGTCGTGTAAGTACCCAAAAAAATGTAAGTAAAAACAACCATCTATAATAGGTCTAATTGGCAAAGAACTAAAATTCCCATAGATTAAGAACTTGCATTCAAAGTGTAAATACTGAAAGTAAGAACTTGCTAAGATGATATAAAATTGTGACGAATTACTCGATTCAGAAAATTTGTGCATGTGTGTATAGCAGAAAGTTCCGTGTTTGTGCTGCGGAACATTAATGAAAAATGAAAATATTGAGCTAATATTCATCGAAGTTTATCCATTCAAAACAAAGTTGACCCTAAATCTTACTATTTCTGCCAATTCTTGTCAGCCTAAGGTAGGAAAACATAAAACTAAAAGTTCTTTTCATGAAGAAATATGCATGTCAAAACTCATGTATCAATTTTTGCATTCCTTGAGGTTAAAGTCTTCAGTTCACTGCAACCTCAGATGTAAGGAAATTCGAATGAAGTACATCCTGTCCAGAAACTTTAGCTTTAGAGTTCTTCAGCAGCTGGAAAGCTTCTTCCACCTTAGCAGAAAGAGACTCTGGTGATTCCATTAGAGCCATCAGTTTATCACTATCCATCTCCAATAGCATGCCAGTAATCTTTGCTGCCAAGTTAGGCTGTTCAAGGTAGCTTAGTGAATACACTTTAAGAGTTCAAAAGAGCAATCTTAAATACCCAACAAAAGAGAGTAGTGAATAGTTATACCTTGATTTTCTGGACAAGCATGTATAGATGCTCACCAAGTATCTCTTTCTGCTGCTCTGGAGTAGCATTAGCAACCATGAGATGCAGCATTTCTGATACTTGTAAGCCTCTACCAGAGTTTGAACCACCAGATGAGAATCCAGATCCTTTTTCCATCTCATGGGGGCGTCCACTAGGTACATACTTCGCCTGTCTGGTTTTCTGCAATGAATTCAAACTTGAGAAAACAGAACCGTGTATGAAACAAATGTATAGAAAGGGATTAAAGCACCAGTTTTGAAATAAAAATACTAACATATTCACTATTTTATATCCAAGACACAACAGAATTTTCTAGTCCTATTTTATAAAGCGTTGTTCAGAAAAACAAGTAGCACTGGCATGTCGTGAGACATGATAGTTATGTAGAGAATGAGCAATGCATAAGCATTTACTACTACATAAAAATCTTTAACATGTTAGAATCATGTTCTATTAGGGGAAGGGGGGGAAGAGAAAGAAAAACCTGCTGAGTACTTGAGTCTCTTGAAGATATCACAGACTGAGAAGTCTGCTGGGTTTGTGGCATAAATGTACCAGAGTGAGTCTTTCCCTGAGATACTGCATGGCCATTCATCCTGCCCCTATTTTGCCTATGCTGCCTAGTATTGTTAGAAACCTGTAAATGAAAAGCATTAATACAATTGACTTGTTAAACTCCCATTGAAACAGTAGCAGTTTCTCCAAATAAAATGAATGACGCCATTTCTCCATGGTAAGTATTTTTCCCTCAAGTTCCCATGTTCATTCTCCCTAAATCCTCAATGAAAAATTGCAAAAAAATAATGAAATACTGTGTTTCTAACAAAGTTGTTACTTACAACAGGTGCAGGTGACTGTTGGAATGACCTAGCAGGAGGTGCAGAGCCATTAGCCCTCAACCCTGGCCTCAATGACATAGGCTGATACATTAGCCCGGCCCGAGGAGGAGCATGTGGAACAACACCAGTAGCTGTGTAGTAGAAAGGAGGATATCCCCCAGGGACAATTGCAGTTGATGGCCCAGCTAGTCCTGCAATTTGCTGTGCGTACTGAAGCTGCAATTGAGCTTGTCTGACCTCTTTCTTCTGAGCAAGAGCCACGTATAGTGGTTTACCATGGAACATGAATCCTGCAATAAAATGGTGTAAAATGTAAATGTCAATTACATAACAGTATTATAAACCATCAAATAAAAAAACTTTAAAAGGAAGATATGAAAATTTGCAAGATCTTCAATTCCAAACTAGTATACAAAAAGTAATATGAAGAAAAAATCTATTTTCAGATTTTTCGAGTATCCTTTATTTCCATTAACATATAAAGTTGATCGCGTCTCATATCATAGACCTAGAAAAAGCTCCTTTAAAATGATCTTGTTAAAAGATGCAGATAAAATATATTCACCCTACAATTTAAGTAAGTTAAGATCACAATGTGCTTTAGATTAAGAGTTGATATATAATTGTAAAATTTACAAGTTCTTTTTAGGAGCCTTATCCCATAAACCCAATGGATAGTCGTGACATTCTCTGCAATTCAAATAAAGAAGAATTCAATTGTCTAAAATTAACCCAGCACAGTAAAATGTACACAAGGAACCTTCAAGAACGACCAGCCAGAAAACATACATACATAGTCACACACACATACAGAAAAATGAAACAAAATTACCAACTAAAAAAAAAACTTGAAAAGGACTAGGCTGGAATTCATGCAGTTATGGAATGGAACCCTAGTAAATGACACAGGATAAGATACTGAAAGTTCTATAGTAACAAAAAACTATAAGCTTTGACACTGTCAATATTCACTTGATGGAAAGATGCATGAAGAAACTATATCTAATCTCTCAAATTGCTCCCAATAAATATAGCATGCAGTTCTTACATTCTTTTATTGGAACTAACATCATGCATTTGTTTTCCTATTTCATCTATATTTCATATCACCACCAGACAACTTAACTACTCTAGAACATGTATCGTTTAGGAACACATCCCATCAACAACTTAACTCACTTACCATGAAAAGTGTTCACAGCTTTATTCGCTTCCTCAGGAGTGGAAAAACACACAAAACCAAATCCTTTGCTTATCCCTCTGTCATCTCGCATAACTTTTGCAGAAGTTATAGTGCCGCATGCACAAAAATGATCCCGCAGTCCTTCATCACTTACAGTGTCATCGATATTCTTCACATAAATGTTTGAGCCCTGAAAGTTATATGATGACACTCTAAGACAACTGAAGAGAAAAATGGCTGATTGTATATATGATAGTTGTAAGAAAGTTACCTTATATTTCAAGACTTGCTCCTTTCGTTTCTCTTCGAATTGCTGATTCAAGATCTGCTCACGCTCAGCCTTCTTCTGTGCCCTGGATACATACAGAATCTTTGAACCTGTTGATACAAACAAAAACAGATAAAATACAGGATCAATATCGAGAAATTTCAACCTTGCCAAGCCTAAAACCTACACAGTAATAGAATAAATAACCACCAAGTTGCAGTCCATTCATTGCTTCCATTGCCCTTTTAGCATCATCTGGTTTATCGAAGTTCACAAAGCCAAAACCCTTTGACATCCCATTGCTGTTTTTTGCAACAGCCAAGCTAATGATTTTCCCAAAAGAGGAAAACTTCTCCTGCAAAAGTGTTTCTGTAATATCCAAGTCCAAATTCTTCATGTACAGGTTTGTATATCTAGCATCAGGGCCAGACATTACGCGGTCACTTTTCTTGACAAACTTCCCAACATATCTATGACAAGAATATCTATAATCAGATTAAATCAATCTCAAGAAATAATAGGAGTACAGAAATTGAATACAGCATATTAACGGTAAACCCACCCAAGAATAGTATATAATTCAAAGCATGAATATATAAGGAAGATTAAAAAGTTACCACAAAACAATGCATAATTTTACTTACATTTGCTTATTATCAACAGTAGAGCCATTCAACTTCTCAATAGCAGTATTTGCAGATTCCTCCGTTTCAAATTGAACAAAGCCATATCCTTTGCTCTTCCCATCCTCAGACATGACAACTTTGCTCGACAAAATATTCCCATACTTTTTAAACATCTCTTCTAGTCCAGAATTACCTATTGATTCAGCTAAATTCTGCCATGACACCAGAAACCCCCTCTCAGAAACAATAACCAACACCAAGCACATATTAACTATTTCAAATCAAGAGTGGTAGATACATACCTTAACAAACACGTTCCCTATGCTACTTTTCCTTGCATCAGGATCACGACGTGACCACATGACTCTTATCGCTTTTCCACTCAAGATAGAATGATTCTTCACCTCAATCGCACGATTTGCTTCATAACAAAAACCAAATAGAAAAAAAAAAAACAGATTATTAATTAACATTAACAGAGCAAGCACACTCAGATCTGCATCACTACATTCCTCTCTACATTATTCATATCTTTATCACAACATAAAACAACGAAACCGGTTTTAAATGTTTCCGTCTATTCAATCAATAATCAAATAAAACGCTAATTAAAAAGTGCAATTCATGAAAACAAGATCTCATCATTCAAAGAAAATAAAGCACAACAAGAATCATCAATATCATCACTATAATTATTGTTGTCACTATAATCATCAATATCATCACTCGGATCTTGATCACTACATTTCTCTCTCTATCTCTCTCTTTATTAATCACACCTTAATCACAACATAAAAAGATGCAACCGATTTTAAATGTTACCGTTGATTCAATCAGTAATCAAAGAAAACGCTAACTAAACAATGCAATTGAAAACAAGATCTCATCATTCAAAGAAAATAAAGCACAACAAGAATCATCACCATCATCATCATCATCATCACTATAAACATTAACAACAAGAATTCAAGAAATGATAACAGATGCATGAATAGAAAACCTAACGAAAAAGAACAAGAAAAGAAAGTAATAAACGATGAATGTAACTACTAATTACCGTCTTGAAGAGAGAGGAAGTTGACGTAGCCATAACAGAGTGATTTTCCGGTGGAAGAGTCTCTGCAAATGCGAACGGAAGCGAGAGAACTGAAATCGGAGAACGCTTCACGAAGCTGAGCGTCGGAGACATCGGGATGAAGATCGCCGACGTAAAGAGAAGCTGGAGTGGTGGCGACGGACGGAGAAACCGCCATTGATGAAGCGCGTTTTTGCGAGGGGTGAAAAAGAGAGAGAGAAATTGGAGAGAAAGAGAGAGAGAATGTGAGTTTGTGATGTGAGAGAGAATGAAGATTCAAGATGATGATATGAGGAAATGGGAGAGTGAGTGTAGGAGGGACTCGGCATGCATGGCCGTTCAGGTACTACCAAAACAAGAAATTTTTTCACGCGCTTTTACCTTCCGTATTTCTCACTCGCTGCCTTTTCTTTTTTTTCTTTTTTTTTTTTTCTGTTAAATTTGACTTCTGTTTTTTCTGCATTATTACACTTATTTATTACTAATATGTAGAAAAAATATGTATGAGTAAAGAGGATTTCTTTTTGCATGCATGTTTATTTATTTTGAAAGTTCTATTAATGAATTAATAAATGATTTTCACAAGTCTCTTTTTATTTTTTTTTAATGAGTTAGAAAAGGTGTTAATGAGCTCACCTAAAATATTATTTTGTAATTTATGAAAATAAAAAGAGACTTGTAAAGATAATTTATTAAAAATATATATGAATTAATAAATGGAGCAGTGCAATAAAATATTAATAAAAAATATATATATATATTAATAAATGGAGTATATTGTTAGTAAAAATATATTTTGATTGGTAAAATATATATCTTGTTAGTCATAACTAAACAGTTATGTTTAATTTAGAAATGAATGCACATTTATAAAAACGTTTAGAAACTTGTTGCTTTAATTAAAGAACATCTTGAATTTGAACTCTACGAACGAGTAAATAAGTACCATGAGTCTTCCTCCCCTTTAGTTTGTTAAGATCAATAAATTAGATTTCAGCTTTTATTTTTTTATCAATAAAAAATAACGTTTTTATGCTTTTAGACTTTTCTGAATATTGTTTGAAATAATTTTTGAGCTTATAATTTTTAATTTTGTTCTTTTATTTTTATTTTTATTATTATAACTAAAATTTATTTTCATCTATCTATGATTTATTAGTATTAATAAAAATCAACTTTTTGATATTTAAAAAAAGTCTTGCTAATCATTGCCCTGAGGACAATGGTTAACCATTCAAAAAAAAGAAAATATTTTATAGAAAATTTAATATTTTAATTTTTGAGGCATTAAATATGCAGATTATTGAGATAAATTTACTATTTTTAAAGTCTTATTCATTGTCTTGAGGGCACTGGTTAGCATTTACTTTAAAAAAATTATAAATATTTTACTATTTATTCTCTTGTTTGTCGTTTTCACATCTACTACGTCGTCGTCCGTGACTCCAAAATTATATATTGAGTTTATTTTAATTTTATATTTAATTTTAATATATATTTAAAATATTACATGTGTGACATTTAATTTTATTAAATAAAAGTTAATTTAATAAAAATATATAAAAATAATAGAATTGCTAAATTATTAATTACGAATTTTATTAAATATCATTTTATATTTATTATTTGAAATGGTTAATAATTCAATTAATTTAATTATTATTTATTATCAATTATAAGGTATCAATTACTCCTATATGTTATAAGTATCAACTATAAAATATGAGATATTAGCTGACTTATATTAACTATCGTCTATTTTTTTTAGCTAACATAGCCAATTGATATTAGTCTTACATTCTTTACCTTCTTTAGATATTTGTTTTGGTTGTAAAAGAAAAAATGAAAAGAAGAAAAATAAAATAAAATAATTATTTAATAGTTTGATATGAGAAAAATAATAATTTAAAAGCTGTATATATACTTATAAAATAATATAAACACCTTTAAGTAAAAAATAGAAAGCATAAAATAATAATGATTCCATACAATCAACGAAAAATTATAATATAAAAAAACATACAAAAATTCATAACAATCAATCAAAATGAATATTTTAATAAATAAATGGAAATATTTTTATGCATTTTTAATGGTAAAAAAAATTTAAATGAAAAAAAAGATTTTACAAATGATATATTTATCTATTTGTTTCTCTACGAGGATTGTATGCTTCCAAAATACAATGTTAAAGATGTGAAGAGTAAATTTAATTTTTTTTAGATAAAGTTATGGTATATAGTTAATTTTAAATTAGTGGAACTAATTAAATTTGATGGGGCTATACAAAATATATGTCAATAGTATGAAAAAAAATGTGTTTCTTGTGGGGGCTTAAGCCCCAATGCCATTGCCCTGCATTCCCCTATTATATTATATATTATATAATATGCAATTCACGTTTATCTTATTTTTTTTATTTTTTATTTTTTCAAGACTTATTCATAATAGTATGTAAATGAATAAACTGTTTCAAATTTTTTTCATGACTAAATTTTTTTTATCTTAATTATTCACTGACTTCATCAGTTTTTCTATAAAAAAATATCTATAACATTTTTTTTTTTTAGTTTTTTGTTTTTTTTTTTTTTTCTGTTTTTTGTTTTTTTTTTTTTTTTTTTTTTTTTTTATTTTTTTTTTTTTTTTTTTTTTTTTGTTTTTTGTTTTTTTTTTCTTTTTTTTTTTTTTTTTTTTTTTTTTGTTTTTTTTTTTTTTTTTTTTTTTTTTTTTTTTTTTTTTTTTTTTTTTTTTTTTTTTGTTTTTCTTTAATTTTTTATTTTTTCCTTATTTTCAGAGGTATTTTCTTAGTGGCACTTGTCCTTCCAAAATTGTTCTTATTTAATTAATCTATATGTAATTAACACTATAATGATTAAATGAAAGTTTTTATCTTATCTTGTTCTTGTTTATGTTTATGGATGGATAGAAACACATTGCCAAATAAAATAGAACATTGAAGCATGTGGTGCAAGATAAAATAGGCAATTTTTTTCTATGGCAATGTAATTATATAGGTTGTTTTTGCAACCTTACTAACTTTAGGCTCTGCCTATGGCAATTAATGTTATCCATTTATGGCAGTATAGTTACTATTATGATGAAAATAGCATTATCTATTTAAGGCCCTAAAATAGGAATGTTGTTCAAATTTAGACATAAATTTGGTGAATGGTTAAGATGATGGGATAAGTGGCGCGTGTGTATATGAAATTTGTATGGGAAAATGGAATAAAGAATCTGTTTCAAAACAAATACCAAGATACAGTATCAAGAGAGAACAAAAACAATATTGAGTGTAATTAATTTCATTACACATTTACACGCAAATAATACTTATTTTCCGGATGCAATTTCTGTTAAAAATTACTCCCCCCGTCATATTTTTGTATTAAGTAAAATTAACAAATTTATATAAATTAAAAAGTAGTTAAATATAATTACTTTTGTATAATTTATATTAAGGTTCTGTTTGGTAAAAAATAGTTGTTGAATGATAAAATAGTTTATAATCTATAGTTTATGATTGATGATTGATAACTGATAGTTTATAGCCGATGACCTAATGACGGAAGACTTATAGCTGATAAGCTAATTAAAGTGTTTAATAAAATTAACGATTCAATTAGTTGATAAATTAAAATGACATAAAAGACATTTTAATATATAATATTTAATTTTAAATTAAAATAAATTATAAAGAATAGTAGTGGATTTTAATTAAAATAGTAAGGATAAAAGTGGAGAAAAAAATTATAAAATATAAGCTAAAATATTATTTCAAATAACATCTAAAAAATAAGCTATAAAGGAATAAAATAAATTATAAGTTCATAATGAAGAACCTATTATTAAATAAATTTTTTATTGTCATATCAACTTATAAATTATAAGCAATAAGTTCAAAAAAATATTGTCCAACAGAACCTAAATGTTGTTGTAAATGTTGTTGGAAATTGAATGAAGAGTTTCTAGAAATTGGTAAGAGATAATTACAATATATAATTTTGACACATTAATAATGTAAATTTACATTTTCATAGGTCAACTTGAAGTTGCTTTAATTTAAAGCGGCATTTCTTTTAGATGTTAAATATTATCATCTTATTATCTACAACATTTTGTTTTAACTAGTGTCTTACCCGTGCGTTCGCACGGGTACCCGTCGTTTTCGCGCATTGTGGTTGAGAAAAATAAAAGATATTAGTAAAAGATTAAGTTTTGGGTAAAATTGAAAAAGTTATAAAAATAGTAATATTTTATTTAACAAATTATAATGAAGGAAAAGTTTTAAAATCGCAAATTCACGAATTATAATGAAGAAATATTCAATCAAATTATATAATTCAATTAGTGATAACTATTAGCTCAACCTCAAACTATCAGCTAAGGAGAATCGATTATTTTTTGCTAGCTAAGGAGAAAATTAATTATTTTGGCTCAATTATAACTACAAACTATCAGCCCCAATCTCAAACTATCAGCTCTGTCTTGTAGGCCAATGAGAAACCACTACAAACTCCATTTGTAATAATGATTCATTCAAAATGCATAATTAATAGAAAAATACTTTGACCAGTTACTTCATGTTCCCGTTAATATTCATTATTTTGATAAGTAACTTCGTATTCCCGTTAATATTTCAAATTTCTTCCCGTTAATTTTCAAAATTTTGATCAGTAACTTCATGTTCTTGTTAATATTCATTATTTTGATCAGTAACTCCTTGTTCCCGTTAATATTCATATTTTGATCAATAAGTTCGTGTTCCCGTTAATATTCCAAATTCGTTTCCGTTAATATTCAAAAAAATTATCAGTAACTTAATGTTCCTGTTAATATTCAATATTTTGTCAATAACTCCGTGTTCCCGTCAACATTTATTATTTTGATTAGTAACTTTGTGTTCCCGTTAATATTCAAAATTTGTTCCTGTTAATTTTTAAAATTTGGATAGTAACTTAATGTTTTCGATAATATTCAAAATTTTGATCATTAACTTTGTGCTCCCGTTAATATTTAATATTTTAATCAATAACTCCGTGCTCCCGTTAATATTCAATATTTTGATCAGTAACTCCGTGTTCCTACTAATATTCAATATTTTGATCAATAAACTTCATTTCCCATTAATATTCAATATTTTGACCAGTAACTTCATGTTCCCTTAATATTTAATATTTTGATCAGTAACTTCGTGTTCTCGTTGATATTCAATATTTTGTTCAGTAACTTCATGTTCCCGTTAAAATTCAATATTTTGATCAATAACTTCAAGTTCCCATTAATATTCATTATTTTGATCACTAACTTCGTGTTTCCGTTAATGTTTCAAATTTGTTCCTGTTAATATTCAATAGTTTGATTAATAACGCCATGTTTCCGTTATTATTCAATATTTTTAGCAGTAACTCCATGTTCCCGTTAATATTATATACTTTGCTCTGTAATTTAATACTCACGTTAATATTCAATATTTTGATTACTAACTTCATGTTCTCGTTAATATTCAATATTTTGATTAATAACTTCATGTTCCCGTTAATATTCAATATAGTTTGATCAATAACTTTGTTTTCCCGTTAATATTCAATAGTTTGATCAATAACTTCGTGTTCTCGTTAATATTCAATATTTTGATGAGTAACTTTATGCTCTCGTTAACATGCCATTTTTTATAAGTAACTTCATATTTCCGTTAATATTCAATACATTTAATATTTTGATCAGTAATTTAATATTATCTTTAATATTCAATATTTTGATTAGTAACTTCATGTACCCATTAATATTAAAAAAAATTCTAGTAATATTCAATATTTTGATTAATAACTACATGTTCCCGTTAATATTCAATTTTTTTATCAGTAACTTCATGTTTCTATTAATATTCAATATTTTGATGATATTTTTGAAACAAAAATAAATTAATTTTAACATTGTTTAAAAATATTTGATGATAATTAAATTTTTTTATAATAACAAAAATCTTAAATTGACAAATTAAAATGAAGAAATATTCTATCAAATTATATAATACAATTAATAATAAATATTTAATATAATTGATTAAACTCAATTTACAAATCAAATATATTATTCCATATATAAAATATTTGAATCAATAGTTAATTATTCCTATATATAAATATTTTATTTTAGAATTATTTATAAAACTAATGATAAATCAATTGTAAACTTATTCTCGTTATTACATTTAATTAAATGTGTTAATATCAGTACCATATGTGCGTACCATATAATTACCCGTGTGTATCTGTAATATATTATTTTGTATTTGGATAGAATTGACCCATTAAAGTTTTAATGGTAATATTTCAATTATATGATATTATATATAGATAAATATATATTGATTATTGATGAACTTGTTCAATTAAATTTTAAATTTTATAAATGACAAACAAATTGTATGATTAATAAAAAATATCATACAGTTTTGATATTATTTATTCATGTATTACTTATGTTTCATTCTATTACTACTTATTTATACATTACTTATGTTTCATTCTATTACTATTTATTCATACAATACTTATGTTTCATTCGATTACTTATGCTTATTAACACCCATAGTTATTTTTAAATATTTTTTTAAAAAAAAGTCAATAGATCTAATATATTTATTTTATTTAATAATCTCTAAAAAATTTCATTTATATATATATATATATATATATATATATATATATATATATATATATATATATATATATATATAACTTTCATATTTTATATTTTAAATAATTTAGTAGTATTACTAAGAAATCTTATTAAAGTGAAAATAGAAAATAGTAGTTAGTTTTTCTATACAGAGAATGACGAGGGCACATGTTGTATTTTAAATATTTTGAAAATATACTTTATTTTTATAATAATATCTATGAATTTTTTATCAAAAAACTCCATACAATATATAAAAGCAATGATATGCCTAAAACATTTTATTAAAATATGTATCTAATAATATTTATCCTTTTGTTAAATGAGAGGTTAAAAATCTTCTAACCATATGAAATTTGGTTTCAAAATTATGTTGATAAATTCATTATTTTGGAAAGTTTCTATTAAATAATTTTGAAGGAAATCAAGTGAGATAAATTATATTTATTAATTTTTAATGATAATATGATTCACTCAATTTTTGATGATACAACATCAATATAATTGGAGTACTAAATATATTTGTAACGTATTTATTTTATACCAATTAAGATATTGGTAAGTAATTGATATGATTTTAATGTATTGATTCTATATCAATTAAATTATTCCCAACGTACTGATTTTAAGGTATGAGTCGTTAAAAAGGCTTTTATATCTTACCAAGTTAGATAATTTTAGGTAAATCATACAAAAGTACAATATTTACTCAAAATTATATTATTTTTAGGTAAATCATACAATATTGTAAAAACAATATAATTTTGTAAGATATAAAAGTACAATATTTTCTCAAATCTAATAATTTAAATATACATATGGTAAGTACTAAAAGAATAAGAAATCAAAAGTTGCAATCACATGCATTAAATCATAAATTAAAAGTTGCAATCAATCGATCAATGATTACTAAAGATAATTATGATATTTAACTTTTTTATAAGTAAATGATTTATGTCTTTTCATTCTAAACTCTTTATTTACCTAAAAAAATATACTGTTTTTTTCTTTATTCTTTGATTCTATTTTCTTATACATTTCAAAATTATGTATATGTTTTGAATTTGTAATATTTTATTATATTCTATATTTATTTTTTTTTGTTCAACCTTAGAATAAATAAATATCAATAATATTTTATAAAACTAACTTTATAAATTATATATATATATATATATATATATATATATATATATATATATATATATATTGATAAACTTAATTTTTTTAATTTGACCTAACTAAAATATTCTTTAGTTATATGAATTAATATACAATATTATGTTATTTATATATTATAATATCTATAATTTTTATAGCTACTAAGATTTAATATAAATATCACTCAAAGATAAAATCAATTAATCAATGAAATTTATTTATTAAAATTTGCAATAATATACCAATTATTTCCATATCAAGAAAATAGGTGTGCTGCTTCATTATTTCAAAAAACCATTCTTTAAAATCACGTTCAAATCGACCATAATGCTTGGATTATTATGGATAAGAAGTTAAAAATTGTAATCACATTAAATCAAAAAATTAAAAATAATAAATCAAAAGTTGCAATCATATTAAATCAAAAATTAAATTTGCAATCAAGTAAAATGATTATGATATTTAATTTTTTTTATAGGTAAATGATTTATGTCTTTTCATTTCAAAACTCTTTATTTACCTAAACAAATATAATGCTTTTTTCTTTACTCTTTGATTCTATTTTCTTATAAATTTCAAAATTATGTATACATTTTTAATTTGTAATATTTTATCTTTATTTTTTGTTTTGTTCGACCTTATAATAAATAAATATCAATAATATTTTATAAAACTAACTTTGTATATATTGATAACCTTAATTTCTTAATTTGACCTAACTAAAATATTCTTTAGTTCTATGAATTAATATAAAATATTATCTTATTTACATATTATAATATCTACAATTTCTATAATTACTAAGATTTAATATAAATATCACTCAAACATAAAATCAATCAATTAAGATTTATTTATTAATATTTGCACTTAAAATATAAAAAATTAAAGTTCATTCTATGAATTAATATAAAATATCATGTTATTTACATAGTATAATATCTACATTTTTGACAAAACTTGCGCAAGCATAACCCAGTAATTTCAAGCAGATTCTCCATTGTATATTGACACCAGCCAACTTGATTTCTACTTCTACAGCTCAAACTTTCGGGGCAGTCAAAGAAGAATATTTATTTCAAACGAATCGTATAGACGATGTTTTCTACTGTCTGCACCAGAAAAAAAAATCCAAAACACATATTAGGACAATATTTAAATGGTTACTAAAAAAAATAGAAAATAGGGATTGGAAACAACCCATGTAAAAAACGAACCATATACTATGGAGTGACGCCAATTGGGACTTCAGAATGATACATTACAAATTCAACCTGCAAATAACATGAAACGCCAATTAGTACTTTAGAATGATACACTACAAATTCAACCTGCAAATAACATGAAAGATATTTTCTATCAAGAAAAGAAAGAAAAAAAATGTTAAATTCCGGTTTGTCCATGAATAGTCGTGGGAATGGTTGTAATTGCAAAAATAGTATAAACCAAAATTTTCCACATGAATAGTCGTGGGAATGGGTGTAATTGCAAAAATAGTATAAACCAAAATTTTCCACGATTAGGTTTGATGAACATGATAGATACTGTGAAAGTATGATGGTTATATATAGTAATGATAAAAGTGTTTTGGAACGTGGAAAGTGGAGGGCTTGGAAGGCAGAAGGGGCTTGGAAGGCAGAAGCATTATATGAGGTCATTAGTGCTGTAAGCAGTTGTGAATGTGAATGGCCAGAGAAAGTAAATAATTTGTAACTGCGAGATCATGAGAGGTTGGAGGTTTAAAGTTCAATCCTACAATGGGAAAGGAATGATGTGGAATTTTGTGAGAAGAGGGGCTGATGTGGCATAGCTAAGAGATGAGGAAATGGTAGACTTTTCTTATATGATAGATATGCATCATCGTTAGGAAACCGTAGTCATATTTTTACTTTGAGAAAATTATAATCTGATTGATAGGAATCAAAACATGTATGTGAAGGCATAAGGAAATTAACAGGAAATTTTTTTATTTATTAAAAAAAATAACTTGACACATATGTACCCATATACAATGAATAATTGAAATAAAAATTATTCGTGTTTTCAACCCACTACTAGCAATTTCTAGTAACATGGTAGACTAATTTAAAGGAAATAACTATTCCTAAAAAAACAGAAAAATCATAATATTGACTAACAAATTCTCTCTTAAATTGAATGCTATATGCAATAAGTTTATATTACTCTCTAAACAAACTCTTAGAGATTTGCGTAGCTTTAGGAAAACATCCATCTTGAGTAGTTTCTTCATGATATCTGTCAATTGTTCTTATGTGCTACAATGTATCCGTTCTGTTGGTTCTGTGTTGGCATCAATTTTGGTAAAACATATTGTTAGGATGTTCTACGAAGATGTCAAAGCAGATGTCTTAACATCCTTGGTTTCTGAAACTGAATTGAGCAACAGTTTCTATTTTAGGGTTTTGTTTTTCAATTGTTTAACTAGTTGTGTGTTTTGATTGCGTAATCTCAGAATGGATTTACTCTAGCTACTCCAACAATATTGGAGTAAGTATGACCTGATTTCTTGGAGGTGTTATGGGTTGTTCTAGAACCCTATTTGAAGATTGGCCCAAGCCCATGTCTGCTCGCTAATGTCTGCACGCTACTGCTGTTCTATAAAAGACCAGCTAATCCTAATTATAGTGTGTGTGTGTGTGTTTTTAAGGACTTTGTATTGTAAGTTTCATATGTGTGCATTCACAAACCTGTAGGTGTTGAATGCTGGTTTAATCTTCGAAGCTGTTAAGCAAGGAGAGTAGTTTCATTCTCATAAGCTTTTAAGCATTGAGGATTGTGTGTCATGAAAGAATGTCTTATGTTTTTATTGGTTGTGTTATTTGTCATGGGTTTGTGACGGAGGAGATTTGAGGAGGGCCTCATACCTAGGTAAGTCTTAGGTAGAAGTCATAGGAAGGATAGTGATTAAGTGAGAAGTTGTAAACGGAGAAGTTTAGCTTCCAATTGATACTATCGTATATTGGTTTCATCCCTGGCTTGGTAGCCCTCAGAGTAGGAAGGTTGTTTCGAACTGGGTAAACAATTTTGTGTGTTCTTTACCTTTCTGCACTGTTATTGTTTTCGTTACTGCTGTTGTTTGTTCTATTAGTTTCATTACAGATATTTGTGTCGTGACATCTCATTCGACATCACATATCTGATATCAGAATTTTAAGTTCAATAGTTATAATGACCATGCATTTATGGATTATTTGAAACCTTAATAGTAGAACTACTATCACAATAAATCACAATGGCTTTGCTTTGATTTTCACACAGTTTTTCCATCAATCTTTTCGGCCATATGGCTTGACATGCACATGAAGCTGCACCTCTAAACTATGCTTTTGTGGTCGATATACTCACAATTGGTTGTTTCCTCGATGACCAAGAAAAAGTACCTGAAATCAACAAGAAAATATAACCCAGAGTACTTTTCCTATCATCCAAGTCCCCTCCACAATCGCTCACTGCTTCCTTCCTTCATGTAGAAGATTCCAAACTTGTTCCTCTTAAATATCTCATCACCATTTTGGCGACTTGTAAATGCAATTCAGTAGGATTATCCATATACCTACTAATTAGATTCACCACAAACATCATATTAGATCGAGTAGATGTCAGATACACAAGGATTTCTATAATTTGTCTATAGTAGGTCTTATAAACCTTCACACCAGACTCGTCTTTGGTGAGTTTAACACTAGGAACAATTGAATTGTGCACTGAATTGCTTCTATCCATTCCAAACATTTTTAGCATCTCTAATGCATACTTCTTATGACATAAGAAAATGCCATCTGATTGTTGCATCACTTCAAGACCAATAAAGTATCTCATTTTACCAAGACCAGTCATGTCAAATTCACGCTTCATAAAGCTTTTAAATTTTGGAAACATCAGCTCGTCATTTCCGGTAAAAATGAAACCATCAACATACAAACTAACAATTAATACTTTACCTTCTTTTTTTGTCTTCACAAACAAGGTATGCTCGTAATCACACTTCTCAAACCTTCCTTTAGAGAATATGCTTCTATACGACCGTACTAAGCACGTGGTTATAGCTTAAGCCCATAAAAAGCCTTTTTCAGTTTATAGACATGATGATCATTAGCTTTTTGACATAACCACAAAGTTGGTCCAAATACACTATTTCATTCAACTCTCCATGCAAAAAAAAAAAACTTTACATCTAGTTGATAAATTTCTCATTCATTTTGAGTTGTGGATGCTACCACAAAACGAATTGTCTCCATGCGAGCCACCAGTGCAAATACTTATGTATAGTCTACCTCATATTTTCGTGCATATCCCTGCAATACTATCCTTTCTTTGTACTTGTCCACTTCCCCATTCTCTCTGAATTTTGTCTTGTAAACCCACTGCACTCCAATTTTCTTTGCTCCTTTAGGTAATTCCATCAATTCTCATGTGCCATTTCTTTTAATTGCCTCCATTTCCACATCCATGGCTTTCCTCCATCTTTCAATTTTAATAACATCATCAAATTGAGTAGGATCACCATCATCACCTGCAAACTTGGAAAAATTAACATAAACATTTCCTTACAAAATTCTTTCTACACTTTCATAGTTTTCCATCCAAAGTGGTGGTCTTATACACCTTCGTTGATTGGGATTAGAAGTGTTATCTTCTACTATATAATCAGAGGAGACATTTTCCTCTTATTTTGTATCTGTAATATGATCATAGTCATGCCCGACTTCATTTTCTTCTTCCACATTAACTTCCACATCCTTATCACCTTAATTTAAGTCACATGAGATGGCTTCTTCACACTTCTTATCATAATCCCATCTCTGATCTTCTTCAAAAATAGCATCCATACTTGTTATGATCTTTTGTGAAATCGGATCATAAAGCATGTATGCTTTTTCTACTCCACTGACCAATAACAGAACACAACGCAAAATTTTATCATCTAGCTTTGTTCTTTTAGCATCGGGTACATGAAAATAATAAATATATCCAAAAACTCTAAAATAATTAATTGAAGGCTTGACCTCGCTCCAAGTTTCTTCTGGTGTCTTATTTCTCACTACTAATGTTGGACGCGATTCAAGACATGCACCGACCAATTTACAGCTTCAGGGCAGAAGATTTTGGCCATTCTCTTCTCTGAGAGCATGCTCTGAATAATGTTCATAATAATTCTTTTCTTTCGTTCTGCAACCCTATTTTGTTGTGGCGTATATGCAGTTGTTAGTTGCCTTTATATACCATTTTCACAGCAAAAATTGGTGAATTTGCATGTTGTAAACTCTCTCCAATGTCAGTGCGCAAGCTTCTAATAAATGAATTTGCTTCCTATTCAACATGAATCTTAAAAAATTTTAAAACAGAAAATGCTTCTGATTTTTCTGTTAAGAAATAAATTCATGTTTTTCTATTGAAATCATCGATAAAATTGAGCAGATACCTTTTCTTGCTGTTAGAGATAGGTATGATTGGTCCACAAATATCAGCATGTATTAGTTACACATTTTGTGTAGCCCTATGAGAGCTCTTCTTTGGGAAGGAATCTCTTAGTTGCTTCCTTACCAAACACTTCTTGCACAACCTATTTGGTGACTTCAATTTGGTAATCCATTTATCATACTCTTCTACTGAAGCATATTTAAACCCTTAAAACTCAAGTGTTCATATCTGATGTGCCAATGATGTATCATATCTTCTGTAACTGTGTGAAAGCAAGTGGACTTTGCAGGTTGAGGTATGGCATGCAACACGAACATTCAACTTGAAGATATTTTGGTTTCCATTATCAAACCATTTTCAGGGTGGAAAACTTTGCATTTTCCATGACGAAACAAAATACTAATCAAGGGCTCTTGAAATCACCCAATATTAGCAAGTTATTCCATAATTCTGGCACAAGAAAGACCTTAGTAACAGTATGTGTTATGCTATTCATGTTTAACGTTATATTACTTATTCCCGTTACAGCCATGGTGGAATTGTTTCCCAACTTGACAAAATCTTTGTAACTCTCATCAAGATTTCAAAAGTATTCCTTCTTCCCGCACATGTGATTGCTACATCCAGAGTCAAGAAACCAAATTGCTTCCTCATTAGTCTTGTTCATATCTGTGTAGGCCATCAACAACATTCCTTCTTGAGTCTCTACATAGTTGGCCTCCTTGCTTTGGTTCAAACATTCCCATTTAAAATGCATGAGTTGATGACAATTATAACATTCCACTGTGGATTTGTCAAATCTTTGTCTGCCTTTGCCACGTCCTAGTCGTTCAAATTTTCCACGACCTTGACCCCTTTCAACATATTGAGCATATTGATTATCTTGATATCCATGAGTAATCTTCAAAGCATGTTATTCTTCAACATGAGAACTCATGCATTGTTCATAAACAAGTAGGCTGCTTTGCAATTCATCAATAGTCAAAGTGTTTATATCCTTAAATTCCCCAATGAAACACACAACATAATTGAACTTGGGAATCACGGATCTCAACAAAATTTCAACTACTGCAATATCTCCCTAGTTTTCACCATTAACATTCAACTTGTTTGCTATGGTAAGTGTCCAAGCAAAATAATCATTCACAGATTCTCCTTCCTTCATATGGAGTGTTTCAAATTCTTTTCTTAGAACTTGCAACTGTGTGCGCTTAATTCCTGTTGAACTATCATACTTCTGCTTCAAGGAGTCCCAAATATTCTTTTTTGTATCTTTGTTAAGAATAGTCTTCAGAATTGAACAATCTAAAGCTTGAAATAGATAGTTCTTTGTCTTCGAGTCTTTTAATTTTTTATCATCAATGTTCTTTCTTTGTGCATTTGTTGGAATTACTCTTTTTCTGCCGCAGGAGCCCCATTTTCCACCAAACCCAATACTCCTTTGAACACAAAAGGTTTTCCATGAGCATCGCTCAATCGTCATAATACCCACCAAACTTCGGTATTGCCAGCCGTACAAAGCAACTCTCTAGTGCCATAGTTTTTCACACTTAGAAGACTGCACCTTCTACTTTAATCGGGCCCCGTGATGGAGCTCTGATACCAAATGTTAGGAACCAAAACACATATGTGAAAGTATAAGGAAATTGACGGGAAGAATTTTTTATCTATTGAAATAAACGACTTGGCTTATATATAGCCTTACACAGATGAAAAACTAAAATAAAAACTAACCATATTTTCAGCCCACTACTAGTACTTCATAATAATATGGTAGACTAATTTAAATGAAATAACTGCTCCTAAAAAACAAAGAAATCATAAAACTGACTAAAACTTATTTGTATCCAAGAGATTAGTAACTTCTATGCTAACTTCTCCCGTAATTCCTTATAAAAACCTCTTTAAAAAGAGAGATAGAGAGAAATGAAAGACTTTGAAATATACACATTTCCTTCCACCTTTTGAATGATTCTAATAAAAGGTGAATGTATTGATCACATTACAACAGAAACATAGTAAGGAAAATATAATGATTCTAATAAAAGATGAATGTATTGGTCACATTGATATACATTTTGTTTTATATACCTCTAGTATGACATCATATGGTCCATGTGCCAGTATACAAATAACATTCATAAACAACTTCTTTAACTATCACTAACTACTGCTGAATTATAGTTACAAAACAACAGTGGGAACAGTGGTCGGTAGAGTGGAAGTGGCCTCTGGTAAACTTTATATAAGTAATAGAATTTCAATCTACAAATTTGCCATTTCTCAACAACATAGCCCTATCCGCACTTGCCTCGTACTAACGAAATGGTAAGATATCAATATGATAAAACATAGGGCGGGCGGAAAACTAGAACCACTCCCGTTTCAAAATATCAAGGGTATGCCATGCCGACAATAAATAAAACAATGACCGACCCCAGTATGCTTTTCGAAGAATGAGCTTCGACTCTTGAAGACTATTACAAAAACTGGGGCTCGATAAAAAGTGTTATATGCAAAAGAAAAGCCGCAATGCTTATAAGTAGCAACTTGGAGAGAAAACCATCATGCGAGGAGCTGACGCTCATCTGTCCTGCATTGATGTATGCATCCTTACTCTTGCTTGTAGCCACAGAGACATTTACAGACAAGGAACCTGAGTAGTGAGCATCAACTTAAAGATTATGACAATGTAAAGGAGTATATATGCAATAAAGGAAATGATAATGTGGTAAGCTCACAATCATAGTCGGTCCACCCAATTCGTTGATTAGCTAAGTCATATACAAATATCTTATCCTTTAGGACAAGATCTGCAAATGAATAAACAACTTAGTTGATAAAAAAAACCAATACTGAAAATACAACTAGAGTAATGACCTGATAACGTCATTAAGCAATGTTATTTACTATTCGATAGCCCCACAAATGGGATCTATGGTGGACCATTGGAATTTCATGGTACTATGTTGCTCTTAAGGAGGGAAAACTTGAGAGCCCATATCATAATCGAATTAGAGAAAGGGCTTATTTCTACAAACTCCTTGTAGATTTTATTCAGTTAAAATAGTTTTACCAGCTTCTAACCTCCTAAAATCGTGAATCCCTTCTGCACCTTTTGGAAACCAATACACCACATTGCAGCACCATCCTATAAAAAACAATGTAGTGCACTATAATAAGCGGCATGCAAATCACAAGAACTACTGAACTACTCTTACTTAGGCAAGAAGAAGAATGTGATCAACAAAGAGAAAGACATAATTACCAGGAAACCATAATGTATAAGATACTGTTCTGGTTTTAAAACCATGGATGCTCCACCCATGAAATTGAAACTGACTTGAGGAAATATATCACCTAGGCTGAATGAGAAAAAATCCAAATGACATCTTAGAAATCATAGTAGTGCAAAATATCCTTTTTATGAACAAAGAGAAATAGGCATAAAAATACACTTTATTAAAATATTGAGTCAGAATTGAAATAACCTGGTTGGGACGAGATAACACTGATTTCCTTTGGAAATAATGGGTTTGGAAAACTGTGACACAGTGGTTGTTATCTACACATTCATTGACATATTTAACATCAGGGGCAATAAAATCACGGGACTTGGCTACAATCAAGAGTTGTATTTCAAAAGTTCAAAAGAGGTAAAACAGAACTTACAGCATTGAGAAAGGGATCATAAGCTTCTTGAACAAGGTATGCCAATGTAGTACCAGAATCAACTATAGTTCCTCGGTTGGTAGCTGTTGCAAATACATTTTGATCGATTGGGAGAAGTTGTCCGTTGACAGCAATGCTTTGAAGATTTAAGTTGTAATGAGGCCTGAAATTCGATCAACACCGGGCAGTATGTCTGATATAGCACAGATCAATATACTGATATAAACTGCAAGTTATTTCACAAAGGAAATAATGGCATGATAAGCATTTTAAGAACTCTATTTTCTGATGAGAGCCATATTACCTTTCAGAAAATTGCAATTGAGATTAAAAGATGACAGTTTAATTACATGCCAAACATTTTCATGTCTTACCAAACAAAATGGTGATTCATTAGTTAACTTTCAAGTTTTAAGCTTACAACTAACAGTGCTTATTTTATGTTTCATGTCATCTAAACTATTATACATTTATACACAGTGCTTATTTTATGTTTCATGTCATCTAAACTATTATACATTCATACCTACCAAACAAGCAATTAATTTTTGAAACTGATTCAAATACCTAGTTTCATAATATTTTTTTTGCAGAAATGAATAGAACTTATACTTTCCCTTCATGTCAATGTGATGCAATATTTGGGGACATTTTGTTCACCAACTGAGTTGGGAGAAGAAAACAAAGAAGGAAATGAAGAGAGAACATACTGTAATGGGACAAGTGGAGTATAAACAATATTTGGCTCCAAAATTTCACCAAGAACCAGAATACCTCCTCCATTGCCCTCTCCTTTTAAGCAATGAGAGAACACTTTGGGTGTCATGCCTTTTGATGACAATTGTGATATAACAGATAAAGCACCGGGGCCAAACCCAAAAATTCCATCAACCGCTTTTTCTGTCCGAGCTAAATCCCCAGACTGATAGGTGCTACAACTGTTTCCGAAACAACCATCCCGATAAGATCAATTAAAACCATTTACCAGTTCCAATATTTCAAAATTTAACCAATTAACAAGATTTGCTATATAATATTCAGTTTGATCCACAATAACTATCAGTTTGATCCACAATATTTTTTTACCAATGAAATTCAAAATGTAATATTCACCAAAATGATTTTTTCTTTATATCTTCCCAACCCTACATTGAGTACACCCTCCCTACCATACCATTAATAACATGAGGATTGAGGACTCACCCAAAAAGGACGGTAGAAGAAGAGTTAGAAAACACAGACTGTCCCATGATCACGTCAAAATACATAGCGTCATAAACATAATAACCGGACGTCCCACTTCCATCCCCATACTGAAAGGTATAGCTGCACTGATTAACCTGAGATGAGCACTGACTTGAGGCAGTTTGAACCGCATAAGAACACACCGGATCCGAGCAGGAAACCAATGCAGCAGTCGACGAGCTAGCCGTGTCAAAGAAATTGAGCTCAATCTACATAATAGACAACAACCACATTAAGCATTAAACACTAATAACAAAACTCTCCCCATTCCATTTTAACCGCCAATTGAGGTTCATATACCCTACCAAAAAAATCAACAAATTTTGTTATTTTTCATAAAATCATTAGCCTTTTTCTATTATACCCTTGTTAGTTTATATTCTCATTGCATCAATTTCTCTCTCCGCCCTAAAATAGTAAGAGTACAATTAACATAAAAAACAATAAACGCCACTTTAAACTTTCAAATAACACATAGATAAATAGTTACCTCGGCAACACTGAAAAAAGGTGTCTCCATGTCAGTTTTCGAAACTGACACTGACACTTGTAATTATTTTAATTTATTCATTTTTTTCAAATTATTATCTACGTCAACGTGTCAGTCTCACTATCACTATCGGTGACATGTTTTTAGTGTCCGTGCTTCAGAGATAGTAAGACAATATCAAGAAAATTAATAAACAAAGGCACAAAATCCTCACCCCTAAGCCACTAGATTGGGGGCAATTATTGCAAGTATTGCAATTAAGCCACAAGATATCACTTCCAGTATCAATCTGAACGTAAAATTCTTTGGCAGGAGAACCCATCTTCACTTTCGTGAAATACAGCCTGCACAACCATTCCAAGATTATCACAACATAACAAAAAAACACTCAAACTCAAAAATAATAATAATCAATGTTAACAAAATGGAAGAAAGATTGAACACGAATGCATGAAGATTGAAAAAGAATTACCCAACTAAGTAAGGATCGGAGGTTCCTTGGACTGAGAAGTCGAGAATGCCAGAATCTTGCAAGATTCGCCCGTGACGAGCTCTGTCGCGAGCTCTGAGAGTCGCCAGTTCGACATGGTGGTTGAGAGGGATAGTCCGTTCAAGAGGAAGAAAACTCAACGGAGAACTGCCGTACACAACCGTAACCGTCACCGCCAATGCGGCCAAGGCCGCCAGTGTGGAAACACAGCCCCGCATTTTTGTATTTCGTGTTTTTTATTTTTCAATGGCAACGGTCACGCAGTGTAGAAATTAGAAAGGAAGAACTAGAATGAAGAGTTAAAGAGACGCTGGGTCAAGTCAATTGCGAATGGAATTTTCGGTATTCTTGTTTTTTCTTTCTTTCTGTGTTTTATTTAATTTTTCAGAGTGGGACATGTCTTGACTCATGACTGATGAACCCCTCTTCCACGTTAGAGACACCTTTCTTTAGATAAACTAGTGGGATACCGTGCATTCGCACGGGTATTTGTATGGTACGCGCATTTGTTCCTAAAATATAATAAAAATAAAATATAAGAAAAATTAAATTGTTCAACAAAAAATTTTATTATTTTTAAAAGAGATAATAAAATGGTGTCTATAATTATTTTCATATTTTTGTTTATAAATATTAATTTTGTTTTGTATTATTTAAAAAAATATTTGAACCAATAGTAAAGTTGTTTCATTATTTTTTTTAAAATCTTGCTCACTAACTTTATATTCCCGTTAAAACTATTTTAATTTTGTGTTTTAAAAAATTATAAGTTACTATTTTATTAAAATATGTTTTATATAGTAAGTATGAAATTTGTTTTGATCACTAACTCAAATTCAAAGTTTATATGAAGTCTAAAACCATAAGCAAGCATTATACCATTCGCAAAAGAGATTAAAAATGAAAACCAAGAAAGAGATTGAATATTATTAGCATTGGCAAGAGATAAACATAAAGAGAAAAATGATCCAGCTCCAAAGAGTTTTATTAAAGGAAACTTATAGTTGGTTGGTGTTCATTTATGTCACTAACTTATCAAGGACACCATTCATCTAAATATATAAGCCATGTGACTAACCGTCCACAGTACCATACGTTTGCGTACCTAATACTGTTTTTCTTTTCAAATTTTACAATATATACTCTTGGGTGATCAGTCACACATTGTATTAAGTTGTTAACTTGCTATAATTCAAAAGCTTGCTACCAAGTTCTCTTATTTTTAATTTACCACTTCGTGAAACAAACTACTATTTCCCAAGAACTTTGGCATATGCCCTCTTTAGGCATTTGGCTTGCTCGATGAAAAATGTTAAAGAATTTTGAACATTGTATTTATCATTTTGTTAAATGGATGATGTGGCCGCAATTACCGTCACAATTCGCAAAGCCATGAAAAACATTGGCATGGAAGTTGAGGTCTATTTTTAAAAATCTAGAGCAAATCTAGTTTGATATTGCCCTTGCTCAATTTAAAATAAAAAATTCAAGCCAACACAATGTATCCAAGAGTAAAAATGGTAACATACCATTTCTAGTTTGTTGCTGATAGAGTTAGTATAATGTATTTGTAAAAATAAGAAAGAATTGTCAGGCAAATAAACAGAGGAGAGAGAGGGTTATAAATGTATGAATGATGTTTGGAATGATTGAAAAAAATTATAGCCACTGGAGTACCCCTAAAGAAAAATGTTAAAATAGTAGTATTGTAGAAGCCAATTTGCCATCACTTAAATAATACTGCACCTGAATGACAAGTAAAGAGAATTCTAGACAAAAACAAAATTAGTGTTTCATTTTATATTTATATAGTAAAATTTACTTAGAAACTTGCTCAGAGTTGCAAAACTCCACAGTAAAATTTGGGACAATTCGAGCACAATTAGTACCATTTCCCTTGAACAGTCCACATAATCATTCAGTTCTATATATATATATATATATATATATATATATATATATATATATATATATATATATATATATATATATATATATATATATATATATATATATATAGGCCTTGTATTGTTCCATTGTATTTTATGTTAAGAGGATTCTGGACCTGCATATGGCAAGACCAAGAGACACACAATTGGTAGAAATTAAGATGCATCCAAACAAGCATGCTGATATACAGTCTAATCTTTGTCCTGACATATAAAAGCAAGAAGAAATGATACCTATGTAAATCTAAACTACCAAACAAATTAACCTGTAGCAAAATTTTCATTCGCTTGAGTGGAGAAATAGCCGTTCGTGATCTGCAAGTTACAAAATTTATTGGTTTTATGAATTCATCACAACAGTAAAAATTTAAGACCAAACAGACACCAAAAGACCAATTACTAACATAGTGACTCCAACCAACTTTCTAATGCAGTTGTTTTAGCTACCCTTTCAACAAAGCTACGATACACTAATAATCATTTTCCTACATTAGAACCAACTACCTGTATAATCTGGCTACCACAGCGAGTAGAGCCGCTAGAATCGACAAGCAAGCTACCACCTATATATATTGTATATGACTTGATGACCACTTGTGAAATCAGGTGATGTTTCCATTTCCAAAGTATACACCATCCGAACATAATTCCGGACATAAAATCACCATCCGAACCGGAATTAGAAGCCAATAACCAAAAGACCACATCAGACCCAACTTCCTGCAATGCTACCCCAACCTGTTTTCTACATTAGACAACAACTGAAACATATCTACAAACAAATAAATAAAGGTACAATGCAAAACTACAAGTCTTATTCTATTCCACACTGCTCACAATCTACGAATACTGAAGGCTCAAATTTAACTATCCCTTCTACACCGCCCGACTCCAAAATTATTGAGACCCGGGCTGATGCAAATCACAATCGTTTTTCCCATACCACCTAGTTCTTTCACAAATGGACCTGAAACAAAAATGACTTTCTTAGTATGCTAACAATCAAGGTTAAATGAGTTTGCATAGATGTTGCAAAGACAATTTCACCTAGAGGGTCAAAGTTGTACCTTAAGGTGAACATCCTTTGATTCAAAAAACAAAAATGAAGGGAAAAGGATTGAGCTCTATTGTACCATATTCAACTCTACTCATCTCTTTCTTTTTTTTTTCTCATTTACATGAACTGCTTTCTCTTGAAAATTTATAATAGAAAGTAAACTTAGCTCAATGTTTAATCATACTCTTCCATGCTGGAAAAATAAAATAAGAAATTATTTTTATATATAGTGGAATACTTTTGTTTTTCAAAGTGAGTCCACCATAAAACAAATTTCATGAAGTAATATGTTTCAGATGTCAATAAATTATACAGTCACAGGCAGAAGAACATAACCTATTAATGAATGATAATTTGTAAAATGATACAAATCATGCAAAAGATTATGTCTCACTTTGGCAATTTAACTTTAGAAGAGGTCATTTCAATTGAATATGTATTCCTAGACAATAAATCCAACATCATCCTTTCTAGTAGTGTCAAAACTATGATGTCTTCAAGACTAAACATAACTAACCTCAATGATTTCAGATGTTGTCAGTCTTGACCATATTTTCTCCTTATCAATCCTTGCTGCAGCTGCTTCAGAACCAGATTTAGCCACAAAATAACCTCTTCTGAACCCCACTCATCTTTTGCTCTAAAAGCTACAGCTTGAGGACCAAAATGTACAAGAAATTCTCTATCTAGGAATTAAACCAACCCACATTGTTTCTATTTAATTTGTCTCTGTATAAAAAAGTGAAATTCAAAAATATTATGATGAAGTAAAATTCTAGAAATGAGAAAATCCAGCCCCACAGAAAGTTAAACATGGATTAGAATTGGATCATCAAGAGTATGAAAACCATTTGCTAAAGTGAGTCAAGGGTAATCAAGGGTAACCATTTAGTGAAAACTGAAGGATGCTGATACTCTATAGTATTTATCGTCATAAGAATACCTGACCAACAATATTGAACCTGGAAAAAAAAAGGAGTAATCATTCAACACAAACCAGAAAAGTTTCTGTAGGAAAACAAATCTAGCAGTGTACATTAGAAAACTGCATACCAGTTCCTTGACAAAATGGTTGAACCTGAAAACAATGGAAAGAATCCAATAAATATTCAACCTAAATATTATATATATTACAAACAATGTAAGTTCAAAACAAAAGCATAACACTGATTATAGGTACAATATCAATCTCAGCTAAAGCATTATTGTAAAAACATCTAATGCTTCAATTTAAAACCAGTACATACTTTTAGATATAAAATCAATATAAACATAATACCTAGAAAATCATATATTATCACTCAAAATCATCAAACCAATTTTCTATTCTAAAAACCCTAACCACAAATTATCTCATTTTCATTATCAACACCAACAAAATCAAAACCCTAACTTTCCCGTTCTTGAACCCAATGTCTTACATTCAAAAAAATTCCGTTATTGAACCCATTATCTTACATTTATCAATATTCATACCTTTATTCACATTTTTCAATAGAAGATTGAAACCCATAAAGTTATCTCCATCAAGATTCCTAGAAACCTTCATATCTTTAGTTCACGAAGAACCTAGCTAGAAAGCAACAGATGACACTTGAATAACCTAAAAAAACAAAAACGTGATTCGTTAAAATCAAACACGTAGAGTCCAATCTAAAGAAAAAGCAAGAATGAAAAATAAAGTTGCAATTTCGTAAAATAGAAATGATTTTAGAATGGTAGAAACCAAAAATGCTTAAGGTGTTTGAGAATCAAAAGTAGAAGAAGAAGAAGAAAGTTGAAGGTTGAGTTGAAGAATGAGGAATGAGAGAGGTGGTTCTGATGAGAGATAATAGAGATTGTGTGGTCTGTATTTGCTGGGTTTCCACAGCAGAAAATTGAGGTCTTGGGGGTAGCGAAACACTGTACACGCCAAAAAGTGTTTGGAGTTTCAAAAAACTGTCCTTTTCAATTAACATATTGTTCAACATGAACTACTAAAATGAAAGTAACTATAATTGAGTTCAAACTAATAGTACATATTGGTTGCAAAAAGTAAATTTTAGACACAAAATGCCCCTAAATTGATGAGGTGGAGGGCAAACACAAAAGGTTAAATTGGTGTTTTCCAGAGCATCTAATTTTCTTATATTATAGATGTTTGGATAACAAATTAAATACATTTTCCCTCCTCATATCTAGATATATAAAGCAATTTATGTATAACTATTAAAAAATATTTCTAATCAAATAAGAATGCAAAATTTATTAATAGAAAAATCAAATAAGAATGCAAAATTTATTAATAGAAAGCTTTGTAATTTACTATCCGATTAAGATTTTCTATGGTTTAACCAATTAGAGTATTGTTTCTAAACTATCAATCAAGTAAATGAATTGTTGACTCTTTGAGCTAAACTTTTTCTTATATAAATGAGTATTTATTTTCGTCACTTTAAAATGACAACTTTTTTCTGATACACTACTCTTATATCCCATTCATTTTCCATCTTTAATTTGTTTTGTTCACTATAAATTGCCTTAGACCATGTGCAATGGTGGGTTTATTTGAAGTCAACATGGGAAAATCATGTGCAATGGTGTGTGTAAAGTAGTGTTGAGTGTGTGTTGAAGGAGAGAGATGTTGAGAAAACTCAACACCATGTAAACTGACGCAGGGGCTGACCTGGCAGTGGCTGATTGGCCCAAAGCAGGCGCGTGGCTCTCACACGCTGGCAGTGAGAGTGGGCTTTATCCCACGCGGAGAGAGAAAGAGAAAAGGGATAATTAATGCCACTTGGCTGTTTGTGATTGGCTGGCCAGATTTTTATCCATTTAATACTTTGGACTCAATTATTTCGTTGCAAATTATTTTTTTATTTTTTTTATTTTTTTACCAAAATTCATGATTTTTTTTTCTCTATAAATAGAGACTTGGTTCATTTGATTTGGACACAGAAAAAAAAACCAAATTTTTCACTATCTTAATCTTATTATTATCTTTCTATTAGTGTTTATTTTGAAGTTAAGTGTCTTTTTTTTAGTGAAATGGATCCCAATAATCATTTTAACACTCAAAATTCTGCTAATTTTCCATTTAACCAAAATCCCAACAATTTTCAAAATCCCAACTATTATCAAAATCCAAATCAATTTTCCAACCAACATCCTCAAAACATACCTAATTTTGGTTTTCCACCAAATTTCAACCAGTCATCCTCTGTTCCAAACTTTCAACCATATTATGGATCTATGCCGAGAAATCCATCTCAAACACCCCCGTTTAATGGTTATGTGACAATGGCGAATGCAAATTTTCCAAGTGGTGGTGTACCTGAATTTCCCGAGTTTTCAACACAACTAACTATTGGTGGCATGATGGTTTCTAATGAAGTCGGTCCAAATTCAGAGGATTCAACTCCTAAGAGCAGGAAAACTCAGCAACCAGCATGGAACACTGAACAAAATTTGGTGCTAATTAGTGGGTGGATTAAATTTGGAACAAGCAGTGTTGTCGGGAGAAACCAGAAAGGTGAAACATATTGGGGTAAAATTGCTGAGTATTGTAATGAGTATTGCTCATTCGATCCTCCGCGTGATGGACCTGCATGCCGAAACCGTTTTAATTATATGAACAAAGTGTTGGGTAAATGGATTGGCGCTTATGATGGCGCTAAGCATATGCAAGGAAGTGGTTGGTCGGAGAATGATGTTTTGGCAAAAGCGCAGGAATTATATGCATGTGGGAAGAATGTTAGATTCACTTTAATGGAAGAATGGCACGCTCTCCGTGATCAACCACGTTATGGTAGTCAAGTAGGAGGAAATATTGGCCCAGGAAGTAGTGGATCTAAGAGATCTCGCGAGAGTGATGCATGTGGCTCAAACACTGTAGAATCCAGTGCTCGTCCTATAGGAAGGGAGGCAGCTAAAAAAAAGGGTAAAAAGAAAAGCAAAGAATATGCCTCGGAGGTGGTGGACAAAGAATGGGCTGAATACAAAGAATTCAAGACGAAAGAGCTTGAACGATTGGACAACATAGCCTTGATGCAACAGCAGGCTAACAATATAGCCTTGGAAAAGACTAAAACCAAGAAAATGAAGATGTATCTAAAGCTAACTTCCAAAGAGCATCTAGATGACCGGAAGAACCAGCTGTTGAAAAAGTTGGAGGCAGAACTGTTTGATAATTAATTTCAATGAAGTATTTGTCAGTGTAGTGTTTGCTTTAATTATTGTTGTTTCAATATGCCAGTGTAGTGTTTGCTTTAATTATTGTTGTTTCAATATGCCAGTGTAGGGTTTGCTTTAATTATTGTTGTTTCAATATGCCAGTGTAGTGTTTGCTTTAATTATTGTTGTTTCAATATGCCAGTGTATTGTTTGCTTTAATTATTGTTGTTTCAATATGTCAGTGTAGTGTTTGCTTTAATTATTGTCGAATCTATTCCTTATCTGATAATTAACTCTATACAATAAATTATTTCGAATTCGTCAGTGGTCCACCACCCAATTCGAATCTATTCCTTATCTGATAATTAACTCTATACAATAAATTATTTCGAATTTGTCAGTGGTCCACCACCCAATTCGAATCTATTCCTTATCTGATAATTAACTCTATACAATAAATTATTTCGAATTCGTCAGTGGTCCACCACCCAATTCGAATCTATTCCTTATCTGATAATTAACTCTATACAATAAATTATTTCGAATCCGTCAGTGGTCCACCACCCACATCCATTTATATATAGGGACTCATACATCCATTTATGTACCAATATCCCAAATCCCATCCAATCTACCTCCAATATCACAAAAAAATGGATCCATCACAATATCATTTTGATATCGCAGCCTACAATCAAAATCGTGAAATTGAAGAAAATTATATAGTCAATCGATTTAGAGAGCGTAGAAACAAAATATCGGAAGATAATGCACCTCGTAGTAGAAAATATCTCAATAGAGATCATGCAGCGGCAAACCAAAGACTAATTGACGACTACTTTGCCAATGAGCCTACATATGACGATGCAATGTTTCGTCGTCGGTACCGGATGAAAAAAAATGTTTTCCTTCGAATCGTTGGGGACCTTTCAAGTAGTGATAACTACTTCACCCAGCGAGTTGATGCAGCCAATAAAGAAGGTATATCACCCTTAGCAAAATGTACCACAGCAATGCGAATGTTAGCATATGGTGTGGTAGCATATGCGGTCGATGAGTACATCAAAATAGGAGGTACTACAACATTGGAGTGCTTACGTAGATTCTGTAAAGGAATCATACGCTTGTACGAGCAAGTGTATCTGAGAGCACCAACCCAAGATGACCTGCAAAGAATACTACATGTTAGTGAAATGCGGGGGTTCCCAAGGATGATTGGGAGTATTGACTGCATGCACTGGGAGTGGAAAAATTGTCCTAAAGCATGGGAAGGACAATTTACTAGAGGGGATAAGGGAACCACCACAGTTATTCTTGAAGCAGTTGCATCTCATGACCTATGGATCTGGCATGCCTTTTTTGGATGTCCGGGAACGTTGAACGATATAAACGTTCTAGACCGGTCACCAGTGTTTGATGACGTGGAACAGGGAAAGGCTCCAAGTGTGAATTTCTTTGTGAATCAACGTCCATATAATATGGCATACTATCTAGCTGATGGTATCTACCCTTCTTATCCAACTTTCGTCAAATCGATTAGACTTCCTCAAAGTGAACCCGATAAATTATTTGCAAAATTTCAGGAGGGATGTCGGAAGGACATCGAACGTGCATTTGGAGTGCTCCAAGCTCGATTTAAAATCATCCGTGAACCAGCTCGCTTGTGGGACATAGCTGATTTGGGTATCATCACGAGGTCATGCATCATATTACATAATATGATTGTTGAGGATGAACGAGATTCATATTCTCAACGTTGGACCGATTTTGAGCAATCTGGGGAAAGTGGATCTAGTGCACCACAACCATACTCGACCGAGGTGTTACCCGCTTTTGCAAATCATGTGCGTGCTAGATCAGAGTTCCGTGATCCAAATGTTCATCAAGAATTGCAAGCCGATCTAGTGAAGCACATATGGACAAAGTTTGGAATGTTCCGTGATTGAATTATTTGTGTGTTGTATTGCATTTTAAATTATTTGTATCGTACTAATTACGTTACTTGTGTGTTGTATTGCATTTTAAATTATTTGTAACGTACTAATTACGTTAATTGTGTGTTGTATTTTAAATTAATTTAAGATGGTTTGTATTGTATCCAATTATTTAAATAAATTTTGTTTTTATTACAAAAAATTAAAAAATAAATTATTAAGTATTTATTATTTTAATTTAATTTTAATCGATAATTGTAATTTTATGTAATCATAAAAATAAAAATAAAATTTAAATAAGAATATGAAAATAAAAAGTGGTGGGGTAGGGTGTTGAGAGAAAATGAGACTATTTGTAATATATTTTTATTCTTTAATTCACTTTATTAATATCACCTTAAGGTACAAAATCAAAGCAAGATATGTGAAATTAAAAAAACTAAAAGAAAAAGAAATTATTAATTGCCGACATAATAACTATATGATAATTCATAGAATATATTGGAATAATATTTTTTGTACTCATATACGAACATTTAGTCCAACACATATACAAATATTAATATAACACATCGGTTTTAAACCAGGTTCGCACATATGTATTGAACACTCATCATTTGTAGCACATTTAGAAACCCCTGTTGTAATTAAAAAATCAAATAAAAAGAATGTTAATAAAATGAGAAAAAGTTTCATGCATTAAGCAAAGAATGAAATTAAAAAAGGACAAAAATAGCTTACCATAGTTGACGATCGGTGTAAAAAGAAAGAAAGAGTGAAAGATTAACATAAGATAAACAAAGTTAATAAATTTTGCCATATTTTACACCCTCTAAATATATCGAATAGGCTATGATTTTATCACTATATGATTTATAATACTTATAAGTATTATGTTCTTCTTACATCAATTAAATAGTTTATAATAATGTTTTAAAATTAAACCGGATTGAACGGTTCAACCAACCGAAAACGTGGGCTGAATTCATGTTAGCATGCCTTTCAAAAGCATTGAGGAGTCAAATCCAGTGCAAAACTAGAATGAACCGTTTATATAAAATTTGTCTTTCTCAAACCATGCTTCATATCCATCACGCTATCTCCTTCAAATATTATCACATTGTCCATTTCTTTTTTAATTTAAAAACAATATTAGTTGTCTTCGTCAGTGTTTTAAAAGTTAGACCGAATCGGTCGGTCGAACCGATTGAATCGAGAATCGGAAAAAAAAATTACCGTTTGGTTTGATGTTAGGTCAAATATGCTATTGAACTTGTAGAAATCGATCAAAATTGACAAAAACCAGTGAACTGACGGTTTTTAAAAACAGACGGATTAAATACATATTTTTTTCTTCAGACAAAACGATGTTATTTCAATAATTTTTTTAAAAATTAAATTAAAATATTAGTAAACTTTGTTCAAAATTTATTGAACTGTTTATCCTTGTTTGCAAATAAACCTTCTTCAAAATTTATTTAGATTTGTATTTATACTAGTTTGTTATGTGTGATGACTACGTTACAAATTTAAATTTAAAGAATAAAGATATAAAATTATGTTATTTTGAAATTTTGTAGGTGTTGTTGTTTGGAGACCGAATTATCTGGTTTGACCGATTTTAAATATATAATTTTGTTAATGAATCAATAATTTAGTGGTTCGACCAATAAATCAATAACCCAATATCTTCCTCAATTTGATGACCCGTTTGATTTTTAAAATATTACTCATCATTCACCTTGAATCATCGTTCAATTGTAACTCTTTTGTTATCATTCAATTCAATATTGATTGTAATTTGTCATTGTTCAAATGTGAATTCCCCTTTAATTTTATTTTTAATTTAAAAAAAATATATTTTGATTTATTCTTAAATTAAATATATTGTTTGGTTTATTTTTTGTATTTTATTTTATTTATAAGATAGTATGAGCTGTGTAAATATTATTTTAAGTATTTTATTTTGATTATATTAAATTTTATGTTATAATTATTTTTATTTAGGTAGAAACTAATTTTACCATCTTATTGTGTCATGATTTATACCATTTTTTTTTGTATTAAGCTTTAAATGAATATTTTAAACTAATACTTTAGACAATTTCTCTATCCACCCTTTGATAGCGTGTTTTCATTTATGTCTTCTGCTTCTAGAGATCCACATCAGAAAGTATCTTTTGGCCAAAATTTAATTTTTTTCGGAGGTGTATCTCTGGAAATACGCTATTTCAGTAAAAAAGATGCTTCTTGATGTGTATCTCCGAAAGCAGGAGGATATTTTTGGAAGCGTACATGGTGCCCAAGAACTCCAAAGAGTTGGGTAAGATATTCCCATATTTTATTATCTTTTCGGGAAGGGTGATTTAGGATCGAATATATCAACTAATATTCAACAGAATATTCAGCTTCATTACTCCCCCTCAAGTTGGAAATTGAGGATTGTGAGATCCCAACTTGATAGATAATTCCTGGAACTACTTAGTCCCTAAAGATTTTGTGAAGATGTCTGCTTGCTGAAATCTAGTTGGTATGTGGACAATTGATATAATTCCTTTGCTGAGGAATTCTCTAACAAAATGAAAATCCTATGATTTGTTCTTTCGTGAAAGACCGGGTTGGAAGCTAAATTCATAACAGCTTGATTGTCGCAATGTAGAATTATAGGAGAATCAAATTCCACTTGCAAATGCGCGAGCAATCTTTGCAGCCATATGATTTAACTTGTGGCATGCGCCATTGCTCTATACTCTGCCTCATTGGAGGATCTCGATACGATAGTCTGTTTCTTGGTGTTCCATGATATTGGAGTTGCCCTAACTTCATTAGGTAGCCCGATATTGACCTCCTGGTTAGTGGACATGATGCATAATCTGAATCACAATATGCAACCAGCTTGAGATCATTGTTTTTGGGAATGATAATGCCCTTCCCTGGTGCAGACTTTAAGTATCTCAAGATAAGCATTGTTGCGTCCCAATGTCCCCACCAATCTACGGTATTGTGAAGGATCCTCATATAAAAGACTCAAATCCAATTCTAATTTATGATTTGGTGCAAGTGGCAAAGGTGCAGGTTTGCAAGCTAGCATCCCTTATTTGTTTAGGATGTCCAAGGTATAATTTTTTGACGCACGAATAATCTGGAGGAACCACAAACCTGTTCTAGACCGAGGAAGTAATTCATCCCTCCCAAGTCTTTCATGTGAAAACACTCACTGAGATAATGTTTAGATTTTATACATGATTTTGCATCGTTCCCAGTCACAATAAGATCACCAACATAAATAAGCACAACTATGAAAACATACTCACACGAGTATGTAAACAGGCTATGGTCAGCTTCACATTCCTGGAAACCATACCTCACTAATGCTTGGGACACTTTTGAGTATCAATTGCGCGAGGCCTTCCTAAGACCATATAATGACTTCTCCGTGTAGGAATGCATTGCTTACATTCATTAGGTGAAGTTCCCATCCCTTGGCCACTGCAACAGTAAGTAAACATCTTACGGTTGTTATTGTTTTTCTTTTGTTTTTTATTCATCAATTGTAATTTTCATATTAAAAACTTTACTTGCCCAAAATACCACTTGTACTCTCTTGTGGGCTATTATTTACTTTTAATACATTTTAAATTAAAAAACTCTTGTTTATAAATGTAAGAAGCATAAATTTGTTCATGTTTTTCATGGGAAATTTGTTACGTGCCTTTCATTTGTGATTAAATTGAATCAAATATATGAAATTTGTTGCCATATTAGGGGAAAATGCACTTCTTTGTCACAATAATGAGAGAAAAAAAAGCTAAGAATTGTATATAAATCAATAATCACTTTGTCCCAAATCGATATAGAATGAAGGATAAAAAGTAATATTTCTTCGCAAATAAACTATAACAAAAGCATTGTGACGAGAGAAATTTGTCACAAATTTCAACAAAGATTTAATTGGAACCAATATTTTTTACTATTTTACATCCAAAAAATTACACTCGTTCGTAACTTTATTTCAAATAAATATATTTTTTTAAATTAACCGTTAGATTGAAACACAATATCATATAGATCACACCTATATGAAGACGTATCAAATGAGAACTTTGATTATTATAAGAATTGATAACTTTTAATAATAACTATACGATTTAAAATCAATGTCTCAGATTTCACTTAAATTTTAAGAGACAATAATTAATAAATAGATTCTGGTTTAAATACATATCACATAAATATAAATCTGAGCATTAAATTTTTTTTTTTTTGGTGAAATGAGTATTAATTTTAAATAGTATGATTATTATTAAAAGTTCTCACTTCTCATACCAAAGTCCTCATTTGTCATATTGCACCAAAGATTCCCTTTGACTGCTTACATGGCATTTTAAAATTATTTTAAAAAATTTTAAATCCACTTTTTATTTATTTATTTATTTATTTATTTTTCAATTATTCTAATAAATAAACCAAAATGTGTTCATTTAAAAATTTTGAGCAAGACAGGTCTCAAACCTGGTACCCTGAAGCTACAGGCGCAACGTCCATACAACTAGGCTATACTCATTTATGTTATATTATTTTAGATTGGTTAATATATTAACACAAAATAAATACTAAATACTTATTATATTTCATAAATAATTCTCAGTAATATTAACACATAATAAATACTACATACTTATATTTCTAAATTGTTGCTAAATGCTTATTATATTTCATAGATAATTCTTAGTAATATTAACACATACTAAATATTTATTACAATATATATATATATATATATATATATATATATATATATATATATATATATATATATATATATATATATATATATATATATATATATATATATATATATATATATATATATATATATATACCCATTAATGAATATGAATTTAAATATATATAATAATGTATATTTAAATTCAAATATACATTAAGTAAAAATTTAAATTAAAAAATACAAATTATTTATATGTGTGATTTAAAAGTGATTTTTTAATATCATCCAAACATATGTAAAAATTAATTAAATGTATGATTTTTATACGTAAAAATATAGTGTATATACATATGAATTTTATTAAATGTGTTTGAATAATTTATAAATGTGATTTTAGTGAATGTAATTTTTATTCAAATAATATATATTTTTAATTATATTTTGAATGTTATTAGATGAAAAAATGGAATTAACTTTTATTTTTTATTTTTTTATTAAATAAATAATAATTATTACCAATTAAATATTTATTCATAAATATATTTATTATTTTTGAGTTAAGAATGATCTAAATGTATTATTAATTATTTAATTAGTATTACTAGGCATTTAATTTGTAATACAAAATGTATTACTAAATATTACTAAAAAATATTTATAAAAATATATTAATTAAAATTAATATATTTAGTAATATGTAGTTTTTTTTTTTTGACAATAGTAATATGTAGTTAATACATAATAGTACATTTTTTTCAAATTAGTTACAGAATTTTGAATATATTACTACTGCCAGGTTTGAATCTTGGCTTCAACAAAACTTTTAGATGAAAGCATTTTAGTCCGTTTTTTTTAAATAATTAAAAAACAAATAGATAAATAATTAAATAAATTAAATATAAATATAAATATTTTATGTGGATTTTAAAAAATAATTGGAAAAAATAAAATATTAATAAAAATAATCCACATGGATTTAAAAAAATAAAAAAAATAATTTAAAAATGTCACGTGGATGTCCTAGTTAGACATATTAAGGAATCTTTAATAAAATAGTGCGCTCGGGGGCCTTATTGATGGAATCTTAACATTATAAAAGGGAAATAGAATTTTTTTTTTGCAAAGGCTAAAGTCAAATCTCACTAATATTACCGGAGACTTTGTATATTCATCAAATCTATCCATAAAAAAATCTATCTAATTCATCCTCGCTAATATTACCGGGAGCTTTGTATATTCATCAAAAAATCTATCAAATTCATCCTCGCTAATATTACCGGGAGCTTTGTATATTCATCAAAAAATCTATCAAATTCATCCATCACATAAAAAGTAAGTTAATAGATTTGATTAAATTCATCTATTTATATACATGGAAGGATTCAATCCATCCAACACATTTTGATGATCTAATTAATTATTATTTCTTATACTTTAAATCCATAAAATTATTTTTAGAAATACTAAAAATCGAGTTTTTTCAAAAATACAAAAAATCGAGTTTTTCAGAAATACGAAAAATTGTTTTTCAAAAATACAATAGTCGATTTTTTCTGAAAAATGAAAAATTGAGTTTTTCAGATATACAAAAAATCGAGTTTTTCAAAAATATAAAAAAAATTGAATTTTTTCGGAAATACAAAAAATTAATTTTTTTTTGAAAAAATTAAAAAATCGAGTTTTTCTAAAAACTAGAAAAAACGAGTTTTTTTCTTCTAAGAATCAAGTTGTTCAGAAATACAAAAATCAAGTTGTTTTAGAAATCAAAAAATCGATTTTTTTTCAAAAATAAAAAAAACGATTTTTTTTTAAGAAAAGAAACTATGCAAAATATTGAAAATATTTAAATTAATTTTTTGGATAGATGAATATCTATCCATTAAAATAATGTTAATTGATGGATTGAATGAATTTTTTAATTTATGGATGAATTGGATTAGATTAAATATATTTAAAGAAGTTTTAATGAATTGTTAATGGCCTGCATAAATGAATTGTTTTGTCCACTCTAGTTCGAATATGCAGAGAGAGAGAATAATACTCCCTCCGTCTCACAATAAGTGTTTTTTTTTTTAGATTTTCACATTTTTTAAGAAAATAATTAATTATGTTAATTTCAATGATAAAATGAGTCTCTTTTACTATAATAACTTTATTAATAGTAGGTAGTATAGTACTTAAATGAATTAAAATACAATAAATAAGGATAAGTAAGTGGAAAGAAATAATAAATATCATATTGATATTCAAAATAGACAAATAATTTAAGACAAATAAAAGTAGAAAAAATGACATCTATTGTAAAATAAAGGGAGTACATTGATATCATAGAGCATATGGTGATTAACAACATACCTTGAAGTTAAGAGAGAAGGGAACTATTTGTATTCTTTAATTTACTTTATTAATATCACCTTAAGGTACAAAATCAAAGCAAGATATGTGAAATTAAAAAAACTAAAAGAAAAAGAAATTATTGATTGTCGACATAATAACTATATGACAATTCATAAAATATATTGGAATAATATTTTTTTTACTCATATGCGAGTATTTAGTCCAACACATATACAAACATCAAAATAACACATCGGTTTTAAACCACGTCCGCACATATGTATTGAACAATCGTCAATTGTAGCACATTTAAAAACCCCTGTTGTAATTAAAAAATCAAATTAAATAGAAAGTTAATAAAATGAGAAAAAGTTTCATGCATTAAGCAAAGAATGAAATTTAAAAAGGACAAAAATAGCTTACCATTGACGATCGGTGTAAAAAGAAAGAAAGTTTGAAAGATTAACATAAGATAAACAAAGTTAATAAATTTTGCCATACTTTACACCCTCTATATGTATCTAATAGGGTATGATTTTATCACTCTATGATTTATAATATTTATAAGTATTATGTTTTTCTTACATCAATTAAATAGTTTTTAATAATGTTTTAAAATTAAACCAGATTGAACGGTTCAACCAACCGAAAACGTGGGCTGAAGTAAGGTTAGCATGCCTTTCAAAAGCATTGAGGAGTCAAATCCAGTGCAAAACTAGAATGAACTGTTAATATATAAAATTTGTCTTTCTCAACCATGCTCCATAACCATCACGCTATCTCTTTCAAATATTATCACATTGTCCATTTCTTTTTCGGTTTAAAAACAATATTAGTTGTCATAGTCAGTGTTTTAAAAGTTAGACTGAATCGGTCGAATCGATCGAATTGAGAACCAAAAGAAAATTATCGTTTGGTCTGATTGTTGGGTCAAATTTGCTATTGAGCTTGTAAAAATCGATCAAAACTGATAAAAACGGATGAACCAACAATTTTTAAAAAATAGACAGATTAAATACATATTTTTTTCACATAAAACGACGTTATTTTGATAATTTTAAAAATAAAATAAATTAAAATATAAGTAAACTTTATTCAAAATTTATTGAACAATTTACGCTCGGTTATAATTAAACTTTGTTCAAAATTTATTTGGATTTATATTTATATTAGTTTGTTGTGTGTGATGCTACGTTACACATTTAAATTTAAAGAATAAAGTTGTAAAATTATGCTATTTTGAAATTTTGTAGGTGTCGTTGTTTGGAGACCGAGTCATCTGGGTTGACCGATTTAATAAATATATTTTTTGTTATAGAGACCGATTTATTCAAACAAGTTATTTGATTTAATCCTTGCAGTTCGACCAATAACTTAGTGGTTCGATTAATGAACCAGTGACCTAGTATCATCCTCGATTTGATGACCCGTTTGATTTTTAAAATATTGGTCATCATTCACCTTGAGTCATCATTCAATTATAACTCTTTTGTTATCGTTCAATTCAATACTGATAATAATTTGTCACTGTTCAAATAAAAAAAATCATATCGAAGGATCAAAACGCCCTTAGATTCAATAATATTGCTTTGTAGTTTTTTCTTTTTTTACTTCGGCCCTCTATCTCTAATAAAAAAAGCGACCTTCCCTTTACATTTACTCATCATAGTCTTTTGTTTCTTCCTCTTTTAAATTTGTATTCTTATTTTATCTTTATTTATTTTTAAAATATTTTGATTTATTCTTAAATTAAATATATTAATCGGTTTATTTTTTTGTATTTTATCTTATTTTTTGTGTAAATTTTATTTTAAATATTTTATCTTGATTATATCAAATTTTATGTTTGACAATATTTAAATTAATTTTGATTTAGATAGAAATTAATTTTACCTTTTTATTGTGTCATCATTTCTACCATTCAGCTTTTTTTATTAAGCTTTAAATGAATTTTTTAAATTTATATTTTAGACAATATCTCAATCTATCCGATGATAGTACAAGTCTATTTATGCCCTATTTTCAGAGATACATATTTAAATTTTTTTTTTAAATTTAGTTTTTTCCATGCGCTAGTAAGAATAACTTCCTCATGTGTATCTCCGGAAGGAGGGTATTTTTGGAAGCAATTTTTGTTTCCCTATTAGTTAAATAAGTAATTTTCACATATATTTAGTATTTCTTTTGTATTTTTTATTAGAGTTTGACCTAACTCATCCTTATAAAACTAGTTGGTAAGGTGAGGAGTGTCCCTCTATATATACTCTTTCAAAGCTTTACCTCCAACCAATGTGATACTTTAGGATCTTTCTAATACACCCCTCATGCTCAACACTCTTTTTGGCTTGTTGAGTGGATATTAGCGGTGGACGGCCCATGGTCCGATCGATAGGCTCTTATACCATATTAAAGTTTGACCTAAGTCATCCTTACAAAACTGGTTGTTAAGGTGAGGAGTGTCCCTCTATATATACTCTTACAATGCTCTATCTCCAACCAATGTGAAACTTTAGGATCTTCCTAATATTTTGTGATTTTGTCATTTTAGTGTGTCTGTTCTGTTTGTTTTGATTTCAGTGTGTTTCTTTGTATGATGTTCATTTGTTTCAGGTTGAAAGATTAGTTTCAATTTAGTGCATATCCAACTATGACTTTGATGTCATTAACACTACAAATTTGAAGAATCAATATTTCAGACATTTTAATACAATTATATTTGTAGGCTTATGCAATTTGTCATTTTATGTTATTAACATGAATGCCTGCGAGTTTGTTTGCAGATTCATTCTTTTTATTTTTGATGATTATGAATTTATATTGCAATGATGTATTCTATCAATTTGAATGAGATGAATATTATTTATTTTTAGTCAATTTTTTTTTATATTTTATTAAATTGTGAATTTATAATTATATATTATTTATACACTAATGTAGCTCTATATTATTAATTTATTTAATAACCATATATTTAACTGGTTAATTTAAATTGAAGGTCTCTATTTGACCACCGGTTCAATTTTTTTAACAGATTTTTATTATTAATAGATTTTTTTACACAGAACTTGTAGAATTGTAAAACAACTTCCTAAAATTTTAATAATTTTAAATGTCTGTTAAATACATTAATGTGTTATTTCATGATTTTTTTACTTCTTTTTTTTTAACAAAAAGGGACTTCATTAATAAAAAGAAAAGATTACAAAAGGAAACAAGGACAACAATCAACTACAAGGCCCATTAATTACAAAGTCTAAATCTAAGAATGTCTTATTTGTCAAGTAAAAAGTCCTTAAATATTTCATGGTGTATACTATTAAACCAAGTGAAAGTCTTGGTTTTGAACCCTATATTAGTCAATAAGTCAGCACAAAAATCAGCCTCACGAAAAGTGTGCGAAATTAAGAACTCAATTTGAAGAGTAAAAGCACAACAATAGCGCCAACGAGACTTTATGTACCAAAGGACGATATCCGCATTTGAAAAGCCTTTCACCACCAAAATCCTTTCGTGATAAAAAAGAGAAGATCACAAATCAATAATAACATAGTAAACAGTTACTAAATATTTTTTAATTATATCATTATATTATGGTTGTCCTTTTAGAATACTTAGTAAGGAGGTCAAGCAAAAACATTTTATTAATAATAAAGGTTAATTTTGTTTTACTAATTCGAACTTTGATCATTTAATAACCTTTCATGATAGAAAAGTGAAATCACAACAATAATAATATTCTTAATAAATACTAAACGTGTTAATAAAGTTCATCAATGTATGAAAAAATATTTCTTATCTCTTTAGAATGAGTCACTACATACCATAGTCCCTAAAAACTGTCCCTTTAAATCGACATAAAACTTCTATTATATTTCAGTCATTTATAGAACTTAATTGTAATTTAATTAATTATGGATCAAAAGTTTAGAATTTATTAAGATAGTTAAGTTTGTTAAAAATCAAATTAAGCATGTGAAAATGTTGAAAAACCGAATGAAGAAGAAGATTGTTGCAGAATTCTATTATTTAGCATCATCCATATATATAAGTGAAGACGCTTACTTATTATAGCAAGCAATGTCTAATTAACTTGAACAATCATCTAACTACTTGATAATTAACTAAAAGTTAGTTACAATTAAGTTAATCTATCTTATAAACATAGTTAGTTTACATTAATCTTTTCATTATCTTTAACAACTCCCCTTAAGTTAGAATGTATGTCAATCATTCCTATATTGGCTTAAAGGTTGTAGAAAGGATCCAAGTATAATGATTTGGTGAGTATGTCAGCAACTTGCTCTTTGGATGTGATAGACATGAGATGAACAACTCCAGCCAAGACCTTGTCGCGCACCACATGACAATCGATTTCTATGTGTTTGGTTATTTCATGGAAAACTGAGTTGGCAGCTATATGCATTGCCAATTTGTTGTCACAGTAGATAATGATTGAAGATTGATGTGGAATGTTGAAGTTATCAAGCAGAGATAGGAGCCAGATGCCTTCACAAGTAGCATGAGCCAATGCTCGATATTCAACCTCTGAAGATGATCAAGACACAACTGCTTGATTCTTACTTTTCCAGATTATGAGTGATTTCCCGAGGAAGAAACAAATACCAGTGGTGGATCTGAGTGTGTCTAGGCAAGCTCCCTAGTCAGAATCAGAGAATCCCTTGAGGTATAAATTGGAAGATGAGCTGGAGAATAATCCCTGGCCAGGATTGTGTTTGAGGAATCATAGGACATGAAAGCCAACTAACATATGTTTATTAGCTAAAGCATCAATAAATTGGCTTAGGTTACTTACTTCATAAACAATCTCAGGCCTCGAATAAGTAATATACAAAAGTCTACCAATGAGTCTGCGGTATGCAGTGGGATTTGAAATAGGAGTACCAAGTGTCTTGTAAAGTTGTAAGTGAGGGTGCATTGGTGTATTGCAGAGCTTTGCACCAAGGAGGTATGCATCTTGTATAATATCTAAGGCATATTTCCTTTGACAAAGAGAAATACCTTGTGCATTTCGAGCAACTTCAAATCCTAATAAGTATTTCAAAACTCCTAGGGCTTTGATACTAAACTTGGTGTTCAGAAGTGCTTTTCGCTGGTTTATTTCTTCAAGACAAGTTCCTCCTAGAAATAAATCATCCACATATACAAGGATGATTGGCAAACCTGTTGAGGAAGTCTAAGTGAAGAGAGAATAATCAGCCTTTGATTTGGTGTAACTAGTGGAAATGAGTGTATCAGTAAGTTTGATATTTGATTGTCGACTTGCCTATTTCAGTCTATACAAGGATCTTTGCAGTTTGCACACAAGATTACGATGTGATAATTCCATACCAGGAGGGGGCCTTATGTAGACTAATTCATTGAGGTCTCCATGAAGAAATGGTGCATTTACTTCAAGTTCAAATAGTGGCCAATCATGAATAGCAACAATGTCCATTAGCACTAGAATTATTGTCATTTTAACCACAGGGCTAAAGGTATCCATGTAATCTAAACCTTTAGTTTGTGTAAAAGCCTTGGCAACAAAACATGCCTTGTACCTCTTAAAAGTTCCACTGGCATGCATTTTCAACTTAAAAACCCACTTACATCCAATGTCTTTCTTGCATGAATGTAAAGGGACAAAAGACCAATTATTGGTTTTAATCAGAGTAGTTAACTCAGTTTGGATGGAATCCTTCCAATTGGCATCACAAATTGCTGACTCATATGATTGAGGTATACTTATGGAAAATAAATTTAAAGTGAAATGTTTGTGTGCAAGAGAAAGGGCATTATATGATAAGAAGGATGATAAAGGGTACTTACATTGAGAAGATGAATTGGGATGAGCTACTTCTGAAATGGGGATTGTATTGGATACAAGATTACAATGGTAATATTGTAGATATGTAGGAGGTTTAGTATGTCTGGTAGATTTTCTGATAGGTAATAAGCAGGATTGTTATCAAAAAGATTATTGTTTGAAGTACGAGGATTAGAAACAAGTTGTGGTGTAGGTACTAGGGCATGTGAAGGAGAATCAAGAACCAACTTTGTATTTTTATTGGGGGGGCATGAAATAAGGATTGAGGGTATCAGTTTGATAACCTTTGTTACTAGAATTTGATGGAGGTCCTCCATTGATGTTGCTTCTAGAGCTTGCAACACACATGCTTAACTAGAAAAAAAAAACTGAAGATAATCGATAAAGAGAGAATGGAAAGATGAGAAGAAAAAAAGGTGGATGATATGAGTTAATTGAGTGCATCGGTGGAGGTTTGATCATAGGTCGATGATACCATGTTAAGAATCAAGTTGAGCATGTGGAAATGTAGAAAAACTGAATGAAGAAGAAAGATTGTTGCAGAATTCTATCACTCATCATCTTGCTTGTATACAGGGGAAGGAGCTTACTTATATAGAAAGTAATGTCTAACTAACTTGAACATTCATTTAACTACTTGATAACTAACGAAAAAATTAGTTACACTTCAGTTAATATATCTTATGAACTAGTTAGTTTACATCAATCTCTTCATTATCTTTAACAAAGTTAATATTCAATTTAGGTATCTAGTTAATAAATATTTGTAACCAAAAAAATTGTGAAGTAATTTTTTATTCTTAATTTAAATTTTATAGGTTAACTTCAAGGATTAGATCTACGTTTTTAATTTTATGTGTTAGTCAATCGACATGTGTGATGGAGCATCATGAGGAAGAAGCGTCCATATTGGTTCAAAGATTCACCTAAAAGTCAAAAGCTCGCACAAACAAGTGAGAGAGACATCACTTATGAAACCAAAACCTTAAAGCATTGAGCGTATGAGTCCTCTCACTTATAAAGTTTTCAACTTCCATTTGAAATTTTGTTCCTCAGAGGAAAGATGTCGTACATGATATCTTGGAAAATGCTTCGACAAGTTAAACCGGAATCTCCATAATTTACTTGCACAAGATGATGAAGGAGAAAAGTAATAAATAACACAATCAATTGGTAACACAGTTCGATGTAACCTGCACCTACGTCTGGAGGGTTTGCTTCTAACCCAAGAAAGGAAATTCACTATTAGTAGCTTAGTACAATTAGTCTTACAAGCAACAACAAACCATATATTGTTCAATGCCTTTTCCCAACACTACCCAATGACTTTCTATTAAGGACACCCCTAAATATGAGACACCCTCTCACTTTCTCTCAAACACTAACCCCTAATGTTTGGACTTCAACCACTAAACTCTAGTGATAAAATTCAATTAAAACGATGAGTGATGTTAAATCTTACAACTCAACTAGATAAACCTACAACTATGCCAAGTTACTGAAATATAGTGTGGTGTACATAAAATAACAAGGAAACTTGTGAACCTAACACTCTAAAATCTTCAATGTGAATGCTTGAATTATGTAGGTTTGAACTCCTTATTTAGCATAATTATTTTGGACTTTTCTTCATAGATATTTTATTTGATTTCATCCAGAAATAATGCAGAATCAGTTGAATATTATTTGTTTCATAAATATCTCCAACAAGACATGATTTATTTAAATTTGAATTCAAATCTCCATTTAAATTTGAATAAATCTTCTTCTAGCTGTCTAACAAGTCACCTAAACATATTGCTACACCAATATCAATAAAATCCGATCCAATCTTTAACCAGAGAATCTTCCAAAATGCATATGTCATGATATATTTCACAAGGCTCAGATGTAACACCCTTCTAACCCCCATAAAATATTCACAATATAATACGAATTAAATAAAAATAAAATCACCAACAAGGATGTCACATTTTCATAAAAGCATCATATTAACAAGTCTTGCTCCGTAACACGGGTTCTCAAAGGTTTATAATTTAATTGCTCGTTAAACACAACAGTAATATCATCAATTTTCTCGCAGTGGATTTCATTGTTTAAAAACTTTATTAAAAACTTCATAAAACATCATTCATGACTTCACCGTTCATACTTCATAAATCAAAACGTCATAATACTTTTAAAAGTACTTCATCATGTTAAAACAATTCAAAATGAACATATAGTCCCGAAAACATGATCCCGACCCCAATGTTAAGTATCAGAGCAAGACTCCTTTTATTCTAAACAAGCGATAAAAAGGACTCCATTTCGATTTGGAAGGCTTACTCACCCTTTTTTTTGCGGTGTTAAGGCGGGGCGGGGAGGGCGGCCCGTTTTGCCACCCCTAAATTTGATGACTTCAGATGGGAAATAGAATCATAGAGACTCCCATCATTGGTATTACAATTTCTTTTATTCAAGCCTTCACCCAGTGTCTTTACATCTTCAAATGCTTGATCATGGTTATTAACAACACCACCATCAAATTTAGCAGTATCAGCAACAACATCTTCATGATCATGATCATCGTGGTCCTTGTGCATTTTAAGCTCTGTCAACATGTTGCATACGATGTCTGCCACATCCCTATCACCATCAAGATTTATCAAGTTTGTTTCCTAGGAATCTTCATCATGATGATTTCTCACAGACCCTAACCTAAGTGGAACAACACTCATACTTCCACCAACAGCAAGATCAGACTCATGAACAATTGGAATGTTGAGAGAATTATCTAATACATATATATCATGGTTGGACTTCTACACATCAACTTCTGCTTCTCCAAACATCCTTCCAAACATGTAAGAAGATATTCTACCATTCTTATTTGGCTTATTCTTTTAAACTAAGGTAGGTTGTTCAAATTTGGAAGGACCTCCAACCAGACCATCAACATTCCCTTCAATGAACCCTTCTTGTTTAAGTCTAAACTCATTCTCAAGAGATGATCCAGTCTCCTGAGACAGATGTTGGAACATCTATTCTGAAACATTGGTTGGAATTTCCTCTTCATACATATTAGCTTCATCGATTCTGAGGTCTTTCAAACCCCTTATGTCTTATTCAGATATGACCTTCTTCATTAGAACTTCTCCACCTTTGTTGGTGACATAATGTTTAGTATTATTGAAGTTCATACTCCTCTGTTGATCATACACTTAGTTCACTTTGGTAGTTAAACCTTTTCTTAGTGGAACCTTTTCTTGACCAGGATTAACCAATTTCCTTGAGCCCTTGATTCTTCCCTTTGATCTATTTCCATGAGTTGTATTATCTCCATCCATGTGCCCGGTACCCACATTATTACAATACCAACCTTTATTTGAAGAACCTTTATGTTCCGTATGAGCCATGAAGCCAGTTGATGTAGCATTGGGTTTCCATTTCTTCTTAGCATAAAATTCCTTGCGTCCTCTGATCTTCAGCTATAATAGTTCATAACAATAAGGTCGTATATGTCCAAACTTACCACAATGGGGACATTTTAGAGGTTATTTATTGTTACTACTATGATGAGGTGACACATGTTGAGCATGATGCTGTGACACATGGTTTAACCTAAGAATCTCACTATTCTTCTTAGGTAGAACAAACTTCTCTGAGGGAATCTTCATCTCTTTCATGCTTGTTCGAGAGCCTATTCTCTTCAAATCTTTGGCCACCTCTATAAACTCCATCATTCCAGTAACTAAATTTGAACTATTTTTCAAATTAATTTTAGTTTGTATCAAATTTTATAGTTTGGAGTTTAGTGAAGAAACTTCTTTTTCTACACCTGTGATAGTTAAGGCTCCTCTATTTTCTTCTGAAGAACTTCTACGGTTTTATTTTGGCAGTCTAATGTTAAGTATGCTTCTTCCTACTTAGTGTGAAGTAACCTGAATGATGCATCACATTTTTCTTTAGAAAGGTCTTCACAACTGAATTCACCTTCAAACTCAAATTTACCAGAATAAGCCATCACAATGTTGGCAGTTTCTCTCTCACTTTCATTATCAAAATCAGACCAAGTGATGGGTAATCCCTTTTTCTATCTCTTAAGGAAAGTAGGACATTCTACTTTAATGTGTCTATAGCCTTCACATTCAAAGAATTGAGTACCATTGCCATCATTTGATTTTTCTTCACTCATGCTTGTATTCCGGGGACTGATGTTTGATCTCTTATCTTGGACATTTTTCCTCCACTTTCTGTCCATATACTTTAAGGAATTATTGAACTTTATCCCAAGAATATCTATAGCATATGAAAAAGTATCTTCTTTATCATCTTGACTTCCTTTTTCCCAGTGTTGGAGTTAAAAGTTATACCTTTATTCTACTTTTTAGTCCTATCATTGATGGATATCTCAAAGGTTAAACCAACAAGTTCATAGAATTTGATGTTGCTCAGGTCTTGAGCTTCTTCAATAACAGTCACTTTTATATCAAACCTCTTAGGTAATGATCTAAGAATTTTTTTGGCAAGCTTTTCTTTAGGCATCTTCTCTCCTAAGGAAAAAAGGTGTTGGCAATATCACATAACCTGATGTGGAATTCAATGATAGAGTCATCTTCATTCATCCTCAAATTCTCAAACTTGGTGGTAAGGAGTTGAAACCTTGACATACGAACTATGGATGTGCCTTCATGTGTAGTTTTGAGAGTCTCACATGCTTCTTTAGCCTATGAACATGTGTTAATTAATCTTAACATGTTCTTGTCCACACCATTAAAAATAGGATTCAAAGCCTTGGAATTTTCAAGAGTTTCATCATCTTCAGCATCATTCCAATCAGCTTCTAGTTTCAACATAGTTATACCATATTCAGAAGTAACCACTTGATGTTTCCATCCTTTTAGCATAAATTTCAATACTTTATTGCCCATGGATTTGAGAAAGAAAATCCTCTTTGACTTCCAATAATCATAATTAGTGTAATCCAAAATAGGTGGTTTGTTGGTTGATCCTTTATCATTCATTATGTATATTTGAGCAAAATTTGACTTCCCTAGAGCTCACCCAGCAGGCTAGGGTACCTGCTCTGATTCCAATTAAAAATTATGTTCCTCAGGGGATTGATATCGCACAGGATGTCCTGCCAACTGGTTTGACAAGTTAAACTAGAATATCATAATTTACTTGTACAATATGATGAAGCAGAAAAACAATAAATAACATAATCAACTAGTAATCCAGTTTGATGCAACCTACACCTACGTCTGGGGGTTGGCTTCCAACCCAAGAAAGGAAATCTACTATTAGCAGCTTAGCACAATAAAACTTACAAGCAACAATATACCATGTGTTGTTCAACGCTTTTTTCTAATACTACCTAATAACTTTCTATTTAGGACTCACCCTAAATATGAGATACCCTCTAACTTTATTTCAAACACTAACCCCTAGTGTTTGGACTTCAACCATAAAATCCTAGTGATCAACTTCAATCAAAACTATGAGGGAGGTTGAATCTTACAACTAAACTAGAAAAGTCTACAATGATGTCATGTTATTGAAACATAGTGTGGTGTACATAAAATAACAAGGAATCTTGTAAACCTGCTACTCTAAAATCTTCAATATAAATGCTTGAATTCTAATGCAGGTTTGAGCTCCTAATATAGCATAATTATTCTAGGCTTTTCTTCATGGATATTTGATTTGATTTCGTCTAAAAATAATGCAGAATCGGTTGGATATTACTTATTCCATAAATCTCTCCAACAAGATATGATTTTATTCAATTTGAATTCAAATTTAAATCTCCATTTAAATTAAATCTGAATCAATATTTTTTCAGCTGTCAAATAAATCAGCTAGACATATTGCTACACCAATAGAAATAAAATTTGATCCAATTTTTTACCAGAGAATCTTCCCAAAACGTAGTAGCAATAACCTACTACACAAGGTCCCAATGTCTTAGCAACATGTTGGGTCATCTTGTCCAACATGTTTCCCTTCTACACCTCCATATAGCTTAAGCAAGATATATTAATCTTGAACACTCTGTACATTTCTCCATGTTATTTTACAAAAATGCAGTCAATCCAAAGAGCTAATCCACAAGGACCTTCATCATTTTTTCAAGCAATGTGAGATATACACAACTCATACTTGTTTTTCAACAATCTCTCCCTTAATTGTGAGTCTACTCACTATGCTCCCTCCTCAAGCGGAAGCTTTTTCATCCATATACTTGTAGTGCCATTGACTGACATCTTCACCTTGTCATGAGCACTTTAACATGACACACCACCTGACCATCACCATGTCAAGAATACTTTAGATACAAGAAGTCAATCCCTTACACGAACCATACACTAATACAATTTATGAGACATCATGAGAGGGAAGCTTCCACATTGGGTCAAAGAATAACCTAAAAGTCAAAGACTCACTTAAACAACTGATAGAGACACCATATAATCAGCCAAAATATTAAGGCAATGAGTGTATGAGTCGTCTCACTTATTAAGTGCTCAACCTGCATTTTTCCATGTAATGTGGGACTCATACGACTCACACCTGTTTCTCAAGAATGTGGTGTTCATTCAAGAAGTCCTTGGTGAAAACTGACAAAAGGGAAATATTTTGTAACCTCTAGTCATTTCTGATGGTCACATTTATGGACAAAGATATCCAAATGCTCATTGGTTAGACGTTTCAAGTTCCAATTCAAGTGCTGGTCAAGGATGAAATAAGCAAAGAAACTTGAAGATTTGAAGTTGCAAAATAGAGAAGTGTAAAAGCTCGCATGGTCGTGCGCTTAGTGCTTGTTGAGTGATCAGCTTATTGTAAAATATCATTTCTTTCTTTTAATGATATTTTACTTGCTCTTATCGCTCATTGTAATTTTTTGAATACATGTTCAGCCTCCCATCGACATTCTAAAATGTAAAATGTAAAAATAAAATAAATACTAAAAAATTTTGTCTACTTAATGACTATTGGCTTTGAATTTCACCTAAAAGAGATCATTTTTATTTTTATTCTTTTACCGTAAATATAGTTAAAAATAACTAAAAAATAGTTTAAAATATATTAACAAAATGAGATGTAAGCAATGCATTGACATTGTTATATCTTCAACCAAAGTAATTCTTTTGCTAAGATTTTCAACAACTCGTTAACTCTTTTGTGCGTTTCTCTTTAAAAATTATTCATATATTTCATTAGGGCTTGTATCCTTGGAGAAGGTGGATGATAAGTGCCTAAATTATGTGATTTTTTATGATAAGAGTATTTATTAACTTGTTTTACGAGAATTTATGATAAGAATCCCAACTTATTGTACATTTTACTTATCATATTGGTTTATGTGAATGATCAATTAATCAGGAATCTTCAACAATTCTAAACATGTACATTATATACATCACTACCATAACACAATCATTATTGTATATGTACAAATGATGATTCACTTTTCACATATGAACAATGGTAGTCACTAGTCACTAAGAAATAAAACTAAACAGACATGTAATATATTTAACTTAATTGAGAAGAGGACTATTCTAATCATAATTCTAAACATGATCATCATCATCATCCATATCTTGGAAACCAGGCAATGGAAATCTGAGTATGGCAGCAACACCAGTCAACTGATCCAACTGTGGTGTCGAAACATGCATAGAAGAATACACCAAAGCCTTCCCACCACCCTCTTTCACTGATTTCACCAAACCAACATATTTCCTCCGCATATCAATCTCTTCATTCCTATAAAGATCATCACTTATCAAAAGCGTTTCAATTGCTTTCATCTCATGTGCACTCTCCACATGCTTTGGTCCATAACATACACGATCCGAATTGTTGCACACCATGTCCCATAGTTCCTTAAAAACCCTAATCTCTAACCCTAAATTGCTATCCTTTATTAAATTCATCACTGCTACGTCGTTGAAAACTTCCCTCAAATCAAAGTCATAATCACCTTTCTTGTTATTAGTATTACACCGTGATCCTACAACAACAATACGAGACTTGTTCTCTTCGATCCACCTCATTCTTAACCTCCTCGCTTCCGACAGAAGAAACCTACGGAAAATAGTTGGAGATATCGATGTATTATCATTGCTGTCTCTATCTCTATCTCCGGCTATCACCACGGTTTTCACAACTTTGAAATCCACGTGCTTCACAAAAACTGAAAAAACATCACGAAGAAACACGCTAGAGGAAGAAGATGATGACTTTTTACGTGAATGTGAAGAGGGTTCAATCTTGGAACAACGAGTGGTGACCCCTTTTCCAAGCAAGTGAATCTCAGCTTGATGTTGTTGAAGAACAACAACAGCAAGATTGGCCTCAGAAGAAGACGAAGAATTCTCATTCTCGGTGGCATCCGATAAGGCTTCAACGGCGGTTGAACCCCATATCTTTTTCCTAAGTTCAAAGGGCTTGTTTATCTCAAGAGTTAAAGTGTGGAACGAACCAGCAGCTACATGTTGGTTTGGTTCAAGGTTGCGGCCATGGACGCGGAGGGTGGAAGAGTCTTTGTGAAAGTCGCGGCTTGTGACTTTGAGATGAAGGGTGAGTTTGACACGTGTTGCGGTGTTTTTGTTTGATTCGAGGTGGATTTTGCGGGTGGTTTCGGCGGTGACGACGTCGCCGACGGTGATGAGGTTGTAAAGGAGCCACACATCGTCGGGTTCTTCTGCGATTATTTTAACGGTCCCTGTTTGGTTTAGAGCAAAATCTTTTTCCAAGAGTTTCATGTTAATTTAATAATTGATTTAAAAAGTAGTAAATTTCGAAAAGTGTGGTGAGAAATGAGAATGAGATGTTCCGAAGATTTTGGTGTTTCACAAGATTTTTATGGGACATTGTGTGTGCTTTGATGTTGCGTGTTGTGTTCCTAATGGAAGTCTTGGGGTTCTTGTTTTAACTTTGATTAAGATGGTGTGCTATTTTATTGTGAAAACAATTCCTTATTTTGGGTATAAGCTAGAGAATGCATTTGCTAGATTCGTCCCTCAATTATATGTTTACTTAGTTTGGAGTTTGGAGAAAGTATTTATTTTTTGACAAAAGATTTGAGTTAATAGGAGCCCCTAGCAAAACGGGTCGTTCGTCCTGTCTCGCGTCCACCCCGCCTTAAACCCGTCAAAAAGAGAGTGGGACGGACAAATCCGCCTAATAAAATGGACATAAAAATCATGCTCTCCTAGACAGGGTGGCGGGTTGGCGGCCGGTAGGCTTGCCCGCCTATTTTTTTTTCTTTCAGTTTTTTAATAAATTAATAGTCTATTTTTAACTTTCAATTAAATTTTTCATTTATTTTTTAGAACAATTTTTTATAAAGTATCTTTTAAACAAATTTTACCTTAAAAAAATATTGCATATATTTACGAATAAATGTATAAAATAAACTCATCAAGAATTTGAATTACTAGAATTAACTAAAAAATGACGGGTTTAAGGCGAAACGAGCTTAACGAATAGGTGAGGCGAACTTTAGCGGGCGGCGAGCTTTGTCAGGGCGAGCCTAGGCGGGGGGCGGGCTTTGGTGGACGGCGGGCCCAAAATGCCAACCCAACCCGCCATTTCTTGGCGGGTGCGCGGGCCGTCCCGGTGAGCCACCGCCCGTTTTGCCACCCCTAATCGCTACTATATTATGTTAGATTAATTTTCACTCATCATATATTCTCGATAATGCAGGGATTTCTTCGAGGTTAGTTAAATGTTTTGTGTTTAAATTGTCCCTGCGAATGCAGCACTATTAAATATTTTGAGTAAAACATTTTTCATTAAATATTCTATGGATTAGTCTTTATAATTATATGTAGAGATGTGTAGATTATACCAAAAAAAATAATAATGTATATTGTTATGGACTAGCCCAATTGACCTAAATTGACCCAATCCACTTATTAGTGTAAAGAGGCCCAATAAGCGTTAGCCCACTCCTTGGAGCAAGGAAAGGATGAACCTCCCCTTCGACTGAGCATGACTCATCAACAGGTCTCCCACAACATATGACTATTCGAGCACGCTGGACCTCCGTCCTCGCCAACGAATAATTCCCCTTGCTCGGCTAATCACGACCTTTTCCACTGTTTCCTATATTCTGGGCCCGAAAATCACGCCCAAGCTTAAAAAAAATTGGATGACCTAGTCCACCTCGAGGAGAACATTATAAATAGCCCTCTATTCCTAGAGGACAAGGTAATCCAAACTTTGCCCAAAAACTATACTTTTTGTGGTACATTTGTTCTCTCTCTTACTTTGGCATCGGAGTATCTTACAAGTACAACCCCCTTTATTCTCAACTATCACCGAAGATCAAGCCGTTCGTTTCTGCCACTTGTTCTGCTCATCCCGAACATATATTTTTGATGATAAACAACATCCAAAATTAACAATCAAAATTATTTTGAATTGGAACATTGAATAGTTTGTAAGATTGAGGATGACCACCCTGATAAGATTTTTGGTGGAGTGGATATTGTTTTCCTTTGATCATAGGGATATCTGCAAAATAGTTAGCACTCTCATATTCAAATAAATAGTATGAATAAAAGAATAATTTGGTGTGACTCAAGATAAAACTTATATGGTGGAGACGGTTATAATTGTCAATGGTTTGTCTGGCGTGATGTGTGGGCAGCTATTGGATGGGAATCAGTAGTTGAGATGGAAAGGGTGTGCTCCTTTGTGGTGTCAAAGAATGAGGGTCCACATGTACGATAGTAGTTAACGCACACTTACTAAATTGGGCCTAGAGATTAGGTTGGACATGATGGGCATTTGCCCAACTCAGAACAATTGTCCACAAATTTTTATTCTAAGCTTTGAAACGAAGATTGTTTATGCATGAAGTAACAAGGTTGGCCTTGAAATATGGATCGCTAAGGAGATTGGTCGTTGAAAACGTGTCCCGGGAAGAGGGAGCTTTATGGTCGCACTAAGTTGGGGTAGTTAGCATGAAGAAATGCGCATTTTGTGCACTTCGTACAGACAAAACTTGCTAAGAGTGAAGCCCCCACATACACCCTCACACATGTGGTGTGGAGGCAAAGCGCCTAAGCCTACTTTAGGCACTCAAATGCAATTATAATCTCGAAAATTCATCTAATTCGTTGGATGTGATCTTTAATATTTCAACAAATCACAAGCGTTTTAATTTGCGCTCTTCATATCTATAAAGTGGGCACTTGAGACTCAAATTAATTTTTTGACTTCTTCTTCATTTATTGAGTGTTATGAGAGAGAGAGAGAGAGAGAGAGAGAGAGAGAGAGTGTGTGTGTGTGTGTGTGTGTTTTTTTAAATTTAGAATTAATCATGAATGAGGTAATCCACATTAAACTAGCTAATTGTAATTTTTATAATTTTGAGTTTTTTAAAGAAAAAAAACTTAATTGTTAGTCTTTTTTTTACAATAATACAAGAAAAATCTTGTCATAACATAGTATAGAAACAAGTAGAATCAGCACAGAAACAAACTAATTCAAAAAATAAATAATAGGTAATTTTGTATTTGATTCTTCGGACTAAAGGTTCGGATTTCAAATTTTGGACTGCACTAAACCATTAGGAACGAAGCAAAGAAACAAAGCACGAACCCTAAGCTCCAATGAAGAAAATAGAGAAACCAGGCAGTTTCGGAAAAATAAGGCGCGAACCCTAAGCTCTAATGTATCAATATCTATAAACTATTTAAGTAATACATGAATGTCAAATAAAAAAAATGAGCAACTTACCAATGCATTGGAGTAGAACTTCGAAGATGTGCTAAGCTTTGGTGCAATGGAGTAGAAGCTCTAAGAATGCTTGAAAATTGTGAAACAAGTTCTGAGAATGCAAATAAGTAGAAACTCTATTTTGCTCTATCTGCATAAATAAAAAGAGGAATGGAGAGAAAAAAGGTGTAAAGTTTTCATAGAAAATCAGAGAATTTTTTAATTGTGTGGTCATGATATTAAGTATATGTGATAGGTTGAGACGCGTCCGGAGTTCAATCTTAATAACTTACAAATACATATTTCAAAGTCTTAATTTTTTATCTTTTGATTTGGCGTGTTCAGAGAGAGTTTGTTGTGTATTAAGTGCGCCTGGATTTTAAGATCTTAATTTTGAATTTTTTTTAAAAGTTTGTAGGGGTGAGTGAGTAATTATGGGAGGTGGATTGATCAATTTGTTTATTCTTTTATAATGTGTTTGACCAAGCTGAGGCCCACTTCGTAATAATTTTTGAACTAGTCATGGATCAACGGTAGGTAATCCAAATTAAACTACCTAATTGGATTTTTTTTCCTCTCAAGAATTGAGTATCTTTTTAAAGAGTTAAATTATTTTTAATTGTGATTTTATATATAGGAGTGTTCAAATCCAAATTAATTCAAATAAAAGTCGCAAATAGATTCAAACAATCGAAAAACCATAAAAAAACGAATTTTTTTAGATATGTTTAGATGTTATTTTGTGAAAACCGTTCGGTTCGGATCAGATTTTAGATTGATTTTTCAAAACCAATTCAAACTAAACCGAACCACATGTATATATTTTTATACTTATTTATTTTTTATTATTATGATATGTGACGTGAATTTATTATTAGGTGATAATTATTTTTTTTAATAATATTTTATAACTTTATTTAATCTATTTATTTTTATTATTTCAACCATAATACTATATGTTATATATTAATAAAAATATAATTTGTAATTTGGATATTTAAAAACCAATTCAAATTAAACCGCATTAAATTAGATCGGATCGAATTATATTTTTTTAATATATCATTTAAAACCCTACCGAACTACAAGTAAATTTATATTTGAGTCGGATAAATTTTTGCCTTGATCCGAATAATCTAACAGGTGTGATTGATTCATGGTGGAAATATGAATTAAATCCTTTTGAAAAATTGAACATTTTTTGGAATTATTTTTTTCAAACAATTTTGAGTTTTACAAAAATATTATGGGTGTAAGGGTGAGGGGACTTTTTTTATAAGGGTTAAATACTATTCACCCCCCGACAAAGTAGCGAGATTCATGCTGACTGGGCATGTGGAATCTTGCTGACTGGGCGTCTGATTTCTTTGTTTGGCTGCTGACGTGGCTTCCTTTGAAAAGGCTGGAAATAAATAAGTTGCACAACCCAGGATTTAAACCCAGCTCCAAGGGGTTCACATGCATTCCCTCTACCACCAGGTTATAGAAGCTTTCATGTTTTACATATGGAAGGATCTGGATATGTAACATATTTTCTACTTTTCTACTTTTTTTTCAATAAAAGTATATATTCATATTTATAATGTATTATTTATTTATAAATTTATTATGAATATGTATATATTACTTTATGTATTAATTATTTATTTATTTATTTATTTATTTATTTTACATAAACGTTTTTTTAATAATTTTATTTAAATGTTTTTTTTATTCAGTTTTTTTAATTTATATAAACGTTTTTTTAATAATTTTATTTAAATGTAATATTTAATAATTTATATAAAAAATTTTTTAATAATTTTCATAAACATTTTTATTCAGTTTTTTTAATTTATATAAACGTTTTTTTAATAATTTTATTTAAATGTAATATTTAATAATTTATATAAACATTTTTTTAATAATTTTCATAAACATTTTTATTCAGTTTTTTTAATTTATATAAAAGTTTTTTTAATAATTTTTTTTAAATGTTTTTTTTAATAATTTTATTTAATTTACGTTTTTTTAATAAATAATTAAGTACATAAATAAATAAATTAATTAAGTAATAAATTAATATTAATAATAAATAATTAAGTAATAAATAAATATTAATAATATTAATAATATCTAATTAATACATAACTAATATTAATAATAAATAAATAAAATAAATAAATAAAGTAATATATAAAATATTAAATAAATATAATATATAAATATTAATAATATTAATAATAAATAAATAAAAAAATAAATAAATAACTAAATAAAATTATTAAAAAACGTAAATTAAAAAAAATTATTAAAAAAACGTAAATTAAAAAAAATTATTAAAAAAACGTAAATTAAAAAAAGTAATATATATATGTTACATTTTTTTATATATTACATTTTTTTATATTTATTAATAATATACTTTATTATTAATATATGTTTATATATATGGTTATTAATAATAAATAAAGTAATATATAAATATTAATAATAAACCATTTAATAAATAAATTAAATTTAAATATTAATAATAATAAATAAATAAAGTAATATATAACTATTAATAATAAATAAATAAAGTATATTAATAAATAAATAAAATAATATATAAATAGTAATAATAAACACATATATAAGAAAATGTGAATGGTGCAATGATTGGAGGCTCCCCCTATATGCATTAAGACTTGGGTTCAAATCCCAGGTTTTGCAAATCAATTAATTGGGATTTTTCAACCTATCCACGCCACCTAAGCAAGCAATGAAGATTCAGTGCCACCTCAACAGTAGTATTTAACCCTTTTTTTAAATATCAGATGTAAATTTGAGAGAGAGTTTAATTTTCTGGGGCTTGGGAGCGGGATGCAAAATTTTCCTGGATGAACTTGTAAGAATATACTACACATGAATAACTAAAAAATAGAGATAAATTAATTCTGTAATTCGTAATTGTTGTAATTAATAATAAAATATTATGGGTGTGTTCTAAAATAAGAAAATAAGTGAAGATTATTTTTTAAAATCAGAATTAGACAACACTTTTGATGTATTTTAGTAGGCAGTTTATATTTTGAATTCGGAAATAGAAAACATTTTTGAACCATTATTGTAGGCGAAACAGTATACTGTTTGATAAAAGTGTTGTTGTAGGTAAAATAGTGCACTATTTAATAAAAGTGTTGCAGAAAGTGTATTTTATCAAAGGTCGCAACTATGTGTGTTTCATCTTTCTTACATTCGAATTTTCACCAATCTAGCGTAAACTCGAGTATAGGCTGAATTATCCTGAGTATTCTTAAGTACAAACTCTAAGACAATTTAAGAGTATTTGAAATACAATAAAAAAAGTTGATTTGTTACGATTCAAGTCTCCTTCTATTTAATTAAAATTAATTTTCTAACCACAATTGATTATTATTATTATTATTATTATTATTATTATTATTATTATTATTATTATTGTTATTATTATTATTATTATTATTATTATTATTATTATTATTATTATTATTATTATTATTATTATTATTATTATTATTATTATTATTATTATTATAAAGAATTGAATAATGGTTTGCACGTTAGGAACCAATAGCTATAGTAGTGCTCCTCCACGTTTGTTCCCAATTCCCCACTTATGTGTCATATATATTTGCTCCTTTCAAGTCAATATAGCCATATATCCTTGTGAATTGGAAAAAAAAATGGCAAACGCAATAACATTGTTGTTCATCGGAATGCTAGTATGTTGCACCAATAACATACTAGTCTCAGCTTGGAAAGAACCAGCAGAAGAAGTCATTCATGTGGGAGGAAAAGTGATGTGCCAAGATTGTAGCCAGGGCTGGAATGAATGGGTCAAGGGTGATAAGCCAATCAAAGGTACGCTATATTATGATTTTGTTACATTTTCAAATAATATTATCTTTTCTTCTGTCAAATCAAACCAATTCAGTTGATAGTTGTGCAGAGACATCTGAATATAATTTTTCTATGATTATGAAAACACTTACAGGAGCTAAAGTGTCTCTAACTTGTTGGGACAAGAGAAACCGGGCTGTATATTATACAAGTGATACAACTGATGTGTTAGGATTATACGACATGACAGTGGACAAGTATGTCAACGGCAAAGAACTGGATGTAAAAGGATGTTATTTGAGGTTAGTGTCATCTCCGGATGATGTTTGCAACATTCTCACTGATTTTGGTGGTGGAAAGTCTGGTTTCAAGCTCAGCAACCCGACATCAGTTTATCGTAGTTTGATCAAATATGAGGCTGCTACTTTTTATTATACTACTCCTATGTGTGATATGCCTGAGACTGATAATTCTAATGGTTCTGAAGCTAAAGATAGTCAGGGACAAAGACAAGGAGGCTATTATTAATGGGATGTTTTCATGGTTGGCTTGCTTTAATGTTAATGATTATGATTATTCTTCTTTTCATTTATGAAATTTTGCAAGAAAGTGGATCTACTTAAAATTTGAGAAAAAATGTTTACATGTAGTTTTTCCTTGTTACCAGTAATTTGAAATGGGAAGTGGTATTTGGTAGTATCAGATAAATAGTTTCTCTTAATTATGTTTAGCTTTTGAAAGAGGAAAAAACAATTTTATAGGTTTAGAATTGATTCAAAAATGATTTTAAGATGTTTGATTTTTTTCCTAAATTTATTCAACTTGAAGCTACAATTTGTAACTTTTGAGTTACGTGATTTTTACACTGAAATTTATTTTTTAACTCACTTTACATAAATGTATCCAAATATAAATTATTTTACATATAACTCACTTTTAACCGGAATCAATTAAACAAAATCAATTTTCCTCACCATAAATCAATTATCCAAGATCAATTTTCTTCACCGCAGAACCAAACATCAATAATTATGCAGTTTCACACCCTCTACTCGTAAAATGAGTACGGGCATGAAAATTGATAATTATCTCCTAAAATAAGTGGATATGATTGTACAATACATATTTATAAATAATCATTTATATTATTATATAAAAATTTAAGTCTGTCAATTTTAAAAAACATATATTATTATTAAGTTATTACACATTTTAATTTTAATTTAAGTGTTTGTTATTCATAGTACAAAAATAAATTTTTTGAATTTTCTTAACATTGTTAAAAACTTAAAATGATAAATTATTTTAGAGTTAATCAATTTATTTTTATTAAAAAAATAAATAACAGATGCAATATGGATACTTATATATACATAAGCTACATGTATAGGTTCCGAGATATTTATAAAAGACTTGTATTATAATACCCTGCTCAAACCCTACCCCTACGCACTGTCATCTCATCCCTACTCTAGAGGGGGTAGGGTTTTTGTCTCTTTAGAGAGAAAAGATCACCATAAATTTCTCTCTATCTCTCCTAAATCACTCTCATTCATCTATTTTTCCTCTAATTTTTTTTTACTTTCTCCTAAAACATAAATAAAGCTATGAAAAAACAAAGTCACCTATCTGTGGGTGGGCATAACAACTAATGCTAACCAGGACATTCAGACAAAGTTGAAATCAGGCAGCAGAACAACTAATGCTAATCAGGACAATCAGACAAATTTGAAATCAGGCCATGGTCCAAATTTAAACACCGAACTCCCTTCCACGGCATTTAACCGCAAAAGAAACCATCTTAAAGTCACAATTCTGGTTGCCACCAAAGACCTGAAGGCACCATCACCCCTTGTAAAAGTAAACATTGTCATAAAGGGATCAACCAAGGAAAAGAGTTTGGTATTGGTGTGATGGTGAGTGATGATGAGAAAGAGGGTGTGGTTGGTAGAGATTCGGGCAAAAAAGGTATTTGGGACTTATTGGATTGAGAAACATAGAAGAATGTTTCAAAACTGAAGAATTTGCTTGTAATGTATTTGACAGGGACATATAGGACACCACTATACAGACTGTCTACCCTAGACATTTGGTAAAGATCAATGGTCCACAAAGCTCTGAGAAATTAGCAGTATTCAATTTTTAATTAACTAAAAATAAATACAAATTATGTTAAACATCTAATTTGAAATTGCAAGCGATTCTATAAATCTCTATCTCAAACTTAATTTTCAAATCATGCGCACCGTACACAAACTACAAAAACAGCTCACAGCTCACAGACAAACTATTTGATGTCTTATTTTAATGCTCAAACATCATTTTTGAAAAAAAAAAAAAGAGTAAAGAATTGAATATACATTTTACTAAACAATCAAATCCATAAAAATATGATACCACAGATAAACATATAATTCAGAAAAATACTGTTGAAGGTAGTAAAGTCCTGAAAGAATGTACAGATAAGTCCGTACCTCTACCTCTTCAAAAGATGAAGCATAACATAATTGGTTTAACTAATCCATATTGAAACCAATACAAGTAGCTACAGAGAATAATCTTAATTTTCAAGCTGTACATATAAATGTTTCTTATTCACCAAAGCTCTATCCACACAGGTACAACTAATATAATTGGTTTAGTTCAATGTTGTTCATAAGTCTATGTCAAGGCTCATATATTTGATGTTTTAGCAGCAAGATGTACAAGAGTTCTCTTGTGATAAGTGGTGCGTAGCTTCTTGTATTTCTGCAAAAAAGCTGCAAGGTCAATCTCTTTGTCAAGGAGTTGCTGGTGCAGGTTTTCAGATTCCTCATCTGTCTGGTTCACGGACTCTGCAAATTACAAGTTCATCATATGTATGACCTAGTTGTCGTCACAGCAGTGAAAAAATGTTACTACCAGAACTATTGTATCGAATTGTCAGTCCAAGTCATACCTTGAATCCTTTGGATAAGGGATGCAGGAGAATTCAACTTTAACATTTCCTCTTTCTGCTTCTCAAGCTCATTTAGTTTCTCACTGGCAGTAGCTAACTCGGTTGTGCGAATTATTCTACACTGTTTCCATAGGAAGAAGGAGAAAAGTTTTGTAATCAGCATAAGATTTTGGATATTAACTTCAGGCAGCTAGTGAACTGCATTCACAGTCAGCAGTCCCGCACTGTCCAATCTTGATCACCAGATTTTGAGCAAGCTATTTAAATATTTTTAAATTCGGCGATCGGCTGACAATGTGAATGCAGATGATCCTTAACTGCAGATAATTCGGTTTTCAAGAATTCCTTTCTCAAATAAAATAACTAATCCTAAGGTTGTTATCTTACCTGATTCCTAAGTTCCATGATACGAGGTTCCTTTTGTAGATTTTCCTCTGTATTAAAGACAAAAGTTTGAGAAGTTCTACAATACTTAACTAATGGCAAAATCATTTAATACCGGCACTGCAAATAAATGAAATTCATTCACTCACCTGCAAGTTGCAAATTCTCCTTGCTAAGTTCATCTTTCAGCTGAACATATCAATAGGCCATACAATAATTAAAATACAAGCAGATACAACTTCCACTATCAGTAACAAAAGCAAAACACTGCTGAAAAAGTTGGAGCATAACAACAAAAAAAAAAAAAAAAATTGCCAGCGTACTAGTATGAGACTAACTGTGCAGTTGAACAGAGACAATTACTTGTGACAATTTGAGTTGTGTCATTAAACATATCTTTCAAATGAACATATCAATAGGCCAAGTTTGTTATCATAGTCACATGCATAATGAAAAATAAGAGGAGATGTGAAGATAACAAGTTTGTTAGTTAAGATCAGTTGAAAGATGATAAAAGGAAAGAACCAGGTTATATTCTGAGCTAGTTCTTCTATCATTATAACAATAACAACCAAAGTCTTTTCCCACACTATGTTGGGTTGAGTACATGAAACAAATGACACCATGATGTCCTGTCATGAGTCATATTTAAAGATAGATTTTAACTATAAATACCTTTTAATGATTTGATCTACAGATTTCCTTGGTCACCTATTAAGGCTTTTACCTCAAAATAGGGATTATCCTCCATTCTACAACCCTCCTCAATAGTGCTTCTATGGACTAGCTACAGACATGTTCAAACTACTAAAGGCAAGGTTTTACCATCTTTCTTATAATAGGAGCTAGCTCTAAGTTTCTCAAGTGATATAACTTCTAATCATATTTTATCTTGCATGATCATGAACCCATAGTAACATTCTCATCTCAACAACACTAATCTTTAATTTCTTGTTACCATTAGTCCAACATTTAATTTTATACAATAATACAGCTTTCATAGTTGTGCAGTTAACTTTCCTTTAAGCTTCAGTGGTACTTTTCTATCATAAATTACATCTGAAGAATTCCCTCATGTCATCCGTTAGCCTGGATCCTGTAGTTGACAACCCCCTCTATTTAGCATGATGGACTCGTTGCTCTTAAAATATTAAACTTGAGGTATAATGTAGTCTCTGATTTTCACCTTTAAGCTAGTATTTGTGTCTTTTTACTAAACTTATAAGCTCTATTTGCTCCAAAAATAGCAGAAGTCCTGTTTCTACTCTGCAAATTTCTAATTTTCACATTTAAGTTAGTATTTGTGAGTTTCTAACTAAACTTATAAGCTCTATTTGCTCCAACTATGGCAGAAGTCCTGTTTCTACTCTCCAAATTTCTCATAAGCAGGGCAATAAAATCATAATTATAATTTCTTTGTAAGTGTTATCAAATTGCGGCACCATGGCTGCTAGGGGTGGACAAAAAAACCAAATCTAACCCAAACTGGTTTAACCGGTGAATGAAAACAAGAAACAGATGATGATAAAAAAAGGAACCGGTATAACCGCGGTTCACATTTTTCGGTCCCCCACACTTTTCACTTCCTGTTTTTTCACTTTCTTCTACACATCATCACATAAAAAATTTCCTATTAGATAAAATCAAATTGAAACTGAGTTCTTTGAAGCATATTTCATCTTATCAATTTTGTGTTCCATTGATGTTTTCTAAAAACAAGGAGACAAATGAACTTTTCTTTCTCTCTTGACTTTTCCTACAACAAGGTATGTAAGCAACCAATCAATCAACACATACCATCCCAACAATAGTGCATAATCATAATCTCAGTTATGTAATACGATTGTTCCTCCATTGTGGGTCACATCCTCACTACACCACCATCACTCTACCAGATCTAATGCACCACCAAGAGGGACACAAGGAAGATGAACCTTAAGTGTGTTTTATGCCAAACTCGATGTGGAGGTCAGAATTGCAACTAAGAACAGAAGATGAAAACGATAATCTCTCCAATAAACCGAACTAGCCGACCGAACCAACCGACTTATCTGAAAAAACATAATCCACAAAAACCGATTTACAGACGGACGAAATTGGATCTTCCGATGACAATCGTAGTTTAGCTCGATTAAGCTTTTGGGTCCGCAACCGCCTAAAACCAGCCGTTTGTCCACCTCTAATGGCCACTATGGTAAATATTGGCCGATATTACCGGTTTTTCCACTATAATCCGCTATAACAGTGCTGCAAAGCAGTCGGAATAGCGGGATTTTGGCTCTCCTCCATCGACAACACTTACTAGCTAATGATATAGCTTTGCCAACCATCTAAATAGGGGCATTTCCCTAGGCTGGATATGGACACTGACAGGACCAATCACCTACTACTAGCTAGCTATAGTTAGGTCTCAGCACAGTAGTAATGAAAAAAATTCCAAGGTAATAAACCACCATCAATTGAACCTACTACTAGCTAGTTATAGTTAGGTCTCAGCACAGTAATAAAGAAAAAAATTCCAAGGTAATAAACCACCATAAATTGGATAGTCAAGATAATAAACTTACATTGGATTGAATCTTGACCTGCTCAAGTGATTGAAGAAACTGTTGATACGCATCTTTATCAGATAAAAGCTTCCTTAACTCATCAACACTGCTCAAGTTATAAAGTACAAAAACACATCATTAAGATCATCATCGTCATGCCTTAAAAACTAAGAAAACTCAATAATCAATATGTAATTGGTGTTAAACCTCTTGTCCTTCAGAGAAGCAATTGTCCCGGCGGCTTCAGCTGGTGGAACATGCGAAGAAGGCCTCGGCGAACCGGAAGAGGAAGCGGGTGTAGCGGGTCTTGAAGAACTCGACGAGCTCATCACAGATGGCGGATACCACGACTGCGATGAACCCTGCTGCTGCGATTGTTGATCTTGTGATCCCCTGCAAATAAACAACAATAACAACAACATCAACATCAACATCAACATCAACGTTCTTCCCTAAATTCATATTTTCTGTTGATTATCATCAAATCTTAGCAATAAATCACAAATTTTTGCGTATTGTTATTATAGTATTGAAAGTATTATGGGATCGAACCTAGGGTAGAGTAAAATTTTTATCGAAATTTGGAAAATTCAAAAGGTTAAAGAGAAGTATAATTTGTGAAATATGATTGAAGTTTTGGAACTGAAACGGAGAATTACCAGAATCTAAACATCGTTGATGCTTAATTGGTTCCGAATTGTGGATTCACCGAGCGAAGAAGCAACGGAGCCCTAGAAATTTGGGAGAACAAAGCGAGAAGGAACTTGGAAATGGAAGACAAAACTGCTTGCGTTGTGTTTGCTTATTTGACACTAGGTTTCTTTTTTATTTAAGAAAAATATAATGGTCGATGTAGATATTTCAAATTTTGTTTCTAGTCCTTCAAATTTTTTTTTTTAAGAATAATTCTTCTATAATTTTTTGTCTACATTTTTTATTCTCGTTTGTTAATAGAAATTGATGTGACACGACATTGGCAGTACCAACTGTCAAATATGCTAACATGGCATGACACATGATTAAGATCAAGAACATATTTGAGCCCATAAAAAGTCGTAGTAATCCGCAGTTAAAGTCGTAGTTAATTTATAACAAATTCAAGAACTAAAAAATTTATCATATTTTCCATGACTCATAATTCTTCTTCTTGAGCATAGTCTTTGAATCTTTACAATAATTATACCCAACACAATTATCATTACAAGAACTGCAATTATAGGATCGATAGAGGCATGTTGTTGTAACTTGTAACGCCTGTTTTACTTTCGTATTTTGTTTAATTGTGTGCTATGTGATTTATTTAATGATTATGTATTAATTAAGTGCTTATGTGATATTTGTGTTATTTATTGAGTTTTAATAGTAAATAACATGAGTTAATGAGTTAGATGAATTATTGAGCCTAAGTTAGCATTAGTAAGTGGGGAGTGTTAATTAGAGCCCATTAGCAATTGAGAAGTAGTGAGGGTTTTAGCAAAACAAGGGTTTTAGAGAAGAATAGAATTAGAACTCATTTTTGGGGATTTTGGTGAAAGAAGAGAAGAGAGAAGAGAAGAGAGAAGAGAAGAGGAGAATCTCAAGGTTGAAGATAGAGTTGGCTTCAATCTAAAACCTAAGGTAAGGGTGGGATTCTTTCATGCTAAAGGGATGTATGATGATGTTTAGGGTGGGTTGGATTATATGATTGAACCATGGATTATCTTTGTGTAGAAATGTTAGGATTTATGAACAAAATGCATGAATTTGTGATTAAAAATGTGTTTTGATTGATGTTTGATGATAGATGATGGTAGATTTCGTGTTTATACATGTGTAATTGCTGTTTAGAATGAGTTTTGGGTGGGAAAAGGGTGATTACGCAGGGCTGTTGCTGCTATTGTTTTTATGCAAAATCGCGCTCCCGCTAAGCGGACGTGGGTTCGCTAAGCGGATGTTGTTTCATCTGGAAAAATAAAGAGGCTCGCTAAGCGGAGCCTATTTCGCAAAAAGCTTTTGCTACACGCCGCTTGAAGCGTGCTTGTTGAATTTAATGAGAATAAGCGCGCTTGAAGGTCGCTAAGCGGACCCTATTTTACAAAACTTGTTTAAACTTTGAAATGATGTATCTTTTGAACCGTAACTCCTTTCTATGTGTCATTTGAACCTCTATGAAGCTCTAATTGATGTCTTTCCATTGTATATGTTTTGAATATCTTTGGAAACTATTTTGAATCCTTTTCTTGAATTTGATTGTTGTATGATGTAATTTTTGTTGTGAGATGAATTGTTGTTGTATGATAATACAACATGGTGATGTGATAATGACATGATGCATTCTTATGAATGATGGTGATTTTGTTGTTGTTGAAGTTTGATATTATATTGATGATGTTCGATGGTTGTTTAGACGATGCTGTCACGTATTGTTATGTTGTATTTGTGGATGCGCATCTTTAAGTCGCGTCCATTTCATATTGCATGCCTGAAACGTGTGGCAAACACGACGGCCTGAAAACTATGGTAACCACGACGACCTTAATGGCAAATAGCGACTATGTGCCCAATGGCAATTTTTGAGACGATGAGAGTTTTACTCCGAATGGTACCACATGCATTTGCATAAGTCGAGTCACATTTGAATTACATTTGATGTTGCTTTGAATGTGTGTTTGTTGTGATGTGATGATGAGATATTGTTGTGATGTGATGATAAAATGTTATTGTGATGTATTGAACTCATAACTGTGAATGGATAGGTGTCATACTTGTTTATTGACATGGTTACCGTTTTGTAAGATGTTTGAATGATGTGAATTATTGGTAACATGTTATATTGTGAGAAGTGGTGATATATGTATGATCTTTACCATGCTTTGAATATTATCATACGTTTCTTTATAATGAGCGATATCTCACCCCTTCTGTTTGAATGTTACCCTTTGTTGGTAACATGCAGGTAACGACGTGGAGTAGTCGTTTACCTTTTAGCTCGTGTCAGTGTGTCTAGGCTCTGATACATAGCACTCGGGGGACGTCTAGCTTGTTTTGACTATGTCTTGTTGTCTTGTCGTTTTTGTTATTATATTTGGATATTGTTATCTCTCATTGGATTATGTTGTTATGTCCTATAGAGATATGTTGGATTTTTAGTTGCCCATGTTTGGCATGTATGAATTGGATTATGTTGTTGATGTTGTTCCGCTGCGATATTATGACTATTTGAGCATTGATGTTGAAGAGATGTGAGTTTCCCCTATATTACTTGCTATGTATATATATATATATATATATATATATGTGTGTGTGTGTGTGTGTGTGTGTGTGTGTGTGTGTGTGTGTGTGTGTGTGTGTGAGCATGTTTATGATTTGTTTTACGATGTAATTGTGACGCCTCAAATGTGATGTATGTTTTGAGATTTTGCACTCTGATTTTCCTGTATATTTTCGGGGTAGAATTGGGGTATTACAGTTGTGATGCATTGTAAGATTGTTGCATGGTTTCAACATGAGGTTGTTGTTGTTTATGTTGTTCAGTGAAGTCACTGTTAAACAACTACTTAGGATTTTATTTGTCCATATGTTGTTGGTTTGATGTTATAGACTTGGTAGATATTTACAAAACGAGTCTTCCGTTTTACATAATCCTATTCAAACAGCAAAAGAATATCATTAGGGGAAATACATCAGACGATCTTGAAAAATCAAAGAATTTGAACCAATTTGCAAAAGCTAAATATTAATATTATAATGAATTATGTTCCAGTACTGGGACTCAAGCCTAACTTGAAATCAGTTGTCTTCTGATAGGCCGGTGGAAGCACTAAAAGTTACATGACAGCCAGAGACACGCAAAGAAAAAAACCTGATGCTTGTCAAATAGTTGTGAAAGTTTCAACCCTTGTGATAAGGTTATCATGTTAAATGCATTCATTATCAAATGATCTCCCTTGCTAATTTGTGACTGTTCAAAAATATATTGGTCCTGTAAAATAGTACAAATTGTAAAGTCTATTCATATAAGCAAATGGCACGCTTGTTAAGTGTGGATAACTAGTGCAAGATTTTAATAGCTCATAATGAGAATCAAGGACCACAAATTAGAGAGTACCAAAGAAACTAAATCTTGTAGTAGTTGTCTCTGATATGTTATATACTAACCTTTTGTCATGCAATCATGCATGGCAGCTACCATGACACATTTTATAAGAATAAATGTTTTTCTTACATGTTATATCCAAACTTTTTATCTTATGGAAAAATTCGAGTAGTTGATTTTCCTTTAAACTCTTAAATGATTATACAATTGGCACAGAAAGTAGCCAAAGTATTTTGATAAGTATCCTAATTTTTTATGAAGTGAAAAAATAGTTTTTGAAAAACATATTTATTCCTCAATTCCTACTTTCTATATAAATTCCTTATTCTTACTCAAATAATAGTAGGGTTATAGTATAGTAGCTAGTTAATTTGTTGTGCCCTACTTTAATTCCATTATTAAAAGAGAAAGTAAAATTCGGTGCTTTACTTGCACTTTATATCATATTATTATCATTATCATATTGAAAGTTTTATTGATCTTTTTTATGGCATTGCAGTATGGTGCGATTTGGTGGTGCTACTTGAAACACATCAAAGGGTTTTGAAACATTATTTTTCTGTGGTGCTACTTGGTGGTGCACTTTATATCATATTACACATCAAAGGGTTTTGAAACATTATTTTTCTATTTTTATCATTAACGAACTGAACATTCTTCAAAACTGGTGATGTCAGAATTGAGATGAATAGTTCTTCTAATGTGTGATGACACTGATTCTGATTATTATCTGGACAACAATGCTAATCAACCAAAATAGTGAATATGCACACTTAAGAAACTATAAGAGTACAATATTGTTTCATACAAATATATGTATTGTCATCATCAAAAGTTAAAGATTAAATGCAGAACCAAACCTTGTTCTAACACATTAGTTTTTCTAGAAGATTTAATGTTATCTCCTTTAGACTTTTTTAATTTTTCAAAACAGAAAGGCTCTAAATGACTAAATCTTCTACATTGTGTGCATTTATAAAATGGACAATTATTTTCTTATGATCTTCATCTCTACTAGGTTTTCTATCCAATTTGAATCTTAGTCCATTCTTATTTTAGGAGGGCCTTTGACTTGATAAGTCGAGACTTTCCTTCTGTTGAATGCAGTATAGGGCAAGCAACAAACAAGATTTGGAAATATTGATCCAGGAATTATTGTCCACAGAGATGGAGAGATGCCATTCAACAGTTTCTACGGTTTCGAGCTTGGGTTTGAATGAGCAAAAAGTAAACAAAGATATAGACAGGAAAGAATAACAAACACATTCTTAGAAGAGAAAGAACTTATCAGGAATGTAAATATATTCACTCTTCACAAACATACACTTACCAACCCATTATATTCAACCTACGATACTCGTCTATGTCATCACGTATCTCTCACATAAGCGTCCATCTCTGGAGCACAAACGAGATCATCTCACAACTAAGGTTATCTCTAACGCAAAGTCACGAGAACATCCGTGTTCTCGCGTCGGCGATCTCTTGCGCGCCGCTCAAACACGAAAGCATTACGTACAAATACCCACAGTGAATGCTAGCTCTAAATCTATCTCTAGAGTTCAGAACCAACAGATTATCATCCTAGATAAGGATTCAAGAAGTTTACCTCTAAAGCACCCCAAATCCCCAGCATAGAGCAAAAATCCAGGATAATATCAACACAGATTTGTAAAGCAAGTTAAACATAACATTATAATCGGTAAATATACATAAGATTCAAGTAAATATACAAACAAAACCCAACCAAAGAGAAATACACAAAGAAGAAGAGAAATGAACCGAAAATCTCCCGATTTGTCAGCTCCGTTCGACGCTCAGTCCACCCTGATCATCCTTATGCAACCTCCGAAGTTGTTTTCTAAGCTAATTTTGATCTAAGAATGAAAATGATGGAGTTGGGACTCAAAAATACCCAACCCATAACCTAAAAATGTGATTTTTGCCCCTTTTAATGAGCTGCTGTCTTAGCAGGTCCGCTTAGCGGACCCCCTCCGCTCAGCGGACTCAAAATTGCATCCAGACTCTGATTTTCTCCGCTGGAGCTCCGCTCAGCGGACCCCCTCCGCTTAGCGGACTGACAGCAAAAGTGAAATCTTGTTTTCGCCATAAGTTGAGAACCGTAACTCCGAATTGCGCCCGGTTCGAAGCGTTGGAAAGCTTATTCAATGCTCTATCCAATAATGAATGAATGGAAACCAAATTGATGATTTTGATCATCCTTATTTTGAGTCTTTGGAAGTCCGCTTGATGGTGGCTAAGCGGGCTTGCACCAAAACTGCGAAATCGAAGCCGTGCCTTTGACACTTTATTCCTCAAGACTCCAATAAGCATGAATACCTATAAAAACAAAGGAAAAACTATCAAATGGTATAAAAGTATATGAAAATACAATTATTCACAAAGTATACGTATTTATACACAAAACGGGGAATTATTCAAACGGTATTAACAAAAGTATCGATAAGTGCCACTATTTACATACACAAAATAAGTACATTTTGGCACTTATCAAACTCTCCCCAACTTGAAACTTTGTTTGTCCTCAAACAATGTCTAATAAATCAAAGAATTGAAAGTAATAAACCAAAGAATTGTGAATCAACAATTTTAGAAAAACCAAAAACAATTGTATGGCTCAACACAAAAACGTATATACAAAGTAAATACTTACCACTATACTACAACGACAACATGTAAATGAAACTAATCCTAAGTACAAAAATCATACAAAACATTCTAAACCAATACATGTTATCTCATGAATCACACCTAGCAAAATTTCATCAATGGATGAAGAACACACAAAGGTGAATGACTTTTAACACTCATCCAACAATCTTGCAAACAAAAGATTAAATTATGCATTCATCCAAAAATCACATTGAAGATACAAAAGCAAGAATCACAAGGACTTTTCAAGGTTGTAATGTGGCTTGGTTAACAAACAAGGGATATGTCCTAAGGCTAATCGAAACAAAAACTTGCCTAAACATAAGGGAGTGATCAATCCACCAAAGATTCAAACAACAAAATCTCGATTAAACTTCTTCCTTAACCACAAGTTTCTCAAACCAATCACAATACTTATTAACACAATTATTCGCTTATCTTTTCTTTTTCTTTTTCAAAACTTTTTCATTTTTTTTCTTTCTTTTTCTTTTCTTTCTTTTCACTTTTTTTTCTTTTCTTTTTTTTTTCTTTCTTTTCAACCTCATAGAAACAACCAAATAAGTAGCAACCATTTCTCTCCCCAACTTGAATTCAACCACACCATCATGTGAATACTCCCTACTTTCTAAGGCAAGGTAAAAATTCAAACCAAAAATCATGGTTGAGGGTTCAAGAAAACAAAGAATCAATCATCCATGCAAAAATGAGAACTAAACACTTAAAGATAAGCATTTAGCAAAAACAACATGGACATTGACAAAAAGCTCAAAAGGGTTAACAAATGATCACACACTCACAAGGTGAATTGACTATTTGGTTATGGTGGTTGTGCTCAAAATGAAACAAAATGCCTTGATCCTTTTCTTGCTTTCATAAAATCAACATAAACAAAAGATTAAGCATAATAAAATCCAGTTAAAACAAAGATTGTGGCCTCCAGCATATGAACAATGGAAAGCTTCCTCACATTTATGGTTTGGGAACTAAAGTGATTCAATCAACAAGCAAGTAATGTAAAAGAATGAATGGTATGGTAATTGTGCAAATGAAAAGTTTCCTAAACATGTTATGCTATAGAAAGCGATAAATGAATACCTTGAATGATACAACTTCAAAAACAATACCCTACCATACATCCGCAAGTTGAAACACTCAAGCTTTGGAAAATCACCTAAAAAATCTTCGAATTACCAGACAAAATTTGAATCCAAACAACCAACAAAAGAATTAGAAAAACAAAACTATTATATACTACTAATTAGCCTTGGTGAAAGTGGGAAAAATGAGTGAACCAAGTGGAATGGAAGCCCCGCTGGTACAAAGAAGAAAAACAAAATTCTTGTATGCTCGCTCAGTGAGCTCTGCTCCGCTTAGTGAACATAGCAGAACACAGAAAAATCAGAACTGCACCAGCTGTTCTAATCACTCACCACTTCACCTAAATACCTCATAAACAGAGATGTAAACAATATTTACAACCGTTGGGGTGCCTCCCAACAAGCGCTTGTTTTACGTCGTTAGCTCGACGCCTTTATTGTTTCGGTGTTTGGAAAGTAGCTTCCTCCAATCATGCCATGGTGACGTCTCACCGCACAAGCCTAAAGAAAGTGTCCTAACCAACCACTCAACAAACGTTACGGGTGCAAATATATACAACGATTATACGAACATAAAGGAAAACACAAGTACACAAATATGTACATGAACAAACACATATATAAAAACATGAAACACATATAACTATTAACATACACAAAGAGAAAGTTGGTGAATGTTGGATGCATAAGTTAAAAAGTGAAGAATTGTAAGAAAATAGCTAATCCGAGATCAACATGTTTCACCAACATTCACCAATAAAAGTATAATTATATGTAACATATACAAGTAAACTTATATGGTGAACATAAACAAGTAAACATGTACAAGTAAATATATATACAAGTGAAACTATACAATATATACGATATATACAAAGCTCAAAACCATATAAACTATTGCGATGCAATCACAACCATCCCCGGCAACGGCGCCATTTTGTTGAATGCAGTATAGGGCAAGCAACAAATAAGATTTGGAAATATTGATCCAGGAATTATCGTCCACAGAGATGGAGAGATGCCATTCAACAGTTTCTACGGTTTCGAGCTTGGGTTTGAATGAGCAAAAAGTAAACAAAGATATAGACAGGAAAGAATAACAAACACATTCTTAGAAGAGAAAGAACTTATCAGGAATGTAAATATATTCACTCTTCACAAACATACACTTACCAACCCATTATATTCAACCTACGATACTCGTCTATGTCATCACGTATCTCTCACATAAGCGTCCATCTCTGGAGCACAAACGAGATCATCTCACAACTAAGGTTATCTCTAACGCAAAGTCACGAGAACATCCGTGTTCTCGCGTCGGCGATCTCTTGCGCGCCGCTCAAACACGAAAGCATTACGTACAAATACCCACAGTGAATGCTAGCTCTAAATCTATCTCTAGAGTTCAGAACCAACAGATT